>NC_137970.1:55656274-55968774 GCF_963924665.1 Micromys minutus | reverse complement strand
TTAAAATCACTGTTGTGAAACTTCTGTATTTTTTACACAATAAAACTTTTAAAAAAGGAATCTACTATACAGTAATTCTATCAAACATACTATGAAGTCTCTGTATTAAAACAATAGATTAACAAAATTTTCTTACTCATACAATTTAGCTTACCAGTTGTTAACTATAACATAATATGTTATATTGAGGCCTATATCTTAACCCACACAGACATTCTTTCCATTTCGCAAGAAACAAGAGGTGATTATAAGAAATCAAGTCTCAAAGAGCCACATTCATTTATAAATTATTCAAAGAAACTGAATTGGCTATCTTTAAAAGGAAAGTCCTCAAGGAGGGATGGGAAATCTGTTTCTTGTTTAAACAAAACATTATCCTCTAAAAATACCAAGGGAATAACGGTACTCTACATATAAACATATAAGTTCATTGGACATGTTAATCATTTACAATACTAAGAAGTATTATAAAGAGAGCTTACAGTTTTGAAAGAGACATTTCCTTTGCCTATCTTCTGCCAGGACTTCAGCTTTTGTATGTCCAAACTAATAATGTTGAGTCATGACATCATAAAGAGACTCAGATTCAAAAATTTAAAGGGAAAGCACGCATTATATTTTGCATCCTATACTAATACATTTAAATTTTATTTTAAAACTATGGATGTGCTCACATATTTCAAAAACTATTAAGTAAGAGTTTTAGTCAATTATTCATTAGTTAATTCTACCTTATTGTTGAAAAAATAATTATTTTATGATGAGTTAATCAACTCTAATTTTGAATGGACATGTGTGGCCATATATGTGAGTGTTATTTAAAGACAAGATGAAAAGAACATAGAATATAAAATTTCTCTTAAAAAAGAACAACCACAATCAGCTACATTTATTTCAAATCCAATCTTTGTTCATTGAAAATATTTTTGATGTTTATAGTAATAATTTTTCAAAAGGTAGTTTTTATTCTTGTACACTTTTAATACAAAAGCAAAATGTCTATTTAATTGATAGTAACAGTATAACTCTACACACTGAAAACAAATGTTGCTTTTCAGAAAGTTGTGTAAAATTATCAGCTGTTAATTAGTAGAGCAATTATAAATGTAAATTCTGCATGGTAGAAACAAAACCTCTTAGTATAGTTCAATGATATACACAGGGAAACTGTCTTTTCATCTAATATCATCCATCTTACTTCTTATGAGATACAGTACATTTTATAAACTACATATATGCATTGATGTAAAATTACATAATAACACAATTAGTTCACTCATAAATTTCTTATCAATTTCTAGAAATAAGTAAATCCTCATCCATTTATTTATTTATTTATTTATTTATTTATTTATTTATTTATTTATTTATTTATTTTACTTAGATCCCCAAAGCTCCATTTGTCAGCATCCTAAAACCTTGCTGGATATTTTCTTCATAGAGGGAATGGTTTAAAAATCCCTTTGATCTTAGAACAAACCCTGAATTAATTAATTAATTTTTAATTTTTATTGGATATTCTCAGTATTTACATTTCAAATGTTATCCCCCTTCACCCAACTCCAATCCTCCTCCCCCCATACTTGTGTTCATGAAGGTGCTTCCTCTCCCAACCACCCTCTCCACTTCAGAGCCTTGGCATTCCCCTACACTGGGAAAACAAGCCTTCACTGGACCAAAGGCCTCTTCTACCACTGATTCCAGATAATGCTGTCCTCTGCTATATATGCATCTACTGTCATGGGTCTCTCCAAGTGTGCTCATTGGTTGGTGTTTTAGGCCATGGGAACTCTGGTGGGTTGGGTTGGTTGATAATGATGTTCTTCCCATGGCATTGCAAACCCTTTCAGCTCCTTCAGTCCTTTCCCTAGCTCCTTCATTGGGGAGCCCGTGTTCAGTCCAATGGTTAGCAAATTGCTCTTTCTTTTTTTAACAACTTTATTTTAAAAAACAAAGATAAATATACGAATTTTAAGCATTTTTGCATAAAAGTATATGAATACTTTTTTGTCAGTGCTTGTTTTTTTTTAAAGGTTTGATAGTGTGCATTAAGATCTTCCTAGTTACAATGAGCATAAAGTACATGTAAAACAGGATTTAACCTGGAATTAGTCAATGTTTTCTTGGTGTGTAAGGATTAAGCATAATGGCTTTTACTTTTCTTTTTTTTTTTCTTTTCTTGAACTTCATATAGTCTGTGAGTTGTTTCTGGGGTGTTCAGAGCTTTCTAGGGTTAGTATCCAATTATCAATGACTCTATATTTTATCTGTTCTTTTGTGACTGGGTTATCTCACTCAGGATGATATTCTCTAGATGCATCCATTTTCTTAAGAATTTCATTAAGTCATTGTTTTTGATAGCTGAGTAGTATTCCAGTGTGTAAATGTACCACAACTTTTGTATCCATTCATCTACTGAAGGATATCAAGGTGGCAATTCCTCAGAAAATTGGACACAATACTACCTGAAAACCCAGTTATTCCACTTCTGGGCATATACCCCAGAGAAGGCCCAACATACAACAAAGACACATGCACCACAATGTTCATAGCAGCTCTATTTATAATAGCCAGAAGCTGAAAAGAACCCAAATTGCTCTTTATAACTCTATGAAGAATTGAGTTGGAATTTTAATAGTGATTTCATTGATTCTGTAGATTGCTTTTGGCAAGATGCCCATTTTTGCTAGAATTGAGTTGGAATTTTAATAGTGATTTCATTGATTCTGTAGATTGCTTTTGGCAAGATGCCCATTTTTGCTAAGTTTATCCCTGCAATCCATGAGCATTGGAGAGCTTTCCATCTTCTGAGATCTTCAATTTTCTTCTTAAGAGACTTGAAGTTCTTATCACACAGATCTTTCACTTGCCTGGTTAAGGTCACACCAAAATATTTTATATTTTTTGTGACAATTTTGAAGGGTGTTATTTCCTTAATTTGTTCTCAGCCTGTATATCCTTTGAGTAGAGGAAGGTTACTGATTTGTTTGAGTGAATTTTGTATCCAGACACTTTGCTGAAGTTGTTTATCAGCTGTAGGAATTCTTTGGAGGAATTTTTGGGGTCACTTAGTTATATTATCATATCATCTGCAAATAGTGATATTTTTACTTCTTCCTTTCACATTTGTATCACTTTGACTTCCTTTTACTGTCTAGTTGGTCTGTCTAGGACTTCCAGTACTATATTGAATAGGTAGGGGGATAGTGGGCAGCCTTGTCTAGTCTCTGATTTTAGTAGAATTGCTGCAAGTTTCTCACAATTTAGTTTGATATTGGCTATTGGTTTGCTGTATATTGCTTTTATTATGTTTAGGTATGGGCCTTGAATTCCTGATATTTTCAATACTTTTATTTTTGTTTTATTTTTTTGAACAATTTTATTTTAAAAACCAAAGATGAAAGAACAAATTTTAAGCATTTTTGCATAAATGTATACGAATACATTTTTGTCAGTGCTTGGCTTTTTTTTCCCAAAGGTTTGATAGTGTGCATTAAGGTCTTACTAGTTGCAAGGAGTAAAAAGTACATGTAAAACAGGATGTAACCCGGAATTAGTCAAAGTCTTCTTGGTGTGTAAGGATTGAGCACAAAGAGACAACCCTAGAAGTAGAAATTCAATACTTTTAACATGAAGTGGTATTGACTTTTTTTTTCAAATGCTTTCTCAGCATCTAATGAGATGATCATATATTTTTTTTCTTTGAGTTTGTTAATATAGTGGATTTCATTGATGGATTTTCTTATATTGAATAATGCTGCATTCCAGGGATGAAGTCTACTTTATTATGGTGAATGATCATTTTGATATGTTCTTGGATTCAGTTTGCAAGTATTTTATTGAGTATTTTTGCATTTATGTTCATACTTCATGGTCATGATGTTTTGTTGAGGAATAAAAACCCTGACTAAGACAAATTATTATCACCATAGTTGGGTATTTCTGTGAGAACCTGACCATGTTTAGGGGAGGACTGTGGAGGACTTTGGAACTTTGAGGTAGAAGAGCAATTGGGATGTTAAGAGCTCTGTGGACTGTTCCCTAGGAGCCTGGAAGATAATGTTAAGAACAGTGCAGAAAATGGAGGCCTGGCTTGTGAAATTTCAGAGGGACAATTAGAGACTCTTAGCAGGGTTGTTGCTGTTTTGATTACAAAGATTATGCGGTTTTGGTTAGCTGAGGCTTAAGAATTAGCTGCGATTAACAAATTATCAGAACTACTAAGGCAAATCCTTTGCATTACTGGGACTATTGATGCTGGTTATCTGGAGCTAAGAAATTAGTCATGATTGAGAATAGACCAGCATCATTGAGGCAAAATCTTCTGGGAAGTGTTTTCTGAGAGCACAAAGAGGCTGTGTTCCAGAGACTGTGGAATTTGTACCTTGTGCTGTGGCTGCACTTGGTAATGTGTAAGAGTCACCCATGTGGTAGTGGTTTTGAAGGAATGAAGGGGTCATGAAGAGCAGCTGTGGGTTGGCATTTTAAGAAGCCATGGAAGGACATTGGTAAATATGTAGCCTCGGTTGCAATTAATTCCTCAGGACTGAAGGAATTATGCAGAGGATTTGAGGCTTGACACCATGAGGAGAGCCTATGAGAAGCTATTGGTGAAGCCTAGTTGCAACAGAGGGCAGCAGTATTTTAGATATGCCAGTGCCATGGGGTGATTGCCAAGAACAGCAGCAGCAGTGGAAAACAGGCAGCTGGAACCTAGAAGACAAGGTGTTTGCTATGAAGGGCAGAACTGGAGATGTGACCCAAGACCTTGGAGAAGCCCAGAAGATCCTGAGTGAATCTCAGATATTGGAAAGCTAGAATTTGATTTTGCTTTTGATTATGACTGTGCCCTGATATTTTTCCCTCTTGAAGGAAGAAGTAGAGCCCATAGTTAAGAGACTTTGAATTGAAAAATGACTTTGAATTTTAAAAGAGATTGAATATTTTAAAGGGATTGAAATTTTAATATGTAATATTTTGTAAAGTTTGTGGGACTCTTAAGGCTATTTACATCTTGGTGATAAATAAGAAAGTAAGGGTTGAGGCTTAATAGTGATGTGTTTGTGTGCCATGTTGACAGGATGTCAATTGTACTGGCTGCTTTTGAGTCAACTGGACATAAGCTGGAGTTATCACAGAGAAAGGAGCCTCAGTTGAGGAAATGCCTCCATGAGATTCAGCTGTAAGACATTTTCTCAACTACTAATCAAGTGGGGGGGATTATGGGTGGTGCCATCCCTGGGCTGGTAGACCCAGGTTTTATAAAAAAGCAGGCCGAGCAAGCCAGTGGTAGCAAGCCAGTAAGTAACATCCATTTATGGCCTCTGCATCTGCTCCTGCTTTCTGACCTGCTTGAGTTTCAGTCCTGACTTCCTTTGGTGATGAATAGCACCATGGAAGTGTAAGCTGAATAAACATTTTCCTCCACAATTTGCTTCTCGGTCATGATTTTTTGTGCAGGAATACAAACCCTGACTACGTACGACAGGTCTCCAACCTCAGTCCGTGGTTGGTTGTAAGTATCTGCATCTGTCTCAGTTAATTTCTGGTAGAGCCTCTCAGAGGACAGCCATGCTAAGCTCCTATCTCTAAGTACAACGTGGCATCAGTAGTAGTCTTTCATATCCCAGGTCTCTCGGACATTCTAAAGGTTTCCTTCTCTCCTCCATAGCTGCATATTTCCATTCATTATCCTTTCCCTCTGGGATTATCCCCTGTCTTCCTCCATTCCTTACCTCTTTGCCACTTTCTTCTCCCCTCTCCCACTCAGGTCATTCCCTCCCTCTGCCTCCTATGACTATTTTCCCCCTTCTAAGTGGGATTGAAGCATCCTCACTTAAACCTTTCTTCTTGTTAAACCAACATTGTGTTTGGAAGCCTCTTGTGTTCCTATCAGGAACTACTCAAAGGGAGATTTCCCATGCCCTGGACTCAGAAATTTCTTAGGTGTGACTCTTGGGGTGAATCCCATCACCCTGTATGACATTATCACATACACACACACACACACACACACACACACACACACACACACACACACTTAAGATTCATACAAAATGATGAAATGGGAGATAAAATGATTTTAAGAGCCAAACATCCCAGACGCCTGCTACTTTATAGTGATCACCAGGCATGACAAGGTAAATAAACCCATAAAATATCAACAGTATGATTGCTTAAACAAGAAAGTCATAATGACAACAGTTAAAATGTTATCACAAAGAAGGAAAATTTTACTTTTTCTCCTCTTATATGAAGACCTACTAGTGGTCAGTGGCTGCTGAAAGAGCGACAATCAGTGTCCCACAAAGGTGAGCTTGTATTGAATAGATTGTCTAATTCCAAGCCGTAAAATCTGGACACATGTCCATATATGCAAAACTAAACAGATATAGTAGGTTGTATATACATGAAATACTAATACTAATACTAACACAACTAATGAAAGAAATGAATTTGAGTGGGACAGGGTGAAACACAGGAGGAGTTTGAAGAGGGAGCAGGAGTAATATAATACAGTGATCATTTATAAAGTTTTCAAAAAACAAAATTGTAAAAAGTCAAAAATAGGGAGAGAGTGGGAAGCTTCTTCCCAGAGGACTCACTCTGAACACAGAATATGAAGAATTTGAACTGTGACTTCCCTGAGTACTAGCTATCCTAATATCCGAAGTTGGAGCAAAATCTCTCAAGGGAGGAAAATAATTGACTATCTACCCATCTGTGAAGCCTACAAACTATCATAATGACTAGAGTGGCAAGATACCCGTAATGATGCAAGATTGGCACTTTCATATTGGAGGTAGCCAATAGTTGTCCAATTGGAATTTAGGCCCACTCAATAGGAGAGATTCCATGCCTGGTAATGTGAGCATATATAACTTCACTTGGGCAGAGAGGCCATAGGTCTAAATGGAGAAATAAGTATTGCCACTTTCCTTAATAAATATAATTATTTTTTATTTTATTATTTTTTCCTGATAGCAGGAAATAGTCAAATGCAGTTCTGAAATCAACCAAATAGAAACAAATGGAATAATAAAAAGAATCAACAAAACCACACAATGGGTCTTTTAGAGAATCAACAAGATAGATAAACCCCTAGCCAAACTAACCAAAGGGCCCAGAGACAGTATCTAAATTAAAATCAAAATGAAAAGGGAGACATAACAACAGAAATGGAGGAAATTCAAAAGAATCATCAGATCCTATTACAAATGAAAATACTCAACAAAACTGGAGAATCTAGATGAAATGGATAGATTTTCTAGACAGATACCACATACCAAAGTTAAGTCAACAGCAGGTTGCATATGCTGTTAGGACTTCATCTATACCTTCTAGCTCTTATAGTCTTTTTTTTAGCATATAGCTTAATAATAGCTTCTTGTATTCTATTTTTGATATCAGTTGAAATTTCTCATTTGTCATCTATAATATAAGGAATTTGAGTCATCACTATTTTTCTTTGCTATCCTAGCCAAAATTTTTGAATGTTGTGGATCTTTAAAAAGTCCAACTTAGTTTTATTACTATTCTGAGTAGATGTCTTTAAAGTCTTGATTTATATTCTTACCTCTAGTCTTTGAGTCATTTTTGTTGTGATTCTATTAGCTATTCTAAACACTTAAAGTGAATCATTAGGTTATTTATTTAAAACCCTTGTTTCTTTGGTGCAGAGATTTGTTGTTATGGCTATCACGATAAATAGTGCTTTCGCTGTATTCCATTGTTTTAGTATATTTTGTGTCATTTTCATTGTTTTCAAGAAATCTATCATTTTTACTTTGTTTTGTCTCATTCATGAAAATGTTCCTTATTTTTATTTATGATTTCTATTGTTCTTACTATTAGTTTCTACTTTCTCTCTCTTTGGATCAAAGAAGATATTCTCAGTTCTGGTCTTCCCAAAAATATAACTGAGCCAAGAGACTGACAGAAGGCTATTTATGAAGCAAATTCGAAATAAAATAAAGCACAGTCCAAAGAAAAATAATTGAAGCAGTGTTATCCTAAAAGAAAGGAACAGACTCAAAATTTATGTCTTGTGAATTTTTCAAAACATTTTATTGTCTTTTCCTATTTCTGGTATTTTTATTATGTCCAAACGAGGTGTAACCACTTTCATTTCATACTCTTTTACTGTGAAGGGTGAAAATGCCTCTATGGTATTTTCTTCTCTGCTTCTTATCACATTTATTAGGGACTATATATGTGCTTGATTTCAGACTAAGAGATAAGGTACTCAGTTGCATATTTTATATACCAAAGCAGACCTGGCTTCCAGGTTCTCCCAGCATCCCTTAGTTCATTTCAGGCATACCCTGCCCCAATCTTGAACTTTTTCTCTTTCTCCTCTTTCTAACTTCCTGTGGTGACTCCCCTGGCCTCAACCTATGGTGCATGAACTCTTACTCTTTATCTCCCCATCCCTTACCTCCCTTCTCCCAGTGGCAACTTCCCTGGCTTTGGCCCTTAGGGCCAGTGAACTCTCCTGTCAGAGTAACTTCCCACAATACTGTCTTTAAAATAATCTAATCTGGCTTGAATTGGCTCATTTCATTAGGGGTAGAGCAATAACCTATCAGTATGCTTATGGGAAAAAAATGCACTGCAACCTTCATTTTTGATGTAGTAAGAAAAACAAAAATGTTTTTTTTTTAAAAAAATGTTTAACTAGAAAGGAGCATTTTAACCAAATGGAAATGACTACCAAGATATGGTTGTTGTTTCTTTGATTGTCTCATAATTAACTTCATGCCTATCCAGTCAAGGTATATCTCACACAAAAGGATATATTGGATATGATTTCCTTTCCTTTTCTTCTCACAACTGCCTAACTACCATCCCAACAGTCCTTCTCCAAATATTTGAGAGACTAAAACATGCTATGGAAAGACTATTGAGCAGTTTATCATTGATGGAATTCAGAATAAAAACTCAATCAGAAACTTAAATAAAAACCATAGATGAATGAGCCCCTAAATAGCTCATGGTCAGCTACCTTTCTTACATAGCCTTGGACAACCTGCTTATGCATGGGGCCACCCATAGTAGGCTCTGTCCTCCCTTACCAATGACCAAATCATTAATTCTAACAATCTCTCTTAGACATTGCTATAGGCCAATCTATTCTTGTCAATTCTTCAGTCAAAGTTCGATCTTCTCAAGTTACTCTAGTTACTAAAGTTGTGACAAGTTGACAAAATTAACCAGAACATATGGCAACGTTTTATTTAGGAAGTTGATAGACCTAAGGGAAACTGCACTTTCATGCCACTAATTGTTGAGATTATATCTCAAGGTCTCAACCTATTATGACCAAACTTCTTCCATTAATGAAAACTTCCAGGTGTGTGAAAGCAAAGGTCAGCATAATTTCTTAAGGCTATAAAGTACTTAACACACAAAAAAAATCTCTTGTCTATTTACCAATTCTGGAACAAAACTGATTCAGTTAAGAAAATTTGATAAAATTTATATACCCATGTTAAGCCAAACCTCCTCATTCCCAAGCTTTTTCTATTAACATGCTTTTTCCAATGGAAGATAGACCTTTTTTGTTCTTAGATGACTGGGGTTGAATTCAGTCTACTTTTCCATGGAATAGTCTACTCATTCCATAGAATGAGTCCCAGAGAAAGAATAATTAACTCCATTTCTATAAAAAGCAAGATGAGAAATGTATATTCTTAGAGTAAAATAGGCTCTATTGAGCCTCCATCCCTGTTACTGTTAACTGCTTTTATATCCTTTTTCCTTGGCCAGGTTTCATAAAACCTTTCAAAGGACTTTTAACAACCTAACCTTAAGGAAGAGAAGTGCTTCATGAACTAACAACTTTAATTACTCATGTCCTTAGAAAGGGGGAGGGGTCTCATGAGCTTCTCTTCAGTAACTGCTGTCTATATATTTTCAGGAAGAAACTGGGACTTCATGAGCCCTGGTACCACAACAACTGCTAACTGCCTAAATACCACAAGAGAAGGGCTTGGACTTAAGATACCTCAATCCCAACTCCCACAACTTCTAACTGCCTGATTGAAATGCAAACATCCTAGGCTTCCTATGGGCCATCTGTCTAAGGGAATGTTAATGATTCTAATTCTGTGCAGATTTCCTTAGTGCAATCTCAGGTGTTGAGGTTTTGTTGACAAAACATCCAAATCATGCCTGAGAACATTCTTCCTCAATAGCCTAAGATAAGGGTTGGAGCACAGTTTCTGGAATTGGACATGTTACTTACCTTAGTAAATGTCATCATAAAGCAAGTCAATATTTTAGAAAACCTTATGTTTTAAAGGAGATAACTATGTTTTAGTTTGTATCATAATATAAAAGTTTGATTTCAGAAGTTAGTATTATTAATAGTTAAATATAGACAGCTTAATAATTTATATACTATTTTTATGATTCTTCTCTATAAACTTTCTTTCATCTTACTCAGGGATTCTAGAAATTGCTTAAGCTTTCTGATGCTGCCCTCATCTTTTCTTTTCCATTTTGAAAAAAAGTAATCTAGTCATTTTACAAGATAAAAAAGTCTTATTTTTACTACGCAAAATTTTTCTCATCTAAGAGATATTTCACAAAATATTATTTGAGAATTTCATACTTGCATATAATATACCTTGATCACATCCATACCCCACTCTGTTACTTTCAATTCCTCCTACACTCATCCTGATTTTCACTCAAGTTCATGTTCCTTTTTAAAAAATATTAATTAATTTTATGCATATGCATACTTTACCTGCATATATGTCTGTTTACCACCCATGGGCAGAGTTCATGGAAACTAGAAGAGTGCACAAGATCCCCTAGAACTTGTACACATGGCTGTGAGCTGATTCAGGTCAGAAAATTTTGTATTCTAGCCTCAAGATCTAGATCACAGATTGGAGCCCATGAATTCTCAATTGTAATTCATTCCAGATAAAGTCAAGTTGACTACCAGGACAGCCACTACAACATAGTTTTGGAGAGATGGAACAGTGATTAAGAACAATGGTTGCTTTTCTAGAAAACATAGGTTTGACTTCCAGCACTCACACAACAGCTCACAGTCATGTGTGATCTTGAGGCATAGTGGCAATGAAAAGTTTAGGCCCAGTAAAGGTACTACACCTCTTTAATCCCATGATACTGAGGCAAGGAGATCTCTGAGTTCAAGGTTAGCCTTGGACAAAGCAAGCCCCAAATCCAGGCATGGTGGTAAAATCCATTATTCTGGGCCACACCTTCTGATGGAAGACTACATAAAAACATTGGGAAATAGAAGATAAGCTCTTCTTTTCCTGCTTGCACTTACTTTCTAGCACATCTGTTGGAATCTACATCTACACAAGACCAGCTGAAAGAACTAGCCTCATTAGAATGAGCAACTACTAGACTCTTGGACTTCCCATTCACAGTTGACCATTGTTGGACTAATTGGACTACAGACTGTAAGTCATCAAAATTAATTCTCTCAATATAGGCATTCCCTAAGTTCTGTGACTGTAGAGAAATCTGACTAATGCACATTTTATCTTTTAAAAACACATGGAGTTTATTTAGTGCTGCTATTATGTACATGAGGGTAGAAACAGCCATTCTAACTTAGATAGTTTATGAGAAAATCATATCCCTGCAGAAAACTGATTCTCCCTCCATAGTCATCTATCAATAGCTCCTTATGTAGGTGTGGGATTTTGTAAACCACCTTATTCTGCTGAAATTTTGTCTGGCTTCCTCTTGTGGAGGTTTTGTGCATTAAGTCTCAGGTGCTGTGAGTTCATATGTGTAATCGACACCTAGAAGACATTTTTTAGAAGCAATCTTATATTATCTCATGCTTTTATAATACTCCACAATGATGAGACTTGAGAGATATGGATATGATATATGTTCCATTTAGGGCTTAGAACACCACAGTATCATATTCTACTCAAGTTAGTCTACGAAAACTCTTCTCTGATGACAGTTTAAAGCTGAGCTAATCTATTCATATGTAAACATTTAAGGTGATGTTTAATACTGTGTGCATTTAGCATAATAATAGTTGTGGGATCTTCACTAGAGACTATGACCCAAGCCACATGTTCTTGGTCAAGTTAGCAATATAAATAGGTAAGTTCTGTCTTCTGGAATGTGTCTTAAGTCTAAATAGAAAATGTTTGGTTACAACAAAACACTAATGTCAGTATTATAGCAGTGGGTTAGTTGTTATTATAGCTCACAGGGTTTACAAATAGGGTTTACAAAAAAAAATCATTGATTACTTTTCTCCCTTAGTATTGAGCATAACATCTTCCAGTCCTGTGAAAGTTAGCCAGTAGGGATGAAGCTTCCAGGTAAGTACCAGCTTGACTTCTCCATGTTCTATGATTCACATCAGTTGTATCTTCAGCAATAGGGTCTTAGCTATTAAGTTCTTGAGGGTAACCACAAGAGATTACAATAGCTCAGAGTATTTTAGGGATCTGTGTGACACTATTGATCAACAACTACAAAAACATCACTCACACGTGGCACTGGGATTTTGTTTGATCAGTTGTAGCATCCAGGAGATGCATTGTCTCACCTACACCACAAAGGATATTCCAAAAAAAAAAAAAAAAAAAAAAAACAATTGGGCCTGTCTGTCTGTCTGTTTATATCTATCTATCCCTACAGGTTATTAGAAAGCTTCAATGGGGCTTTTTTTTTTGAAGGATTTTTTAATCTCAGACTATCTTTATCCTCAAACTTATATCTCTTTTGATATCTTTATTTCTCCTACTTCTTGATTGTTTTATCTTGTTTCCCCTTAATATCACGAGACAGAAGTATTTAATGAATATACTTAATAACATCTTATGTTAGTTTTAAGTTGCTGTGATAAGATACCACCACCCAAAGTGACAAATAAAAGAGTTTATTTTCACTTACTGCTTCATAGGGAGAGTCAAGGGAAGAAGGAGACACAGAAGATGTGGCCATAGCAGGAAGTTGAGTGGTGATATCCTCATTAATTAAATATTTTATCTATTTTATACCTCTAATGACACCCTTTTCCCAGTCTCTCATCTCAGAGTTCTTCTCTCATCCATCTTCCCCTTTGCCTCTGAGAGTATGCACTCCTGGGTATCCCCCCTCCACTGTACCCTGGGGTATCATTTCTCTACAGGATTAGTTGTATCTCTCTCACTGGGGCCAGACAAGGTAGCCCTCTGCTATAGAAGTGCCAGGAGCCTCGAACCATCTGGAGTATGAACATTGGTGGCTTAGTCTCTGGGAGCTCCCAGGAGTCCTGTTTAGTTTACACTGTTGATCTTCCTGGGTGTTTGCCATGTTCTTCGGTTTCTTTAGTTCTTCCTGCAGCTCTTCCATAGGGGTCCCAGACCTCCATCCAATGCTTAGCTGTGAGTATCTGCACCTGTTTCAATAAGCTGTTGGTAGACCCTCTCAGAAGACAACCATGCTAGGCTCCTGTCTGCAAGCATAATGTAGAATTAGTTATAATGTCAGTGATTGGTGCTGGGCCACAGAATAGATCCCAAGTTGAGCTGGTCTCACCCTCTCCCTCTCTGCACCCCCTCTCCTCTCTTTCTCTTCCCACTGTTTTACTCCATGGGTGCCACTTTTAGTATGGTGTTGTGTATAGATTTGTCACTTGGTCTGCATGACACCCCCTCCACAGGATACCCTTTCCAAGCGTTTCACTCGGCTTACCCTACTGCCTCCGTTCCAGGTGGAATTACTGCCCTGGTGTCTTCTTTCCTTTACCACCCATCACAAACATTACTTCAAAGCCAGGTAACTTTCCAAATGGGTCTATATAATAGATTCTCAATTCACAAACCCTCTACACAATAAGATTACATCCAATAGACAAAGATACAAATTGCCCTTCCATATGAGATAAAAACCTATAAAATACCTTTAAATATTTATATCTACCTATGTTCGATTACAGCCACCAGGATCTAAGTCTGCTTTCTTTGGCTCTATCTTGATTTCTTCTTCATTTTTCCCTTCCTCTTTTTTTTATTTTATTTTTTAAAACGACTTTATTTTACAAAACAAAGATAAATGTACAGATTTTAAACATTTTTTGCTTAAAATTATACATTTTTGTCAGTACTGTTTTTTCAGATATTAAACTAATTTTTACATAAAACTATGTGAATATATTTTTTAGTCAGTACTTGATTTTTTCAAGGGCTTGACAGTATGCATTGAAAACCTAATAGTTACAATGAGCATAAAGTACATGCAAAACAAAACACAACATGGAAATAGTCAAAGTCTTCTTGTTTTGTAATTTTTTTTGTTTTGTTTTCTTTATTTCTTGAACTTCATACAGTCTGTGAGTTGTTTCTGGGGGAGTGCAAGCCTCTGGGGTTAGCATCCCACTATCAGTGACTGCATATTATGTCTGTTCTTTTGTGACTGGGTTATCACACTCAGGATGATATTCTCTAGATGCAGCCATTTTCTTAAGAATTTGGTTAAGTCATTATTTCTGGTGGCTGAGTAGTAAGTATTGCATTGTGTAAATGTACCACAATTTTTGTATCCATTCATCTTCTGAAGGACATCTGGGTTCTTTCCAGCTTTTGGCTATTAGAAATAGAGCTGCTAAGAACATTGCGGTGCATATATCTGTGTTGTGTATTAAAGTGTCTCTGGGGTATATGCCCAGAAGTAGAATAGCTGGGTCTTCAGGTAGTACTATATCCAATTTTCTGAGGTATCGCCAGACTGATTTCCAGAGTGGTTGTATTAGTTTGCAACCCCAACAACAGTGGAGAAGTGTTCCTCTTTCTCTGCAGCCTCGCGAGCATCCTGCTGTCATCTGAGTTTTGGATCTTGGCCAATCTGACTGGTGTGAGGTGGAATCTCAGGGTTGTTTTGATTTGCATTTCCCTGATGGCTAAGGATGTGGAGCACTTCCTCAGATGTTTCTCGGCCATTCAGAGTTCCTCAACTGAAAACATTTTGTTTAGCTCTGTACCCCATTTTTTAATAGGGTTATTTGATTCTCTGGTGTCTAGCTTTTTGAGTTCCTTGTATATCTTGGATATTAGGCTTCTATCTGATGTGGTGTTGGTAAAGATCTCTTCCCATTTTGTTGGTTGCCGTTTTGTTTTCTAGACAATGTCCTTAGTCTTACAGAATCTTTGCAATCTCATTAAGTCCCATTTTTTAATCTTTGACCTTAGAGCTTGAGCCATTGGTGTTTTGTTCAGAAAATTTTCTCCTGTGCCTATGTGTTCTAAGGTTTTCCCTACTTAATCATCTAATAGTTTCAGTGTATCTGGTTTAATGTGGAGATCTTTGATCCGCTTACACTTGAGCTTTGTACGAGGAGATAAGAAAGGGTCTATTTTCATTCTTTTGCATGCTGAGTGCCAGTTGGGCCAGCACCATTTGTTGAATAGGCTGTCCTTTTTCCATTGAATGTTTACAGCTCCTTTGTCAAAAATCAGGTGACCATATACATGAGGGCTCATTTCTGGATCTTCTATTCTATTCCATTGATCCACATGCCTATTTCTGTATCAGTACCATGCAGTTTTCAACACAATTGCCTTGTAACATTGCTTGAGGTCAGGGATAATGACTCCCCAAGATATTTTTTTGTTGTTGAGGATGGATTTCGCTATTCTAGGTCTTTTGTTATTTTATATGAAATTGCACATTGATCTTTCCAAATCCTTGAAGAACTGGGTTGGAATTTTGATGGGGATTGCATTGAATCTGTAGATTGCTTTTGGTAGGATGGTCATTTTTAAGATGTTGATCTTTCCAATACATGAGCATGGGAGAATTTTCCATTTTCTGAGATCCTCCTCAATTTCTTTCTTTAGAGGTTTGAAGTTCTTGTCATACAGGTCCTTCACTTGCTTAGTTAGAATCACTCCAAGGTATTTCACAGTTTTTGTGACGATTGTGAAGGGTACCTTTTCCCTAATTTCTCTCTCCACATGTTTGTCCTTTGAGTATAGGAAGGCTACTGATTTGTTTGAGTTAATTTTGTATCCAGCCACTTTGCTGAACTTGTTTATCAGCTGTAGGAGTTCTCTGGTGGAATTTTTGGTGTCACTCAAGTACACTATCATGTCATGGGCAAAGAGTGATGTTTTTATCTCTTCCTTTCTGATTCGTATCCCCTTGATCTCTTTTTGCTGTCTAATTGCTCCATCCAGGACTTCCAGTACTATGTTGAATAGGTAGGGAGAGAGTGGGCAGCCTTGTCGAGTCCCTGATTTTAGTGGGATTGCTTCAAGGTTCTCGCCATTAAGTTTGATGTTGGCTGTTGGTTTGCTGTATATTGCTTTTATTATATTTTAGTATGGGCCTTGGATTCCTGTTCTTTCCAGGACTTTTAACATGAAGGGGTGTTGAATTGTGTTGAATGCTTTCTCAGCGTCTAGTGAGATGACCATGTGATTTTGTTCTTTGAGTTTGTTTATATGGTGGATTACGTTGATGGATTTCCTTATGTTAAACCATCCCTGCATCCCAGGGATGAAGCCTACTTGGTCATGATGAATGATCGTTTTGATGTGTTCTTGGATTTGGTTTCCAAGGATTTTGTTGAGTATTTTTGCATCAATGTTCATAAGTGAGATTGGTCTGAAGTTCTCTTTCCTTGTAGGGTCTTTGTGTGGTTTAGGTAGGAGGGTTTTTGTAGCCTCAAAAAATGAGTTAGGTAGTATTCCATCTGATTCTATCTTTTGGAATAGTTTCGAGAGTCTTAGTGTTATATCCCCAATGAATATCTGATAAAATTCTGCACTGAACCTGTCTGGACCTGGGCTTTTATTGGTTGCGAGACTTTTGATGACTTCTTCTATTTCTTTAGGTGTTATAGGGTTATTTAGATGGTTTACTTGGTCCTGGTTTAACTTTGGGATCTTGTATCTGTCTAGCAATTCATCCTTTTCCTCCAGATTTTCCAATTTTGTGGATATAAGTTTTTGTAGTAGGATCTGATGATTTCTTGAATTTCCTCAGTTTCAGTTGTTATGTCCCCACTTTCCTTTCTGATTTTGTTAATTTGTATACTCTCTTTGCCCTCTAGTTAGTCTGGCTAGGGGTTTATCAATATTGTTGATTTTCTCAAAGAACCAACTCTTGGTTTTGTTGATTTTTTCAATGGTTCTTTTTGATTCTATTTGATCTATTTCTGCCCTAATTTTGATTATTTCTTACTGTCTACTCTTTTTGGGTATATCTGCTTCCTTCTGTTCTAGGGCTTTTAGCTGTGCTGTCAGGTTGCTGATGTAAGCTCTCTCCAGTTTCTTTTTGGAAGCACTTAGGGCTATGAGTTTTCCTCTCAGTACTGCTTTCATTGCATCCTTTGGTTTGGGTATGTTGTGTTTTTGTTTTTGTTGATTTCTAGAAAATCCTTAATTCCTTTTTTACAGAGCATTGTTTAGTTTCCATGTGTATGTGGGCTTTTTGTTGTCTTTGTTGTAGTTAAAGGCCAGCCATAGACCATGGTGATCTGAGAGGATGCATGGGAGTATTTCAATCTTCTTATATCGATTGAGGCTCGCTCTGTGTCCAATTATGTGGTCAATTTTCGAGAAGGTGCCATGGGTGGTGAGAAGAAGGTGTATTCTTTTACTTTAGGGTAATATGTTCTGTATATATCTATTAATTCTAGTTGGTTCAAAGTCTATGCTAGTTTTGCAGTGTCCTTGTTCAGTTTCTGTTTCCATGATCTGTCCATTGGTGAGAGTGGGGTGTTAAAGTCTCCCACTATTATTGTGTGGGGTGAAATGTATTTTTTGAGCTTTAGTAGGGTTTCTTTTATGAATGTGGGTGCTTTGTTATTTGGAGCATATATGTTAAGCATTGAGAGTTCCTCCTGACAGATTTCCCCGGTAATGATTAAAAAGTGTCCTTCCTTATTTTTTTTTTTTTGATAACTTTGGTTTGGAAGTTTACTTTATTTGATATTAGAATAGCCACTCCATTCCTCTTCTGTTTTCCTACCTTTTTCTCTGTCTACCTCCACTGTCCAATCACGTATCAACTTAACATAAATTTACATACTACCAGAATTATTTTTTTAGTAATTAGCATTATATAGACAGAGCAGGTTACATTTAGGTGTATATATGTATGTATATACATACATAATATGTATTTAATAACAGTTACTGAAAAACATGCCATGAATTTGAAAAAGACTATGGTGGAATATAGTAGAGATTTTGGAGAAAGGAAAGGGAATGATGAAATATTATAATTATAGTTTTAAATATAAAATTTTTAAAATCTGCATTTAAAGACTGGGGATTATTAAAGTTATATTATGTTTTATACTGTGGTATTAATGTGAGTGCAAAGGTTATTCACAACTTCTGGCTCTTTTACTATTTATTTTTATATAATGATTTCTGAAACTTGGATGTGTGTAGATGGAGTATATATGTTTATTTTAGTGCTGAGAACTCTGCATTCTCTTATTGTTTGTACCTTAGCAAACAATATTTACATTAATTACCATATAGTGCAAATAGAAAATTCTGACATGTATGTTGAGTGTTTTATTGATATGTAGGTGCCATAATAGGTCATTAGAAGTCAGTTTAATACTATGCTCATTTTTAATTTATTTTTTAGTGTTTCTGTTCTGCATAGCCATTGGATCCTGGCCTTGATAATATAATCAAGCATGAGTTTCATCCTTTAAAGCATGTTTTAAATCCAATCTGAAAGATGATGGTTAGTCACATGATATAACTCACCAGTGGGCATACATTTTCTGCCCAGTCATTATTGTAGTGTTCAGGATTAACAAATGTTGTGGGAATTATTGATCACTTTTCTCCTCTTGTAATATGCATAGCACCTTCCAACACTGTGGGAGCTAGCCAGCAGGGATTTTTCCATGTTTTGTAAGTCAGATACACGGAGTCTTCAGGAATTTCTGTCAAGTTCTGGAGGGTCACCAAGAGCACTGACAATTTATTGTAATGTTTGAGAGTCTGTGGAACCACATTAGCCAATAACTCCCAAAGAAGTAACATTGTATAAATCAATCAATCAATCAATAAAATGCCCTGGCCTGTTATTTATTAAATTCTAGTATATGGTAGTAGTATTTTAGCAATATTGTACTGTAACTACTTTCTTTCTGTCCCTCTACTTCTCTCTCTCTCTCTCTCTCTCTCTCTCTCTCTCTCTCTCTCTCTCTGTCTCTGTGTGTGTGTGTGTGTGTGTGTGTGTCTCTCTGTCTCTCTCTCTCTCATTTATATACCATACACACTTATATATATATACATGAAGTATCTTAGATAATGATGTGTATTTTTCAAATGGTCTTTAGTATGACACAAAGGAATAAACAATATCATATTCCTTCATATTTTAAGAAGCATTATTTTCAGTGATTGTTATAATAAAGTAACCATTGTATAAAAACCAATGTGGGCTTGATGATAAAGTTGTATGATCATATGATTGTAGAATGCAAGAATTTATTCATTTTTCATGTGTATGTATTCTTTTATAAATGTACGTTGGTAATATAAAAATAGAAAATAAATGAAAATAATTTTCTTTTATGCATATTGTTTATTCAATCTATGATGAAATTGTGGGCATGTATATGCATACTGGAAAATTAGGCATGTCTGTGGTTTCTTTGAGTGCAAAAATACATTGAAAAATTACGGTAAGATGCCATGAACAAGAAATATTTGGGAAACTCTATTATTGTAATCTTCATGGAAATAAAAGAGTAGGATAGAAAAACACAGGGTATTTTCAAAAGTAATATGTTTACTTTTGCAATATCTATTATTGTTTCCAAAGACTATTAATATATTGTATAAATATTTATGTAGCTTAAAAAATAAGTGCTCTCTATGGGCTTTTGTACTGTTTTGTTCTAGTGCTTCAAAACTGTGTAGAGTAAATAATAGAATACCTATAATGTGTCACTATTATGACAACAGTAAAAGGACAGATTAGGAGTAGTCCTAAAAATACAAATTACATTTCATGATATTGTGTTTAAGATTTAAGTATTTGATATATTGTCTAATCAAGGTTTTTAAAACAGTTAATTAAGTTAAATAATATTACTGTACCTATGATACTGAAGATTATGTTTTACTTCCTGGGATTTCTTTGTCTTATCTGAGGAGATATGGTGGTTGCTTTCAGTATGGCTCAGTTTGCAGACCATGAAGAAGAAACCTTATTCTCATATTTCTTTTCAAAATCTGTATTAATGAAATAATAAATAATATAAATTCTATATAATTCAGATAAAATTAATAAGCTTTACTGTATAAATAAATTTGTATTTAGGCACCAGACCTTTAAAGTAAGCATTATAATTTGTTGATAAACAGCTGATAGACAATGATGTTTTGATGAGATGAGTGTCAGTCCACCATATTTTGATATTGTGATGTATGAATTTAAATATGAATCTATGAACTGATGTTCACAAGTAACATCTATAGTTGTATGGGTGATTTTAAACAAATAATGTCTTTTATGAGGCAGAATAAGCAAATAAAAATTAAAATTCATCATTTTTATATTTCAGTTTTCTTCCCTATATAACAATAGACCTTTTAAAAAATCAAAAGAAAAGCATAATTCAATACTTACAGATCTTTATGGACTGACAAATAGGTAAGTTGAGACCTACTATATTGACTTTTGCCAGCTATTGTCAGGTACAATACTAATTAAAATATAATGCTGTATAAAGTACACTTAGATGATATAAATGAAATTCATTTGCATTATTGCCAAATTGATTGGATTATATTTTAACTGGTATAAAGAGACATGTCAAAGAGGAGGGTTATTTTAATGACTGAATTTGAAGGTAATTTCCAAAAGTGTCTAGATCAAAGAAATAGATAACAGACACCACAATCTTTTAAATTATATAGATACAGGCACAAAAATTTATTTTCTTCCTAAAATCTATGATTTATTTAAAACTAACATTTATAAATAAAATCAGTGTTAATTACATTGGCCAAAGATGTTTGCAATAACATTCAAATACATAGCTAGGCAAGTACATTTAAATCATGTTTTTTTTTAAATTTTGTATAAGGATTTCAATATGTAGAAATAGTTTATATCGAAAATTTAAAATTTTGAATGTAGTTTACTTTTCTAACAGCCAACTGGCATTGACTTTTACACAAATAAAAATATAATTAAGCAAGGTGTTACTCACATCAATATGATGGTCTTAATATTTAAAAGTAAATACTGAGAAATTTTAATCCCATTCATAGTGTCTTAAAACATTGGCTTTTTTGTCTATCATTTTGTCTCTGTCACCAGAGATCTTATATGCAACAATTAGAGTTATATATCCTTAGTTATGTTGTCTTTCAAAAGTTAAAGATATTATCCAAGCAGTAACAAAGCTTTAGAAAATCCTTTGAAAATAAATCCATTAATTTATCTAAGCTCTTCTTGAAACTTCTTATTATTCCTATTGATTTAGTAGAATCTCAGTATTTTGAATGACTTTAGATTGTTTTCTGGATTGCTTTTGCATTGATCGGAAAAGATCTTAAGCTCTTGAAACAAGAAATAGTTTGCTCTGTAGCCTACAGAAAACCAATGAAAATGTTAAATATTGTATGTTTTCTGATATATAATACACAGTTTTTATTTTTATTACTATGTGCCACATATTTTCTACTTATATCAACTCTTAATTTTCTAAGTCCTACCTGAGTTAGAAGTTTTGAAGTCATTTGTTTCCATAGCTATCTTTCACACACATATATATATTTACCAATAACATTTTTATAGTTTAAAGAATCTACAGTCATAGATTTATGTGATTAAATGAATTTGCTGTAAGCTTTTTAGTTTTACTGTGAAGTTTTGCTTCCATCTCTTTTATTCTTTCTAATGCTATAATTTTTTTTTGAAATTTTATATAAAAGACAATATAGTGGACCTCCACATATTTTTATATTCCAAATTATTTTTAAAAGATTTACTTTGTATTATGTCTATACATATGTGTCTTTTTGTATGTGCATGTTTATAGGAGTCTGCACAGACCAAAACATGCCAGATCGGTTGCAAACAGCATTACAAGACTTTGTCTGCTCCCCGTGTTTTGTGAACAAAATTCTACTCCTCTGCAAAAGCAATAAATGTTCTTTTTTTAAAAACAACTTTATTTTACAAAACAAAGATAAATGTACAGATTTTAAACATTTTTTGCTTAAAATCATACATTTTTGTCAGTACTTATTTTTCAATTTTAACATAATTTTAACATAAAACTATATGAATATATTTTTCAAGGTTTGATAGTATGCCTTGAAAACTTAATAGTTACAATGAGCATAAAGTACATGTAAAATAAAGTGTAACATGGAAATAAAGTTTTCTTGTTTTGTAAATATTTTTTTTTGTTTTGTTTTGTTTTCTTTATTTCTTGGACTTCATACAGTCTGTGAGTTGTTTCTGGGAGAGTGCAAGCCTCTGGGGTTAGCATCCCACTATCAGTGACTGCATATTATGTCTGTTCTTTTGTGACTGGGTTATTTCACTCAGGATGATATTCTCTAGATGCAGCCATTTTCTTAAGAATTTGGTTAAGTCATTGTTTCTGGTGGCTGAGTAGTATTCCATTGTGTATATGTACCACAATTTTTGTATCCATACATCTTCTGAAGGACATCTGGGTTCCTTCCAGCTTCTGGCCATTATAAATAGAGCCACTATGAACATTGTGGTGCATATATCTTTGTTGTGTATTAAAGTGTCTCTGGGGTATATGCTCAGCAGTGGAATAGCTGGGTCCTCAGGTAGTACTATATCCAATTTTCTGAGGTATCGCCAGACTGATTTCCAGAGTGGTTGTATTAGCTTGCAACCCCACCAACAGTGGAGAAGTGTTCCTCTTTCTCCGCTGCCTTGCCAGCATCTGCTGTTATCTGAGTTTTGGATCTTGGCCAATCTGACTGGTGTGAGGTGGAATCTCAGGGTTGTTTTGATTTGCATTTCCCTGATGGCTAAGGATGTGGAGCACTTCCTCAGATGTTTCTCGGCCATTCGGTGTTCCTCAACTGAAAACGTTTTGTTTAGCTCTGTACCCCATTTTTTAATAGGGTTATTTGATTCTCTGGTGTCTAGCTTTTTGAGTTCCTTGTATACCTTGGATATTAGGCCTCTATCTGATGTCTTTTTTGATATCTTATGGATGGAAATTTACTTTATTCGATATTTTAATAGCCACTCCAGCTTGCTTCTTGTGGCTGTTTGCTTGGAAGTTTTTTCCCAACCTTTTACTCTGAGATAGTGTCTGTCTTTGTCTCTGAGATAAGTTTCCTGTATGCAGCAAAATGCTGGATTTTGTTTATGTATCCAGTCTGATAGCCTATGTCTCTTTATTGGGGAGTTGAGTCCATTTATCTTAATAGATATCAAGCAATAGTTGTTTCTGTTTCCTGCTATTATTGCTGTAGTGGGTTGAGTTGTGTCTGTGTCTTTTTCTTCTTTTGGTTTTCTTGCTTAGGAGTTTTTTTGTTTTTACTAGGATGTATTTTTTCTCATTGTATTGGGTTTTCCACCTATAATTCATTTCAATGTTGGGTTTGTTGTCAGATATTGTGTAAATTTAGTCTTGTCTTGGAATATCTTGGTCTCTCTATCTATGGTGATTGATTGTTTTGCTGGGTATAGCAGCTTGGGCTGGCACTTTTGCTCTCTTAGGGTGTGCATGATGTCTGTCCAGGCTCTTCTAGATTTCATAGTCTCTGTTGAGAAATCAACAGAGTGTGATTCTGATTGGTCTGCCTTGGTATGTTACCTGACCTTTTATCCTTACTGCTTTTAGTGTTCTTTCTTTTCTTTGGGCACTTGGTGTTTTGACTATTATGTGTGGGGAGGTATTTCTTTTCTGGTCCAACATATTTGGAGTTCTGAAGGCTTCTTTTATGTTCGTGGTCATCTCATTCTTAAGGGTAGGGAAGTTTTCTTCTTAGATTTTGTTGAAGATATTTACTGTGCCTCTTAGTTGATACTCTTCTCCCTCTTCTATTCCTATTATCCTTAGGTTCGGTCTTCTCATTGTGTCTTGGATTTCCTGGACATTTTGGATTAGTAGCTTTTTGTTTTTTGCATCTTCTCTGGCTGTTTAGTCTATGTTTACAATGTTGTCTTCTGCTCCCAAGATTCTCTCTTCCATCTCTTATAGTCTATTGGAAATGAGTATGTCATAAGAGAAAATAATGATGAAATTGTCTTTAGTTTATATTTTGCTTAGAGCAAAATGAGAATTTGTAATGATACACACGTTCTTTAAAATCCATTTAAAATTGAACTGGAACCTAACATGGCTGTTCTCTGAGAAGACCAATAAGCAGCTGACTGAGACAGATACAGATACAAACCAATCAATTTAAGTTGGGAACCCCTGTGGTTGAATTAGGGCAAGGCTAGAAGATATTAATGATTATTTAAACTGAGGAAATATTATCATTGCTGGGTGTTGGGATATATAGTTTTATATCTGTTGCTAAGGAGGCAGTTTGAGGTCAGCTAGGGCTACACAGTGAATTCCAGGACATCCAGAGCTACATTGAATGACAATGTCTCAAAGCATGCAAGCAAGCAAGCAAGCAAGCAATGAAGCAAGCAAGCAAGCAAGCAAGCAAGGAAACAAACAAACACCACCACCCCCATTCACCAGATAATTTTTGCTTAGGAGGCTTACTGCTCAGTATGCTTACTCTTACTAGCTTTTTCTGAACTCTGCCTGGCAGGTTCAATTCAGCTTTTCTAGCTCAAACTCCTCTCCAAACTGACTTCTTGGAGCTTCTCACTGAATTGCTGTGGAACTGCCTCTGAACTCCACAAATTACACTGCAGAGACTGCATGGCAATGAATTGAGCTCTTCTCAACTATACTGCTCTGCACTCAACTGAACTCAGCAGAATTCACTGACTCCTGAGCTGGCCTTTTAAGTAACCTCTTTTTCCAGTCTTGAGAGTGGAGGATATCCTATCTCTGACTCATTTTATCAATTTTTTCCCTAATTTGTCACTTTGTACCTAAATTAGGTGTCATTTTCAAACATATCTGCTTCCTTCTACAAACTAAACTTATCTACATTGTTGAGGATTAAAGATGTGTATGTCTGTATTTCAGCCAGATCACATAGACTTTGAAGGTATTTGGATGATATCCTTTACCACAACATCCATATTGCTGGATTAGAATTTCTCTATACCCCACCCCCAAATTGAAAGGACATTCTGTATTTCATTTCCTTTCATTTTATTTCATTTCATTTCCTTTCCTTTCATTTTTAACCAAATATATTTAGAGATTTGTAGTTTACTATTAGGTTTACTTTAGAAATGTTAGAAACAAATTTGAAGACTGGCAGATTATTAAGTAAAGTAAGTTTCATCTTATTTCTCACACCTGTTCCTTCTTTTTTCTCCTCACTCATAAGAGCCCTCAGTTCTGCTCTTGTCTGCTCAATTCCACTCCTAATCTCACTCAAGATAGTCATGAATGAGAGCCCAGTACCTTTGGCTTAGAGTCTAGAACTCTTTCCTAATATCACATAATGCAAACTAGTGTTATATTATATGAGAATGACAGTTGATATCATCATGGAATGAAGAAGAATATATGTTCCACAATTCTAATCAAACTAATAATCTTAGGCATGTTGTCAAGCAATTGAAAAATATTTTCCTTCCTTACTTTTCACTTTGTTATGACCAACACTAAAAGGAATTCAATCATAGTTGTCCTAGTTAGGGTTTTACCGCTGTGAACAGACTCCATGATCAAGACAAGTCTTATAAATGACAACATTTAATTAGGACTGGCTTACAGGTTCGGGGGATAAGTCCATTATCATCAAGTTGGGAACATGGCAGGATGCAGGTAGGCATGGTGCAGGAGGAGGGGAGAGTTCCATATCTTCCTCTGAAGGCTGCTAGCAGAATACTGACTTCCAGGCCAATAGGATGAAGGTATTAAAGCCCACACCCACAGTGAAACACAGCTACTCCAATAAGCCATACCTGCTAATTGTGCCACTCCCTGAGCCAAGTATACACAAATGGTCACATTACACTCTTGGGCCCACCAAAATTTGTTCAAACATATGAGTCTATTGGAGCCATATATAAACAGAGCATAATGCAAAATACATTTAGTCCATCTTCCAGAGTCCCCATAGTCTATAGAGTTAGAAAAATATTAAAAGCCCAATTTTTTTAAGATCTCTTGTGAGATTCATTTAATCAGTTATCTCTAATACCCAAAGCAAGACAGAAAACCAGCTGGGCAAACTCCAAAGTCTGCATCTCCATATCTCATGTCAAAGCTACACCCATACCCACAATAACACACCTACTTCAACAGGGTCATACCCATTAATATTGCTACTCCCTGGGCTGAGCATACATACAAACCATCACAGTACTCAATTTGTAGAGTTTTTGGGCCATATTGCTTTGTTCAGACATTATTTTTCTTATTGGACATTTGCTTGTATACTGTCATTTAAAATTTTGTGTTTTTACTGTGTGTATGTGCGTGTTTCCTGTGTATGTGTTCTTTTTTGTTTTGATCTCTTTGTTTCTTTTGTTTTGTTCAGATCTTTTATTTTATGCTTGTTTTTGTTGTGCTTTTACTTTGACTGTTGTTTTAAAAGATAATAAGAAGGCATAGAATTGGAAGTGGGAATGTAGGGAGTATCTGGGAAGAGATGAGGGAGGAGTAACTATAATCAGAATGTATCATATGAACATCTCTCAACTTAAAAAAATTAAATTTATATTGCCTGTACTTTTGACTCCATGAAACCTCAGTTATAAAGTATTAAAATATGTTTTTAAAGAGCAAAGGGAGGTACAAAACATCAAAGATATGTAACAAAATAAAATAAATAGTTGTAAACAAGATTTTAGACAAGTTATATTTTAAGTGAAGGCTAAATTAAGAGATATTAAATGCTCAGAATAGGTAGTAATTGTTTCAGTATTTATTCTCCCACTCTCAGCTCCTATTGACCACTAGTAGCTAGTGGAATTCCTACTCTTTATACTGGCATATCAGTTGGTGTTATTATGATGATTCAGTTTAAGCAACAATGTTGTTGAAATTTCATAGGTGTAGGGTTCTGATATAATTTTATGAAAATAGTTCTTACATTCAAAGAAACTGAACCTTTGCTAGACCTTACAACTAGGTTATTGATATACCTTGTCATCATTTAAGACTTAACTTTCTATTTTACTGTTTAGTGAGCCTAAATTTGACATGCATTTAAGACACAGTGCAATAATCCACATTACAGTGCCTTAGGTTTTTTTCATAAAATCTGCATATACAACATAAGATATTGCACAGCTTAAGTTATATACTCTTTCCCACCCATGACTCAGAATAATGTAATTTTGTACATGTATATTATGGCAATCAATTGCTCAAAGCAGTCAACAGCATAAAAGTTATATGTTGTGGCTAGCTCACAGCCATCAGGACTGGTAACCTGCTCTACTCAATGATAAATTGGTCAAGGAAGAAATAAAGAAAAAAAATCAAGAACTTTTTAGAATTAAAATAAAAATGAAGGGAAAACATACCCAAATCTATGGTATACAACAAAAGCCATGCTACGAGGAAAACCCATATCTCTGAGTGTCTCCAAAAAGAAACTTCCGAGAGCATGTACTAGGAACCTGACACACAGCTGAAAGCTCTAGAACAAAAAGAAGTAGATACACCAAAGAAGAGTACATGGCGGGAAATAATCAAACTCAGGGCTGAAATCAAACAAGTAGAGACAAAAAGAAATATACAAAGAATTTTAAAAAGGGAGCTGGTTCTTTGAGAAAACCAACAAGACTAGCTAGAAGGCAAAGAGAGTGAATCCAAATTAACAAAATCAGAAATAAAAGGGAAGACATAAAAATAGAAACAGAAAATTCAAGAAACTATCAGATCCTACTACAGAAGCCTAGATTCAACCAAACTGGAAAATCTAAGGGGAATGAATAATGTTCTAGAGAGATACCAGGTACCAAAGTTAAGTCAGGATCAGATAGACTATCTAAATATTCCCATAAACCCTAAAGGAATGAAAGCAGTTATCAAAAGTCCTACCCCACCAAATAAACCCAGAACCTGATGGGTTTAATGCATAATTCTATCAGACATTCATAGAAGACCTAATACCAATACTCTCCAAACTATTCCACAAAATAGAAACAGAGAGAACACTACAAAACTCATTCTTTGGAGCCACAATAATGCTCATACCTAAATCATGCAAAGACCCTACAAAGAAAGAGAACTTCAGACCAATTCTACTCATGAACATTGATTTAAAAAATACTCAATAAAATTCTTACAAACCAAATCCAAGAACATATCAAAAAGATCATTTATGTGATTAAGTAGGCTTTATTTCACAGATGCAGGGATATGTAGATTGTCCTGAAGTTGTTTGTATTTTAATGTTAATTCCACTTCCCCAAGAAGGGCTGCCTAGTCTGCAGACTCCAATTGAACCTTCCCATTTTATGTTGGGATTATTTGTAAGGTAATGTGCTTGTTTGTTGGATATTTTCAGTACTTACATTTCAAATGTTAAGCTTCCCCCCACCCAACTCCCCTCCCCCTCCAATTCCTTCCACAGCCTGATAGCTTTTCATACAGGTTTATATATTCAACTCTCAATTCACAAAGCCTCTACACAACAAAATCACATCAAACAGTCACAGACACAAACTGTCCTTCTATATTAGATATAAGACCTGTAAAATACTTAATGTTCATACCTTTTTAACACCAATAAATATCACCTGGGTTCAGCTGGTCCTTGGGAAGCTCCATGTTCCTCCACCTCTAAATCTGTCCTCTCCCTTCCTCTACCTCCTGACCTCTACCCTCTCATCCTCTGACCTCTTAGACTTCCTTCTCTCCACCTCCCTCACCCTGAGACATCCCCATTTTGGCCTTTCCTCTTGTTGAGCATCATAATGTCTGTGAATTGTTTCTTGGGTATTGGGTTTTCAGAGCTTTCTTAGGCTAGTATCTGCTTATCATTGTGTACATGCCATGTGTGTTCTTTTGTGACAGGGTTACTTTACTCAGAATGATAGTCTCTAGTTCCATTCATTTACCTAGGAATTTCATAAAGTCATTGTTTCTAATACCTGAGTAGTACTCCATTGTGTAAATGTACCACACTTTTTGTATCCATTCATCTACTGAAGGACATCTGGGTTCTTTCCAGATTCTGGCTATTATAAATAACGTTTCTATGAAAATGGTAGAGCATGGTGGATCATCTTTCAGGTACGTGCCCAGAAGTGGAATATCTGGGTTTTCAAGTAGTACTATGTCCAGTTTTCTGAGGAACTGCCAGACTGATTTCCAGACTAGATGTACCAGCTTACAACCCCAACAACAGTGGATGAATGTTCCTCTTTCTCCATATAACTTGCCAGCATCTGTCACCTAAGATTTTTAAGTTAGCCATTCTAACTGGTGTAAGGTGAAATCTCTGGGTTGTTTTGATTTGTATTTCCCTGATGATCAGGGATGTTTAGCATTTCTTTATGTCCTTCTCAGTCATTTGATATTCCTCAGAGAATTCTTTGTTTAGTTCTGTGCTCCATTTTTAATAGGATTATTTGATTATCTATAGGTTAGCTTCATGAGTTTTTTGTATATATTGTATACTAACCCTCTATCAGATGTAGAATTGGTAAAGATCCTTTCCAAATCTGTAGGCTGCCATTTCATTTCATAAAATGGCAATTTCATGAGGTCCCATTTGTCAATTCTTGATCTTAGAGCATAAGCCATTGGTAGGTTTTGTTCAGGAAATTTTCCTCTTTGCCCATGTGTTCTAGCTCTTCACTTTCTCTTCTAATAGTTTCTGTGTACCTGGATTTATGTGGAGATCTTTGATCCACTTGCACTTGAGCTTTGTACAGGAGATAGGAAAGGATCAATTTGCATTCTTCTGCAAGCTGAGTGACACTTGAAACAACAGCATTTGTTGAAGAGGCTGTTCTTTTTCCATCGAATGTTTTCAGCTCCTTTGTCAAAGTTCAAGTGACCATAGGTGAGTGGGTTCATTTCTGGGTCCTCAATTCTGTTCCATTGATCTACCTGCCTATTTCTGTACCAATACCATGCAGATTTTTTTTTTTTTTTTTTTTTTTTTTTTTGTTTTTGTTTTTGTTTTTTTTATCACGATTGCTTTGTAATATAGCTTGAGATCAGGAATGGTGATTTTCCAGAAGTGTTTTTATTCTTGAGAATAGATTTCACTACTCTAGTTTTGTAGTTTTTCCAGATGAATTTACAAATTGCTTTTTCCAACTCTATGAAGAATTGAGTTGAAATTTTGATGGAGATTGCATTGAATTTGTAGATTGTTTTTAGCAAGATGGCCATTTTTACAACGGTGATCCTGCCAATCCATGAGCTTGGGAGATCATTTCATCTTCTGAGATCTTCTTCAATTTCTTTCTTCAGAGTCTTGAAGTTATTGTCATACAGATCCTTCAATTGCTAGGTTAGGGTCACCCCAAGATATTTTATATTCTTTGTGACTATTTGGAAGGGTGTCAATTCTATAATTTCTTTCTCAGCCTGTTTATCAATTGCATATCAGTTGATTTGTTTGAATTAATTTTATAGCCAGCCACTTTGCTGAAGTTGTTTATTAGTTGTAAAAGTTCTCTGGTAGAATATTGTGGGTCACTTAATTATACTATCATATCATCTGCAAATAGTGATATTTTTACTTCTTCTTTTCCAATGTGAATCCCTTTGATTTCTTTTTGTTGTCTAATTGCTCTGGCCAGGACTTCCAGTACTATATTGGATAGGTAGGGGGACAATGGGCAGCTTTATCTAGTCCCTGATTTTAATGGGATTGCTTCAAGTTTCTCTCTAATTCTTTTGATGTCAGTTTGCTGTATATTGCTTTTATTACATTAAGGTATGGGCCATGGATTCCTTATCTTTCCAAGACCTTTATCATGAAGGTGTGTTAAAAATTTAAATGCTTTCTCAGTAACTAGTGGGAGGATCATTTGGTTTTATCCTTGACTTTGTTTATATGGTGGCTTACATTGATGGATTTCTGTGTCTTGAACCATCCCTGAGTCTCTGGGATAAAGCCTACTTGGCCATGGTGGATGATTGTTTTGATATATTCTAGGATTCTGTTTTCAAGAAATTTATTGAGTATTTTTGCAGCAATATTCATGAGAGAAATAGATTTAATTTCTTTTTCGTTGTAGTGTCTTTGTGTGGTTTTGGTATGAGCATAATTGTGGCTTAATGAACAAGTTGCATATTGTTCCTTCTGTTTTTATTTTGTGGAATAGTTTGGAGAGTATAGGTTTTATGTCTTTTATAAATGTCTGATAGAATTTTTGACTAAACCTGGTCCTGGGCTTTTTTCAGTTTGGGGCTTTTGATGACTGTTTCTATTATTTTAGGTGTTATGGGACTGTTTAGATGGTTTAACTAGTACTCAATTTACCTTTGGTATCTAGTATCTGTCTAGAAATTTATACATTTCCTCCAGATTTTCCAGTTTTATTGAGTATAGGCTTTTGTAGTAGGATCTAATGATATCTTGAATATCCTCAGTTTCTGTTGTTATGTCTCCCCTTTCTTTTCTGATTTTGTTTATTTGGACACTCTATCTTTGCTCTCTAATTAATCTGGCTAAGGGTTTATCAACCTTGTTGATTTTCTCAAAAAACTATCTCTTGGTTTTGTTGTTTCTTTGTATAGAACTTTTGCCTCTATTTGGTTGATTTCTGCTCCAAGTTTGATTATTTCATGCAGTCTACTCCTCTTGGGTATATCTGCTTCTTTTTGATCTATGGTTTTCAGCTGTGCTCTCAAGCTGCTAGTGTATGCTCTTTCAATGAATTTTCCTCTTAGTACTGCTTTCATTGCATCCCATAAGTTTGGGTATGTAGTGGTGTCAGTTTCGTTAAATTCTAAAAAAGAAAAAATTTTGATTTCTTTCTTTATTTCTTCCTTGACCATGTTATCATTAAGCATATGATTGTTCAGATTCCATGTGAATGTGGGGCGTTTTTGTTGCTTTTGTTGTTATTAAAGACTAACCTTATTCCATAATGATCTGAAAGGATGCATGGGATTATTTCAATCTTCTTGTATGTGTTGAGGCTTGTTTTGTGACCAACTATATGGTTAATTTGGAGAAGGTACTATGAGGTGCTGAAAAGAAAGTATATTCTTTTGTTTTTGGATGAAATGTCCTGTAGATGTCTGTTAATTACAGTTGGTTTATCACCTCTGATAGTTTCACTGTGTCTTTTTTTTTTTTCAGCCTTTTACTCTGAGGTAGTCCGTCTTTGTCTCTGAGATGAGTTTCCTGTAGGCAGAAAAATGCTCAATCCTGTTTATGTATCCAGTCTATGTCTTTTTAATGGGGGAATTGAACCCATTGATGTTAAGAGAAATTATGGAAGAGTGATTGTTGTTTACTGTTATTTTTGTTGTTAGAGGTAGATTTATGTTTGTGTTTTTCATTCTTTTGGTTTTCTTGCATGATTTTTTTTCCTTCGATTTAGTTTCCTTTTGTGTGTTGGATTTTCCATTTATCATCCTTTGTAGGGGTGGATTTGTGGACAGACATTGAATAAGTTTGGTTTTGTCCTGGAATATCTTGGTTCCTCCATCTATGGAGATTGATACTTTTGCTTGATATAGTAACCTGGGCTGGAATTTGTGTTCTGTTAGGGTCTGTATTACATCTGTCCAGGATCTTCTAGCTTTCCTAGTCTCTGTTGAGAAGTCTGGTGTAATTCTGATTGGTCTGCCTTTATATGTTACTTGTCCTTTTTCCCTTACAGCTTTTAGGATTCTTTGTTTTGAATATTCAGTGTTTTAACTATTAAGTGAAGGGAGGAGTTTCTGTTCTGGCCCAATTTATTTGGAGTTCTGTAGGCTTTATGTATGTTCATGGTCATCTCATTCTTAAGAGCAGGAAAGTTTTTTTTTTCTGTGATTTTGTTGAAGGTATTTACTGTGCCTTTAGTTAATATTCTTTGCTCTCTTCTTCACCTATTATCCTCAGCTTTCATCTTCTAATTGTGTCCTGGATTTCCTGGACATTTTGGGTTATGAGCTTTTTTGCGTTTTGCATTTTGTCTGACTATTTTGTCTGTTTTCAATATTGTTTTCAGCCCCTGAGATCCTCTCTTCCATCTCTTGTAGTCTGTTGGCAATGCTTGTATCTGTGACTTCTGATTTCTTTTTTTGATTTTTTATCTCCATGTTTGTCTGTTTTTGTGATTTCTTTATTGTTTCTATTTCTGTTTTCAATTCCTTCAACTGTTTGGTTGTTTTTTTTTCTTTATTTCTTTGAGTGATTTTTGTGTTTCCTCTATTTTTCCCCATGTAGTTCTTTAAGATAGGAGCAATTATGGGTAAGAGTTTTTTTTTTTTTTTTCATAAATTGAACAACTTTATTTAAAAAAAGATAGATGTACAGATTTTAAGCATTTTTGCATAAAAGTATATGAAAACATTTTTGTCAGTACTTGATTTTTTTAAAGGTTTCTTGGTGTGTAACGATTAAGCATAATGGTTTTTCATTTTCTTTTTTTCTTTTTTTGGCCTTTGTTTTTCTTGAACTTCATATAGTCTGTGAGTTGTTTCTGGGGTGTCCAGAGCTTTCTGGGGTTAGTATCCAATTATTAGTGACTGCATATTATGTCTGTTCTTTTGTGACTGGGTTATCTCACTCAGGATGATATTCTCTAGATGCAGCCATTTTCTTAAGAATTTCATAAAGTCATTGTTTCTGATAGCGGAGTAGTACTCCATTATGTATATATACGACAATTTTTATATCCATCCATCTGCCTACCAATTTCATGAAGCCATTGTTTCTAATAACTGAGTAGTACTCTATTATGTAAATGTACCACACTTTCTCTTTCCATTCCTCTATTGAAGGGCATCTTGGTTCTTTCCAACTTCTGAGTATTATAAATAGGGCTTTTATTAACATTGTGGAGCATGTGCCCTTTTTGTATATTAGAGCATCTCTGGGGTAAATGCCCAGACGTGGAATAACTGGGTCTTTGGATAGTACTATGTCCAAATTTCTGAGGAATCACCAGACTGATTCCCAGAGCGGTTGTACCAGTTTACAACCCCACCAACAGTGGAGAAGTGTTCCTCTTTCTCCAAATCCTTGCCAGCATCTGCTGTCATCCGAATTTTTGATCTTAGCCATTCTGGTTGGTGTAAGGTGGAATCTCAGAGTTATTTTGATTTGCATTTCCCTGATGTCTAATGATGTCCATTTCTTGTAGTCTGTTGGAAATGCTTGCATCTGTGGCTCCTGATTTCTTTTTTTAGGTTTTCTACCTCCAGGGTTGTCTCTTTTAGTGTTTTCTTTATTGTTTCCATTTTAAATTCCTTCTTCAATCCCTTCATCTCTTTGGTTCTGTTTTCCTCTATTTCCTTGATTTATTTGAGTGTTTTTCTTGTTTCTTCTTTAAAAACTTCTATTTCTTTATGATTTTCCTCCTGTTCTTGTTTAAGCATCTCTATCATCTTCTTGAGGTATGATTTCGGGTCTGAGTCTTCTTTTTCTGGAGTGTTTGGCATTCTGCTGTTTGCTGTGATGGGAGAGCTGGGTTCTAGTGTTGCCAGGTTGTCTTGGTTTCCCTTGGGTATGTTTGTTCATGTTCCTCTTGCCATCTTGTTGTCTGTGAATATACGTGGTCTTGTTGTCAGTGATAGTTTCTTGTCTCTCCTGTGTACTTGGCCTGTGTCCCTGGATCTCTGCTATTCCTGGTGGCAGATGGCCTGAGAGTTTTTTCTGCATGAAATGGCCCACTGGGTGAAAACTGAGTCCCCATGGCAGAATTCCTGCTCCCTTGAACCAATGAGGGGGTGTGCTTTCGGCACACTTGACCCAGACATCTCTGCACCCTGGCTCCTCGCAGCATAGTCTCACCAGGCCTGTGTCCCTAGATCTCAGCTGTTCCTGGTGGCAGATGGCCTGAGTGCTTGTTCTGCATGCACCGGACCTCCGGTTGAAAACCAAGTCCCTATGACAGAGTTCCTTCTCCCCTGAACCAATTGGGCTGGGGCTCTCATTCTAGGTGCTCGACCTAGACCTTTTTGTGCCTTGGCTACTCACAGCGCAGTCTCACCAGGCCTGTGTCCCTGGATCACAGCTGTTTCTGGTGGCAGATGGCCTAAGTGCCTGTTCTGCACGCATGTGCCCTCTGGTTGGAAACTCAGTTCCTACAACAGAGTTTCTACTCCCTGAACCAATGGGGGACACTTTCAGGGCTCTAGGCCCAGCCTTTTCTGTGCCCCAGCTACTCTCAGTGCAGTCTCACCAGGTCTGCGTTTCTGGATCTCCGCTGTTCCTGGTGGCAGATGGCCTGAGCGCCTATTCTGCATGCACGGGCCCTCTGCCCTCTGGTTGGAAACGTAGGAGTCCCTACGACAGAGTTCCTGCTCCCCTGAACAAATAGGGGGGTTTCCAGTTGCTCGGCCCAGATCTCTCTGTAGCTCGGCTACTCACAGTACAGTCTCACCAGGCCTGTGTCCCTGGATCTCAGCTGTTCCTGGTAGCAGTGTTTCTTCTTTAAGCGCTTCTATTTGTTTATGTCTGTTCTGTAAATTTTTAAGGGAGCTATTCACGCACTTCTCAACAATCTCCATCATCATCATCATCATGTATTATTTCAAGTCTAGGTCTTTTTTTCCTGGTATGTTTGGCAATCTGCTTCTTGTGGTAGTGGGAGAGCTGGGTACTGATGTTGCCAAGTTGTCTTGGTTTTCGTTGCTTAGGATCCTTGGCTTTTCTCTTGCCATCTTGTTATCTGTGATTATAGGTGATCTTGTTGTCTCTGACTAGAGCCTGTCTCTCCTGTGGATCTGAGTGCCTGTGGGCTCAGAAAAGAAATTGCTTCTGGGTGTTTTGCTCTTTGCAGGCAGGCAGTGAGTTCTGATTGCAGTGACTCTGTTCTGTCTCCATGGGATTATGTAGGAGAGCTCTTCTAAGGCTATTCTCAGAGCTCAGCTGTTTGCAGGCAGGTCCTAACTTTAATGATTAATGGTGTTCACCTGACCCTCTCTCTGGGTCAGATAGGACCTGATCCCAGAGTGCACCACTGTAGCTGTTTTCCAGGTGCTAAAGGATATTTCTCCACAGACAGCTTGAAGTGTGTGTGGCAAGCTCCCTGTGGGCTCAGTTGGAAGAGCACTTGCAAGGCTGATCTGGGGTCTTAGTTGTTTGCGGGTGGGTCTTGAGTCTTGATGGCAGTCACCCGACTCTCTAGCTGGGCCAGAGAAGACCTGATCCCACAGTTCACCACTCTTATCTGCTCAGGAGATCACCAGGTGTTCCCTCTCCGGACAGCTGGTGAAGGTATGTGGCAGCCTTCAGGCTTACCATGGGCTCAAGTGGGAGAGCGTTTGCAAGGCTTCTCTGTGGGTTCAGCCATGTGCAGCCAGGTCCTGAATCTTGATGGCAGTTGCCCTGACCTTTCACTGGGCCAGAAAAGCTACTTTTTAATTTTTGAGATTATATTATAGTTGAATTACTTCATTCCTTTACCTTCCACCAAGCCTTCTATTTACCCCTCATTGCTCCTCTTCAACACCATGGCCTCTTTTGTTATACTAATCTTTATTGTATGCATATGCATATATATTTGACATTATCAGCCTGTATAATGCTTGTTGTTTTCAGAGCTTACTGGTACTAGACAAATATTTAGTATACTCCTTCCTATATTCTATTCACAATAGCCTAAAAGTATCTTGAAATAAATCTAACTAAAAATGTCAAAGACTTGTACAATGAAAGTTTAAATCATTTGTCATAGATAGGGTTTTACTGTTGAGAATAGACACCATGACCAAGGCAACCCATTTCCCTATACTTGAAGTCATTGTCACTGGAAAGGTCTTCCTGAACAGACCTTCAGTAGTGCAGTTATTAAGAATAAATATTTACAAATGGAATCTCAAGAAACTAAAATCTTCTGTATAGCAAAACCATCATCATTCAAGTGTCAAGATATCCTAAGAATGAGAAAACATAGCTTTACTACCTTCATCTAATAGGGGGTTAGTATCTTGAATATAGGAAGAACAAACACACAAACAAAAGAACAAAACAAAACAGAAAACCTGGCTAAAATTAGGGCATGGAACTAAACAAAATTCTGAAAAGATAATATTCCAAGGCTAGCAAACATTTAAAATGTTCTGATGTAGTTGTAGAACATTCAAATTGACTGTACTTTGAGGTTTCATCCTGTTCAGCTTTAGAAGTCAATGACACCTTGCCATTTGTGACAACATGAATTAAGTCATTTACCATTTCTCTAATTGAAACCAGCCACAATGAAAATAAAATATCATATTATCATACATGTGACATTTAAATTCACAAGCCCATTTTAAGTAAATTGTAATCTTTTAACACTACAACTTAATTAAGCCTATGCAGTAAAAAAATATATATATATAGCTTTCTGTTTAGGTAAGTGAGTAGGGTATGAATTCAGATCTAGCTTCCTTTTACTTATTATAATAATCATTATTTATAATACAAAGGGTTTCAGCAAGTTTTTTGTTGCTTTTAAAAAGATTATCATATCAGCCTTCAGATATGGAAATGATCTTTTTAACCCTACATCCAAGAGAGAGCTAATATTCAAAATTTATAAAGAATTCAAGAAGTTAGCTACCAACAATACAAATAACCCAGTGAAAATGGTGTATGGGGCTAAAGAGAGAATTCTTATCAGAGGAAACTGTAATCGCCAAGAAGCATTTAAAGAAATGTTTTATGAATGAATAGGGGGAAGGATTTTGGTCTCCAAACAGGATGGGAACTCCACAGGAAGACTATCAAGAATCAACTAACATAGACTGCTGGGGGAATCTAAGAGACTGAAATACCACGGGCTGGTCATAGTCTTATCCTGTCGACCCCTTCTGCTCCTCTGAACATATGTAGCAGATGTACAGCTTGGTCTTCATGAGGGTTCCCAATAACTGGAGCAGAGGCTATCCCTAAAGCTTTTGTTTATTTATGGAATCCATTCTAACATGACTGTATTGATTGGCCTTAGTGGGAGAAGTGCCTAGCCCTGCAGTGTGAGGGTGGAGGGTTACATGGGTGGGTTCAACCCTCTCAGAGAAGAGGAGAGGAGGTGTGGGAGGAAGTATGTGAGGGAGGGACAGGGAGGACCAGTGATCAGCATGTGAATTGAACAAATATGTAAGTTAACAAGAAGATTATCTATTTTATAACTTGTGTCTTGTGTGTGAGAGTGTTTTATTCTGTTTTTACTTGTACCATGTTAGGACTTGAGTTTTCAACTTTCCTTGAATATTTAAATTTTCTGACTTATGAAGTGAATTTATGGAAGAAATTTCATATTAATTTTTGTGTGTGTATGTGTGTAGTCAGTACTAGTACAAGGAGCTGAGTAGACAAATTTATAAACTTGATTCCTAGCAATGTCTATGTATTTGTTGATTAGCTGACCAGTTTATACAGAAAACTAAAACTTTGGATTTGATATATTGCTCCTTGTACAAATTGGTAGGACAAAGAACATTTTGTTTTGTTTTGTTTTGTTTCTATGAAGGTTTGGGTTGAGGAACCAAGCATTCAGGGCATGGCAGAATTATCAAGTCTCCTCTGACATAATCTGTGGAACAATGATCATAGGTAATAACTTGTGCATTTTGCACTTTCATTTTTTTAAATTTATTTCAGAATCTGATAAAATGTGTCAGATCATAGTCAGCCCTACATTAACTCTTCCCAGATTCACTCCCCTTGTCCTGCCTATACATTTTTGTGGCCTTTCTTTTAAACTATCAAAATCAATGTGTGCTTCTCAGATAGTATTGTATATGTAATCTTTAACTAGAGTGTGATTTTACCTTAGGGAAGAACTGTCACTCCTCCTCTCCACAGCTAACAATTGCCAAAATAACTCCACTGCTAGGGACATAGTGTTGTGGCCTTGTTGAATATGGTATGGTTTGTCCTCACACAAGTTTTGTGCATAATGTAATATTCACAATGAGTTCTTTATGTGCCACTACACAGTTGTGTCTAGAAGACATGATTTCATTAGAATTATTCAAAACCCATAGCTCTTATAGTTTCTGTTCTCCCTTCCATAGTAATTGCTGAACCTTAGAAGGAAGAAGTGTGGCATATGTGTTCTATTTAGGACTGACTATCCCATAGTCTTTCATTCTCTATATCTTTGCCAGTTTGGGGTCTCTATGGTATTCACTATCTACAACAAATGGAAATTTCTATGATGAGTGTTGAGAGATACACCAACTAGGTAAAATGATATCATTAGGAATCATTTTAAATCCTTGTCACTTTAGAAGGAGAACAATAACAGTTTCTTTTCTAGGGCCTATGATATATCTAGTCATAGTTTTTTTGACCTGAGAGTAGGACCAGGTACAGATCTGATTTTGCGAATCAAGTCTTATATAACCTTTAAAACATGGTTGGTTATTCCTATAATGTTCATGCTATTATTGTACCAGTGGACATCTCTTTTCAAGGTAGTAATGACTGCCTTTCAATTTGCAGTATTTACATCTGAATATGACTTAAGATTACTTTTGTCTTCAACAGTTTGCCAAGAACATTCAAACACGATGCTAGACCTTAGGAATGATACTTTGAGGTAAACATCAGCTTTATTTCTTCATGCTCTAAACTCATTTTAAAAATTTACTTATTTATTTATTTATTCTTCACTTTACATCCCACTCGTTGCCCACCTCCTGGCTCCCTCCTTCCACAATCCTTCCCTGTTCTCCCCCTCTTCTGCTCTGAGTGGGTGGAGGCCCACTAGGTTTTTCTATACCTTGGCACTTCAAGTCTGCAAGGCTAGGCATATCCTCTCCTAAATTTATTTTTAATATAATGATATTCATAGTTGAAATTATTTTAAAATTCCTAGAAATAAAACTTTAAAAAGTTAGATTTATGCTAAAATGATTTAGTACTTAGTTTAGAAACATTTGAGACTACATTTTAAAATTTAAAGGATAAATATGGACTTATAATAAATTAGCATAAGAAAGCTAATGGTTAAATTCTGATTGTATATTATTTTATGAAGTTTTCTTAGTTATTTATTGGAATAATTTAAAAAACTTAAAATATGGTCAGGAAAACAATAAATATATCTAAGGAATGAAATTTAAGAAAACAAAGGATAATGTTAGATAAGTATTGAATATTAAGGAAACCAATTTGATTAATTTAAGCACTCAGAAATAATCTACTCAAAGATTCTTATTATTTTGTTGCCATAGAAGTGGAAATTATATATTTAAGGACAAAGTAATGATGAGACTATACTATGCATATATAACACTGAATTATAAAACAGAAAAAATAGGCTCCTGTTTAAATGAAAATGAATAGGAACTTTTCAGGTTCTTAATCTTATCACAACTCAACACATTTGTTCACTTCCTATCATTTAAACACTTTGCAAGTTTCATAAAATCACATCTCATTTTCTGTTCCATCTAGAACCTTATAGTTTAGTGAGAGAAAGCATGTTTTATATATATAAATAATTTGAGGGAAACAAGAATACATGTAAAAATAGTTTTTAAAAGTTCTTTGCATACCATGTATGTTCTTTTGTGACTGGGTTACTTCACCCAGGATGATAATCGCTTGTTTCATCCCTTTGCCTACAAATATCACAATGTCATTGTTTTTAAAAACTAGTAGTACTCTATTGTGTAAATATATCACACTTTCTGTATCCATTCATCTGTTGATGGACAGCTGGCTTATTTCCAGCTTCTGAATATTATAAACAAGGCTACTATGAACATGGTAGAGCATGTGTCCTTGTTATAGGTTGGATCATCATTGGATTACATGTTCAGAAGTGGAATAGCTGCATTTTCAGGTAGTACTATGTCCAATTTTCTAAGAAACTGCCAGACTGATTTCCAGAGAGGTTGTACCAGCTTGCAACCCCACCAAGAGTGGAGGACAGTTTCTCTTTCTCCACATCCTCACTAGGATCTGCTGTCACCTGAGTTATTGATCTTAGCCATTCTAACTGGTGTGAGGTAGAATCTCAGGGTTGTTTTGATTTTCATTTCCCTGATGATTAGGTATGTTGAGCATTTCTTTAGGGGCTTCTCAGCCATTCGATGTTCCTCAGCTGAGAATTCTTTGTTTAGCTCCGTATCTCATTTTTAATAGGACTATTTGATTATCTATAGTCTAGTTTCATGAGTTCTCCTATATATTGGATACTAGCCCTCTATCAGATGTAGAATTGGTAAAGATCCTTTCCTAATCTCTATACTGCCATTTTGTCCTCTTAACACTGTCCTTAGCCTTACAGAAGTTTGCAATTTTATGAGGTCCCATTTGTCGATTCTTGATCTTAGAGCCTAAGCCATTGGTGTTCTATTCAGAAATTTCCCCCCTGTGCCTATGTGTTCTAGTTCTTCCCCACTTTCTCTTCTAATAGTTTCAGTGTACCTGCTTTTATGTGGAGACCTTTGATCCACTTTCACTTGAGCTTTGTACAAGAAGATAGAAAACGATTGAAGAAAGAATCACCCAAAAGCCGCCTAACCTGGGGATCCACCACATATGCAGTCACTAAATCCAAGCACTATAGCTGATCCCAAAAAGTACTTACTGGCAGAAACCAGACAGAGATGCCACTCAGGGACTATGCTAGAGTCATATAGATATAGCTGAGCATGCTTGCAGCTAACCGTCGGTCTGAATCCGGGGATCCCAATGAGGTTGCTAAAGAAAGTACCTAAGGTGCTGAAAGTGGTTGTAACCTCATGGGAAGATAAGAACATTGCCAACCAACCAAACCCTCCAAAATACCAGCCTTTGTGAGCACTTTGAGAGACCTATTGATCCAGTTGCATATGTAGCTGAAGACAGCAGTGTCTGGCATCAATGTGAGAAGAGACTTTTTTTCCCAGAGAGAGCACATTTTCCCAATGTAGGGGAATGCCAAGGCAATGGGGTGGAGAGGGGGATCAGAAGGGAGTGCACCTTTGTGTAGGCAACTGGAGGGGGAGGGTGGATAGGCGCTGGTCAGGGTAAAGGGATAACATCTCAAATGTAAATACAGAGTATCTAATAAAAAAAGTTCTTTGGAATTATAGAAAATAAATATATAAGTGACTAAGAAAATCTTTTAGGGCATGATAGAAAACATGAAAGTTGAAATGTATGGTAGGGAATCCATACACTTTTAACAGGAGTTAGAGGCAGTCAGTAAGCATTGAGCAGAGGGCAAAAGAAATAAAATGCAGAGACAACAGAAAGGAATGAGAACAATTAGTCTACCAGGAAATATGCTGTTTATGATGGAAATAGTGTTGAGAAACAAACTTTAAGCGAAAAACCAAATGGACAAATAAAGGAAGAGTTTTCTAGTATCTCTGTTTAGAAGTGTTTTTCAGCAATTAACATTTTCACTTTCTTTAATCCAAGCAAGTGTGATGCTACTTTGAAGACTGCAGAGGGCAGTCTGACACTTTCTACTGAGGATCAGAAAGTAAAATGTGTGGTTTCCCATTCCAATTCTCCCTACCCTCTCCCTTCCTCTCCCTCCCTCCCTTCCTCTCTCTCTCTCTCTCTCTCTCTCTCACACACACACACACACACACACACACACACACACACACACACACGAGAGAGAGAGAGAGAGAGAGAGAGAGAGAGAGAGAGAGAGAGAGAGAGAGAGAGAGAGAGAGAGAGAGAGAGAGAATTAATCTTTGTTTCTTGGCTTAAGATTTTTCACTTTTCAGATTGATTCCTTATTCTCAATGATCTACTCAGAAATGCAATTTTAAAAATTATAAGATTTAGTCTTTTTGCTTGGATGTGAAAATGGCTGCAGAATGAGTTCGTTATACAATGAGTCAACGACAGGACACCAAAACCTGTCATTTGATTTCAAAGACAAAAATGGAATTTGCTCTATTTTATTTGGTTTTGCCACAGCATTTGAACACAAACAATATTGCATTGTAAATTAAATCAATTGTTTCTTCCATAAATAAAAATAGTAATTACTTATATACTTTAAGTGCTTTTGAATTTAATTCTTACAGAAAATCAATATGATAGACACTGTGCTTGTCAGTAGCATCATTTTACAGATGGGCAGACTAAAACTCTGCTAGGATGCCTTTCTTGCCCCAGGTATTAAAGTCAGACTGTTACCAACCCAAAACTAAATTAGAAATGAGAGTTACTATTGTTCAGTTTCTTATCTGTGGTACTATGCTCATAGTTTCTTGGTTTATTAAAATGTAATACGTTCTGCCACTTCAGAAAATCCCTAAAATAGTTTATTTTAATTATTCGCACTCTCAGTGAGAAATGACAACCAGTACTATCTAATAGAAAATAAAATCAACAGTTTTGCTTTAATATATTTGGTCAACCCTTTTGAACATTTTTTGGAACCTAGGAAAATTTGCATATAAATAAAAGCTAGCAGATATTTTGGTCTTATTAATAAGACCAAAGGGATGAATAAAGGTAGACTTTCAGTTATGTATTCAGATTCTTTTGTTCTTTATTCATAACATGAGATATAGAATATTTATCCACACAGTTTTGGAGCAAAGTAGGACACTAGGAATACTGTTTGTTTAAAAAGAAAGGGCTGAATATTTATTAGTAAAAGTTCCAATGCTTGCCTTAGTAATTCAACCTCAGTACTGCAAATATTGTCCTTGCCAGCAGTTTAAAAAAATATTGATGATAGGAAATGCCAGCTCAGGATGAGGTGGATATATTTCTATTTAAATTGTTTTCCCTCCAACAATTCCCTTCTTTCTGGGAAAGAGTCCAATTCTGACACTCTCCTGTGTTCTGGGGTGTAGAATCTTTCATTTAAGGAGCATCAAAGCAATCCTAAGGGGCTCTTTAAAAAAGGACAGGAGCCTGGGAGGGAGACTTCAAAATGTTGGCAAGGAGACAAATAAAATACACTCTACTTTTAAATGAATGCAAAATATTGTGAAACTGCGTCTTAGAGATTATTCCCAATGTGCATTTTAAAAATCACTGGCCTGTGTTCACAAAGAAGGGGGCATACTTACCCCTAACCTCTGAATAATAAGTATTCAAAATGTCCTTTTCATGAAGATTCTCATTCATAAGTTTAGGTTTGTCATTTTTATTAACCAAGCAATGTCTGACTGTCTTGGGAAAAGGGAAAAGCAAAACTATTTTTTTCTGGTCCATTCTATTTTAAGTAAAATAATTGAAATAATTATCTTTGTTTCATAATTTGAAAGGTGTCTAAGATATTTTGGTGTTGGGCTGTAGTTTAGAGTTAACTTTTTAGGACATCTCATTTGAACATGAATGTGTAACAGTTAGTCAATGAGAGTTGTTTTATACCACCAAGCGTATGTACAGGGAAGCTTTCATGTTCCTCCCCCACTGATCTCCCTGCTTTTAAAATGTATTTAGTTATCATATCCATGTGATTGCACCATCTACTAAGAAAAGTATATTTATGAAAATTCTCTTCAGTTTACTAGCAATAATGTATCACTAGAAAAGAAGGTAAATAACTAAGTAAAACCAGCCTGTTTCTCCTATAGTTATAGCTTTTTATCTTTAGGGACCTAGTATTGCTTTTAGCAAGATATTTATGGTCTCATAAAATTGTTTCTGACAGTTTCTCTGGACATAACCTAATTTTAATTTTTTAAAAAAATTTAGATTTGTCTGTGAGTGGTTGTATACCAGGGTAAAAGTGTGGGCCTCAGGCCAGATAGCAAGTGCCATTGCCCACTGTGTTATTTAGCTGGACCATGACTTCAGATTTTAAAGTGAACTTTTAGAAGAAAAGAAAACATTATTTTTTAAAAAGCCTTAAAAAAGAAATTTTTTATCTGCTCTTGCATTTGATACCTCAATTTAATCCTTCTAGTTCCATTAATCTCCTTTAATTTTTTTTATTTTTTATTTTTCCTTAATTAATTAATTTGTTCATTTTATAACCTGAATTCTCTGACCCAGGCTGGTTCTCCCCACCCTTACAGACCTCCTCCCAGATCCCACAACCCTCATCTCTTCTTCTGAGGTGCTAGAAACCCCACTGCTGATACTGCCTGGCTACAGGATTGGCTTCTTAAGGTTGTACATCCTCACTGCTATGCATCTTAGCTGAGGTTACCCACATTTATTCCTGTGACACTCCCCCATCCAAGCTCTCTGGCACTTCCTAGAGATTTCCCCCAACCCACAGTTCCAGCACCTGCAGATTTTCATTCATTCTTCTTGCCCTCTGGCCCTCTTTCCTGTTGATCTCCATACCTGATCCTGACTCTCATTTTTCTCTCTATCTCCTCTCCTACCCAGTTCCCTCCCTCCCTCCCACCCTTCCTCCCTCCCTCTCTCCCTCCTTTTTTCTCTCTCTCTGACTCCAATGCCTATTTTATTCCCACTTCTAAGTAAGATTCAAACATCCCCCCTTCAGCATTCCTTCTTATTTAGCTTCTTTGGGTCTATGAATTTTATAATGGGTACCCTCACTTTATGAGCTTTTGTAAGACAAAGGACACTGGCAAGAAGACAAAATGGCAGCCTACAGATTGGAAAAAGATATTTCTCAACATTATATCCCACAAAGGGCTTATAGCTAAAATATATAAAGAATTAAAGAAACTAGATTTCCCCAAAAACCAAATAATCCAATTAAAATATGGCATACAAAGTTAAATAGAAAATTATCAACAGAGTAATCTCTAATGGCTGAGAAGTTCTTAAAGAAATATTCAATGTTCTTAGTCATCAGAGAAATGCAAATCAAAATGATCCTGAGATTTTATCTTACATCAAACTGGCTAAGATTAAAAACTCAAGGGACAACACATGCTAGAGAGGATGTGGAGCAAGGAGAACATTCCTCCATTGCTGGTGGAACTGCAAACTTGTACAACTACTCTGGAAATCAATCTGTTGGCTTCTCAGAAAATTTGAAATAGTTCTACCTGAAAATCCAGCTATACAACTCCTTGGTATATATTTAAAAGATGCTTTACCATACCACAAGAACTTGTGCTCCACAACTTTATAGCAGCTTTATTTGTAATAGCCAAAAGCTAGAAAGAACCCAGATGTCCCTTAATAGAGGAATTGATATCACCACCCAAAGAAACTCTTCATTTTGTAATTTTCTTAGTCACAGTGTTTTTCCTCACAGCTTCAAAAATATAACTAATACAAGAGTAGTAAAAATGGGTCATGTGTAGATGTATTTTTAGATTTTTGAGGAATTCCCGGATTGATTACCATCATAGCTTCAGCAGCCTGCACTTTTATTTGTAGTGCATAAGTGTTTCCATTTTCAAACGTCCCTTCTCACATTTATTATTATTTAAAAATATTTTAGCCATTCTGACTGAGGTAGGATGAAATTGCAAAGTAGTTCTAATTTTGATGTTTTTGATGGCTAAGGATGTTGAACATTTAAAAATGTTAAAAAAAAATATTCCTTAGCCATTTGTAGTTCACCATTTGAGAACTTTCTATTTAAATTTATTTTAATTGGTTGGTTAATTTTCTTGATGTTGATGTTTCTTTTTAGTTCTTTGTATATTATAGCTACTAAACCTATGTCAGATATATAGGATGCATTTTCTTTGAAGAAATGTCACAATCTTATAACAGTGCTCTTACTATATAAAATGGAATACCATAAAAAATCCAGTGATACAAATGTGTTTTCTCTTTTGAAATTGCTGATAAGTGAGGACTCATAAACCCTTAAAAATATGGAATATTGACAATACCCTCCAGAATTTGACAATACTATTGTTAAGACAACATATACTTGAGTCACTGAGCATGCAGCGACTAAGCTGGTATTGATCAGGAAGCTTCATCCCTGCTGGCTAGCTTTCATAATGATGGAAGTTGCTATGGACACCAAAGCAGGAGGAAAGTAACCATCATCTTTACTGAGCTCTGAACTCTTCAACAACTGGACTGGTAAGATGCACTCATGAGTGCAATAGTTGTATAGACATCATGGTGATACCCAACCACTTTCTGATTGGATTTAAGTTCCACATTATTTATGGGTTTTGTAGAGATGGCTCAGTAGTGAAGTGCTATTTTTCTAGGGGAACCAGTTCAATTTCTAGCACTTACACAGAAGCACAAAACTGTCTGCATTAAGAGTTTTAGGGTATCTAATGCCCCTATTTTGGCCTCCTTGTATATTCACATGCAGGCAAAACAGTCCTACACATAAAATATTTTTAAAGTCTAACAGTGATACCAAGAACCTATGGCTAGGCAGTTCTTGGGCTAAAGGGGAGAATCTGCAACAATTATTCAGCTAAATTAACATAATATCAAACTGATTCCTAATAACTTATACTCATAGATAAATCTACTTTTCAACCATTATCCAAGAAGCTGTTTTCAGTACCTAGTGATTAACAAAGCAATCAGAAACTGAACAAGGTGCAGAGAATAAGAGTTTGTAAAATTCTCAGTCTTAAATGGAACATCTCCACTGTACTTCCTCCTCCCAAGGCTCAGTGATCATCAGTAGAGAAGTGGATAAATAAAGACTGTAAGAACAGAAATTGGTAGGTGAATATATACAAGTAGTTACTCAAGACATGACACATTAACTAAAAGACTGTAAGAACAGAAATTGGTAGGTGAATATATACAAGTAGTTACTCAATACATGACACATTAACTGTGAATGTAAACTTGTACTGTCATGACAGCATATACAAACAGAATATTAGCTCAAATCAGACCAAATCTTAGCATGGAGAGGGAACTTGGACATGAAATCCCCTCTACAGCTTGGGAGCTATGGGGCAATTGATAGCTACTGGGAAAGGGAGATTCAGTTTTCATTAAGAGTGTTGCCACTAGTTGGTCAATATATTCCAGTGGAGAGAAATAAATTCATGACCATCATGTCAGCAAACACTGGACTAGATGGATAAAACAGGAAAAGGGCACAAAGTTTGGTAAATAGAAGGATAGTAGATCTAAGAGAATCTGGGAGAGGGGTAAATTTGGTCAAAACGAACTGTATGAAATTATCAAGGAACTAAAAATAATGATACTAAGAAAGGAAAATCTGAAAGTTAAAAAATGTATCAAAATATGTATTAAAAATTTAGTAGATAGGTTCTGGTAGAACCTCTCAGGGAACAGCCATACCAGATTCCTGTCAGAAATCTCTTCTTGGCATCTGCAATATTGTCTGGGTTGGGTGTCTGCATAAGAGGTGGCTACCCAGGTAGGGCAGTCTCTGAATAGCCTTTCATTCATTCTTTGTTCTGCACTTTGTCTCCATATTTCTTTCTGTGAGTATTTTGTTTCCTCTTCTAAGGAGGACTGAAACATACACACTTTGGTCTTCCTTCTTTTTGACCTTCATGTGGTCTGTGAATTGTATCTTGGGTAATCTGAGTTTTTGGCTAATATCAAATTATCAGTGAGTGCATACCATGTGGGTTCTTTTGTGATTAGATTACCTCACTCAGGATATTTTCTAGTTTCTTTCATTTGCATAAGAATTTCATAAAGTCACTGTTTTTAATAGCTGAGTAGTACTCTATTGTGTAAATGTACCTACCCCCTTTTCTATATCCTTCTTCTGTTGAAAGATATCTGAGTTCTTTCAAGCTTCTTGCTATTATAAATAAGGCTGCTATTAACATAGTGTAGTATGTTTCTTTGTTATATGTTTGAACATCTTTTGAGTATATGCTCAGGAGTCTTCAGGTAAAACAATTTCCAATTTGCTGAGGAACCACAAGATTGATTTCCAAAGTCACAGCCAACCATTGGACTGAGGGAACCCAATTGAAGACCTGAGGGAGGACTGAATTAGCTGAAGGGGACTGCAACCCCACAGGAAGAACAATATCAACTAAATGGACAACACAGAGCTCCCAGAAACTAAACAACCAACCAAAGAGTATACATGGAGGGACCCATGGCTGCAAATACATATGTAGGAGAGAATGTAATGTGTCTATTAAAAGATAAGAGAAGGGGAGATATGTTTTGGTGGATGTTTGGTGAAATATGGGGGAGAGGTTGCCTAGGCAGGCCCATGCTTAGGTACCCCTTTTTCCTGAGAGACCAGTCACATAAAAGTATAGTATAGAGTTTATTCAGGAGATGGAGGAGGGGGTTATAGAGGCAGAAAAAGGCAGAGATAGATAGAGAGAGAGAGAGAGAGAGAGAGAGAGAGAGAGAGAGAGAGAGAGAGAGAGAGAGAGGAGTAGAGGCTGGCCATAAGCATGTGGAGAGAGAGCGGGGAAGGGAATGGGGAGAGAAAGGGGAAGGAATGGAGAGAGAGTGAAATCAAGAAAGCAAGAGCAAGGAGGGAGAGCCCATTTTATAGTGAGTTAGGTATACCTGGCCGTTGCCAGGTAACTATGAGGCAGAGATTAGACAAAAATGCTACCAGAATAACAGCCTTATCTGACATTAATCCTTCCCTTGGACTTGTGCAGCCCTGATGCCCAGCATAGGGGGATGCTAGAGTGCTGAGGCATGAGTGGGTGATTGGGTGGAGAAGCATCCTCATAGAGGCAAAGGGGAGGGGAGAGAGAGGTGAGGTGGGGGGTTTGTGGAGGGGTAACCTGGAAGGGAATATTATTTGAAATGTAGATGAATAAAATGATTAATAAAAAGTGAGTAGATGATATTTACTATTAGCATATTATTTTGACCAAGATTAGAATGGTATGTGGTTATCCTATTATGATTTTTGCTATATTAATGATGTACATCTTTAGTAATTTTTTCAGCCTACTTTATGGCACTAAAAGTTTTATTCATTGAAGATTGAATTTTGTAGTAAGTCAGTCGAAAAATTCAAGGCAAAAGAGAAAACACTCAATTTCAAGGCCTTAAATTGTATGAAAATTATAAGAACCCATATATATGATATTATATAGTGTAGTGAACATAATTTCTATTAGATTTTCAATTATAATGCTAATATTCTCTAAGGAAAACTCAACCACAGTTTTATGAAGTGATTATTTTTTCCTTACAACTTTATTTAAAAAAGAGAAAGACACATGTACAGATTTTTAAAAGCATTTTGGCATAAAAATATAAACATATTTTTGTCAGTACTTGATTTTTTAAAGGTTTGATAGTATGCATTGAAATCTTATTAGTTATCATTAGCATAAAGTACATGTACGTCAAAATGTAACAGGGAAATAGTCAGAGTTTTTTTGGTGTGTATAGACTATACATAATTATTTTATAAATGCCAAAAATTGCCATAAGGCTATCTTGTTAGCTCTTAAGTTATTAATGATTTAAGGTCTAGGTGTAACCCACTCTGAGGGGGTGCTATACATGTGTTGTTGTTGTTTTTTCCTATGGCTTGAGGCTTCCACTTTTTGGCCCTTTTTTTTTTTCTTTTGAACTTTATGTGATCTGTGGCTTGATTTTTGGGTATTCAGTTGACTGGGGCTAGTATCCAATTATCAGTGACTGCATATTATGTCTGTTCTTTTGTGACTGGGTTACCTCACTCAGGATGATATTCTCTAGACGCATCAATTTTATTAAGAATTTCATGAAGTCGAAAGCCCACCCCTGCCCTGCCTGATCCAGGGACCAGGAACCCAGCATTGGAACCGCTGTACCCACCCGATGGCTTTGGGTGTAGGACAGGGCTCAGACCATATGCCACCTAGACCAGTGGAGAACAAGAGACACAGACCAGGTACAAAGGGAAGGCAAGAACATATCACTGAAAATAAGATGGCAAGAGGAAAGTGAAAGAACATATCCGAAGGAAACCAAGACAACCTGGCAACACCAGTACCCAGCTCTCCCATCACAGCAAACAGCAGAAGGCCAAACACTCCAGAAAAAGAAGACACAGACCTAAATCATGCCTCAAAACGATAATAGAGATCATTGAACAAGAATGGAAGGGAAAGAAAAAGAATCAGAAGCTGTTAAAGAGGAAACAAGAAAAACACTCAAAGAACTCAAAGAACTAGAGGAAAACAGAACCAAAGAGATGAAGGAATGGAAGAAGGAATTTAAAATGGAAATTGACACAATAAAGAAAACACTAAAAGAAATAACCCTGGAGGTAGAACAACTAAAAAATAAATCAGGAGTCACAGATGCAAGCATTTATAATAGACTACAAGAGATGGAAGAGAGAATCTCGGGGGCAGAAATCAACATTGTAAACATAGACAAAACAGTCAGAGAAGATGCAAAAACCAAAAAGCTCCTAACCCAAAATATGTCCAGGAGATCTAGGACACAATGAGAAGACCAAACCTAAAGATAATAGAAATAGAAGAGGGCAAGGAATATCAACTAAGAGGCACAGTAAATATCTTCAACAAAATTGTAGAAAACTTCCATACCCTTAAGAATGAGATGACCACGAGCATAAAAGAAGCCTTCAGAACTCCAAATAGGTTGGACCAGAAAAGAAATTCCAACGGACACATAATAGTCAAAATACCAAGTCCCCAAAGCAAAGAAAGAATACTAAAAGCAGTAAGGGAAAAAGGTCAGGTAACATATAAAGGCAGACCAATCAGAATCACACCTTATTTCTCAACAGAGACTATGAAATCAAGAAGAGCCTGGACAGATATCATGCACACCCTAAGAGAGCACAAGTGCCAGCCCAAGCTGCTATACCCAGCAAAACTATCAATCACCATAAATGGGGAGATGAAGATATTTCAAGACAAATCTAAATTTACACAATATCTGATCACAAACACCACACTACAACGAATTATAGGTGGAAAACCCAATACAATGAGGGGAATAACATCCTAGTAAAAACAAAAAAAACTCCTAAGCAAGAAAACCAGAAGAAGAAAGAGACACAGACACAACTCAACCTACAAAAGCAATAATAGCAGGAAACAGCAACCATTATTCCTTGATACCTATTAAGATAAATGGACACAACACTGCAATAAGGGGACATAGGCAATCAGACTGGATACATGAACAAAATCCAGCTTTTTGCTGCATACAGGAAACTCATCTCAGAGACAAAGACAGACACCATCTCAGAGTAAAAGGTTGGAAAAAAAACTTCCAAGCAAACAGCCCCAAGAAGCAAGCTAGAGTGGCTATCCTAATATCAAATAAAGTAAATTTCCAACCATAAGATATCAAAAAAGACAAGGAAGGACCCTCTTTACTCATTGCAGGGGAAATCTGTCAGGAGGAACACTCAATACTTAACATATATGCTCCAAATACAAAAGCACACTCATTATTTCTTGGGCAGAAATAGACCAAATAGAAACAAGAAGAACCATTGAAAAAATCAACAAAACAAAGAGTTGGTTCTTTGAGAAAATCAACAAGATTGATAAACCCCTAGGCAGACAAACTAGAGGGCAAAGAAAGAGTATCCAAATTAACAAAATCAGAAAGGAAAGTGGTGACATAACAACTGAAACTGAGAAAATTCAAGAAATTATCAGATCCTACTACAAAAACTTATACTCCACAAAATTGGAAAATCTGGAGGAAATGGACAAATTCCTAGACAGATACAATGTCCCAAAGTTAAACCAGGACCAAGTAAACAATCTAAATAACCCTATAACACCTAAAGAAATAGAAGAAGTCATCAAAAGCCTCCCAACCAAAAAAAAAAAAAACCACCCAGGTCCAGATGGGTTCAGTGCAGAATTTTATCAGACATTTATTGGGGATATAACACCAATACTCGCCAAACTATTCCAAAAGATAGAATCAGATGGAATATTACCCACCTCATTTTTTGAGGCTACAATAACCCTCGTACCTAAACCACACAAAGACCCTACAAGGAAAGAGAACTTCAGACCAATCTCACTTATGAACATTGATGCAAAAATACTCACCAAAATCCTTGCAAACCAAATCCAAGAACACATCAAAACGATCATTCATCATGACCAAGTAGGCTTCATCCCTGGGATGCAGGGATGGTTTAACATAAGGAAATCCATCATTATAATCCACCATATAAACAAACTCAAAGACCAAAATGGCATGGTCATCTCACTAGATGCTGAGAAAGCATTGGACAAAATCCAACACCCCTTCATGTTAAAAGTCCTGGAAAGAACAGGAATCCAAGGCCCATACCTAAGCATAATAAAAGCAATATACAGCAAACCAACAGCCAACATCAAACTTAATGGCAAGAAACTTGAAGCAATCCCACTAAAATCAGGGACTCGACAAGGCTGCCCACTCAACCCTACCTATTCAACATACTACTGGAAGTCCTGGCTGGAGCAATTAGACAACAAAAGGAGATCAGGGGGATACAAATCGGAAAGGAAGAGATAAAAACATCACTCTTTGCCGATGACATGATAGTGTACTTGAGTGACCCCAAAAATTCCACCAGAGAACTCCTACAGCTGATAAACAAGTTCAGCAAAGTGGCCGGATACAAAATTAACTCAAACAAATCAGAAGCCTTCCTATACTCAACGGACAAACATGTGGAGAAAGAAATTAGGGAAAAGGTACCCTTCACAATCTTCACAAAATCTATGAAATACCTTGGTGTAACTTTAAATAAGCAAGTGAAGGACCTGTATGACTAGAACTTCAAACCTCTAAAGAAAGAAATTGAGGAGGATCTCAGAAAATGGAAAGACCTCCCATGCTCATGGATTGGAAAATTTAACATCTTAAAAATGGACATCCTACCAAAAGCAATCTACAGATTCAATGCAATCCCCATCAAAATTCCAACCCAGTTCTTCATGGAATTGGAAAGATTAATGTACAATTTCATATGAATAACAAAAGACCTAGAATAGTGAAATCTATCCTCAACAACAAAAAACCATCTGCAGGAATCACTATCCCTGACCTCAAGCTATATTACAAGGCAATTGTGCTGAAAACTGAATGGTACTGGTACAGAAATAGGCATGTGGATCAATGGAATAGAATAGAAGATCCAGAAATGAGCCCTCATGTATATGGTCACCTGAATTTTGACAAAGGAGCAGTAAACATTCAATGGAAAAAGGACAGCCTATTCAACAAATGGTGCTGGTCCAACTGGCATTCAGCATGCAAAAGAATGAAAACAGACCCTTTCTTATCTCCTTGTACAAAGCTCAAGTGTAAGTGGATCAAAGATCTCCACATTAAACCAGATACACTGAAACTATTAGATGAGAAAGTAGGGAAAACCTTAGAACACATAGGCACAGGAGAAAATTTCCTGAACAAAACACCAATTGCTCAAGCTCTAAGGTCAAAGATTAACAAATGGGACTTAATGAGATTGCAAAGTTTCTGTAAGGCTAAGGACATCGTCAAGAAAACAAAACGACAACCAACAGAATGGGAAAAGATCTTTACCAACACCACATCTGATAGAGGCCTAATATCCAAGGTGTACAAGGAACTCAAAAAGCTAGACACCAGAGAATCAAATAACCCTATTAAAAAATGGGGTACAGAGCTAAACAAAACGTTTTCAGTTGAGGAACACCGAATGGCCGAGAAACATCTGAGGAATTGCTCCACATACTTAGCTATCAGGGAAATGCAAATCAAAACAACCCTGAGATTCCACCTCACACCAGTCAGATTGGCCAAGATCCAAAAATCAGGTGACAGCAGATGCTGGCAAGGCTGTGGAGAAAGAGGAACACTTCTCCACTGTTGGTGGGGTTGCAAGCTAATACAACCACTCTGGAAATCTGTCTGGTGATACCTCAGAAAATTGGATATAGTACTACCTGAAGACCCAGCTATTCCACTTCTGGGCATATACCCCAGAGACACTTTAATATACAACAAAGATACATGCACCACAATGTTCATAGCAGCTCTATTTATAATAGCCAGAAGCTAGAAAGAACCCAGATGTCCTTCAGAAGATGAATGGATACAAAAATTGTGGTACATATACACAATGGAATACTACTCTGCCACCAGAAACAATGACTTAACCAAATTCTTAAGAAAATGGCTGCATCTAGAGAAGATCATCCTGAGTGAGATAACCCAGTCACAAAAAAACAGACATAATATGCAGTTACTGATAGTGGAATGCTAACCCCAGAGGCTTGCACTCCCCCAGAAAAAACTCAGACTGCATGAAGTCCAAGAAATTAAGAAAACAAAACAAAACAAAAAATATTTACAAAATAAGAAAACTTTATCTATTTCCATGTTACATTTTGTTTTACATGTACTTTAGCTCATTGTAACTATTAAGTTTTCAAGGCATACAATGAAACCTTGAAAAAAGTCAAGTACTGACTAAAAAAATATATTCATATAGTCTTATGTAAAAATTATGTTAAAATCTGAAAAAAGTACTGACAAAAATGTATAATTTTAAGCAAAAAATGTTTAAAATCTGTACATTTATCTTTGTTTTGTAAAATAAAGTTGTTTTATAAAAAAGCACCCTCATTCATAAAAGAAACCCTACTAAAGCTCAAAAAATACATTTCACCCACACAATAATAGTGGGAGACTTTAATACCCCACTCTCACCAATGGACAGATTATGGAAACAGAAACTGAACAAGGACACTGTAAAACTAGCAGAGACTATAAACCAACTGGAATTAATAGATATCTACAGAACATATCATGCTAAAGTAAAAGAATACACCTTCTTCTAAGCACCCCATGGCACCTTTTCGAAAATTGACCATATGAATGGACAAAGACCTAGCCTAAATCGATATAACAAGATTGAAATACTCCCCTGCATCCTCTCTGATCACCATGGTCTAAGGCTGGTCTTTAACAACAACACAAACAAAAAAAGCCCACATACACATGTAAAATAGACAATGCTCTGTTAAACAATAGCAGGGTCAAAGTAGAAATAAAGAAATTAAGGAGTTTCTAGAATTCAATGAAAATGAAAAAACATACCCAAACTTATGGGATACAATGAAAGCAGTACTGAGAGGAAAACTCATAGCCCTGAGCGCTTCCAAAAAGAACCTGGAGAGAGCATACATCAGCAACTTGACAGCACAACTAAAGGCTCTAGAACAAAAGGAAACAGATACACCCAAGAGGAGGAGATGGCAAGAAATAATCAAATTAGGGCAGAAATAGACCAAATAGAAACAAAAAGAACCATCAAAATAATCAACAAAACAAAGAGCTGGTTCTTTGAGAAAATCATCAAGATTTATAAACCCCTAGGCAGCCTAACTAGAGCTCAAAGAGAGTGTACACAAAATAGCAAAATCAGAATGGAAAGTGGGGCCATAACAACTGAAACTGAGGAAATTCAAGAAATCACCAGATCCTAGTACAAAGTCTATACTCCACACAGTTAAAAAATCTGGAGGAAATGGATAAATTCCTAGACAGATACAAGATCCTAAAGTTAAACCAGGACCAAGTAAACCATCTAAATATTCCCATAACACCTAAAGAAATAGAAGAAGTCACCAAAAGACTCCCAACCAAAAAAAGCCCAGGTCCAGACAGGTTCAGTGCAGAATTTTATCAGACATTTATTGTGGACTTAACACCAATACTCTCCAAAATATTTCATAAGAGAGAATCAGATGGAATACTACCTAAATCATTTTTTGAGGCTACAATACCCCTCATTTCTAAACCCCAAAAAGACCCTACAAGAAAGAGAACTTCAGACCAATCTCACTTATGAACATTGATGCAAAAATACTCAACAAAATCCTTGTAAACCGAATCCAAGAACACATCAAAATGATCATTCACCATGACCAAGTAGGCTGCATCCCTGGGATGCAGGGATGGTTTAATATAAGGAAATCCATCAATGTAATCCACCATATAAACAAACTCAAAGAATAAAATCACATGGTCATCTCACTATATGCTGAGAAAGCATTTGACAAAATTCAATACCCCTTCATGTTAAAAGTTTTAGAAAGAACAGGAATCCAAGGTCCATACCTATACATAATAAAAGCAATATACAGCAAACCAAAAGCCAACATCAAACTTAATAGTGGGAAACTTGATGCAATACCACTAAAATCAGGGACTCGACAAGGCTGCCCAATCTCCCACTACCTATTCAACATAGTACTGGAAGTCCTGGCTGGAGCAATTAGACAGTAAATGGAAATCAAAGGGATACAAATCGGAAAGAAAGAATTAAAAACATCAGTCTTTGCAGATGACATGATAGTGTACTTAAGTGACCCCAAAAATTCCACCAGAGAACTCCTACAGCTGATAAACAAGTTCACCGAAGTGGATTGATACAAAATCAACTCAAAGAAATCAGTAGCCTTCCTATATTCAAAGAACAAACATGTGGAGAAAGAAATTAGGGAAAAGATACCCTTCACAATAGTCACAAAACTATTAAATACCTTGTTGTGACTCTAACTAAGTAAGTGAAGTGCCTGTATGACTAGAACTTCAAACCTCTAAAGAAGGAAATTGAGGAAGATCTTAGAAAATGGAAAGAACTTCCATGCTCATGGATTGGAAAGATCAATGTTTTAAAAATGGCCATCCTACCAAAAGCAATCTACAAATTCAATGCAATTCCCATCAAAATTCCAACCCAGTTCTTCATTGAGTTGGAAAGATCAATGCACAATTTCATCTGGAATAACAAAAGGCCTAGAATAGCAAAATCCATCCTCAACAACAAGAATACATTTGCAGGAATAACTATCCCTGACCTTAAGCTATATTACATGCTATTGTGCTGAAAACTGCATGGTACTTGTACAGAAATAGGCCTGTGGATCAATGGAATAGAATAGAAGATCCAGAAATGAACCCTCAGTTATATTGTCACCTGATATCGACAAAGGAACTGTAAACATTCAATGGAAAAAGGACAACCTATTCAACAAATGTTGCTGGTCCAACTTGCACTCAGCATGCAAAAGAATGAAAATAGACCCTTTCTTATCTCCTTGTACAAAGCTCAAGTGTAAGTGAATCAAAGATCTCCACATTATACCCGATACACTGAAACTATTAGAAGAGAAAGTAGGGAAAACCTTAGAACACATAGGTACAGTAGAAAATTTTCTGAACAAAACACCAATGGCTCAAGCTCTAAGTTGAAAGATTAACAAATGGGACTTAATGAGATTGCAAAGTTTCTGTAAGTCTAAAGACATTGTCAAGAAAACAAAATGGCAGCTAACAGAATGGGAAAAGATCTTTACCAACTCCACATCAGATAGAGGCCTAATATCTAAGGTATACAAATAACTCAAAAAGTTAGACACTAGAGAATCAAACAACCCCGATAAAAATGGGGTACAGAGCTAAACAAAACCTTCTCAATTGAGGAATATGGAATTGCTGAGAAACATCTAAGGAAGTTCTTGACATCTTTAGCCATCAGGGAAATGCAAATCAAAACAATCCTGAGATTCCACCTCTCACCATTCAGATTGGCCAAGACCCAAATCTCTGAAGACAGCAGATGCTGGCACGGTTGTGGAAAAAGAGGAACACTTCTCCACTGTTCCTGGGGTTGTAAACTTATACAACCACTCTGGAAATCAGTCTGGCGATTCCTCAGAAAATTGGACATAGTACTATCTGAAGATCCAGCTATTCCACTTCTGGGCATATACCCCAGAGACACTCCAATATACAACAAAGTCACATGAACCACAATATTCATAGCAGCTCTATTTATAATAGCCAAAAGTTGGAAAGAACCCAGATGTCCTTCAGTGGATGAATGGATACAAAAATTGTGGTACATTTATACAATGGATTACTACTCAGCTATCAGAAACAACGACTTAACCAAATTCTTAAGAAAATGGTTGCATCTAAAGAATATCATCCCGAGTGAGATAACCCAGTTACAGAAGAACAGACATAATATGCAGTCACTAATAGTGGGATGCTAATTCCAGAGGCTTGGAGTGCCCCAGAAACAACTCACCGAGTGTTTCAATCTCAAGAAAAAAAGAAAAGAAAAGAAAACAAACAAACAAAAAAACATTATGCTCAGTCCTTACACACCAAGAAAACTTTGACTAAGTCTGGGTTACATCCTTTTTAACATGTACTTTTTCCTCATTGCAACTAGTAAGACCTTAGTGCAGAGTATCAAACCTTTAAAAATAGAGAGAGAGAAAAAGAAAGCCAAGCAGTGACAAAAATGTAGTTGTATACATTTATGCAAAAATGTTTAAAAATTGTTTTTCTCTTATCTTTGTTTTTTTAAAATAAAGTTTAAAAAAGACTAATAATCAACTTGCAAAAAAATAATTTCATAATCTCATTGTTTCTGATAGCTGAGTAGTACTCCATTGTGTAGATATACCACAATTTTTGTATCTATTCCTCTACTGAAGGACATCTGGGTTCTTTCCACCTGCTGGCTATTATAAATAGGGATGCTATGAACATTGTAGTGTGTGTGTCCTTATTGTATTTTGGAACATCTCTGGGATATAAGCCCAGAAGTGGATTAACTTGGTCTTCAGGTAGAAATATGTCTAATTTTCTGTGGTACCACCAGACTGATTTCCATAGTGGTTGTACCAGCTTACAACCCCACCAACAATGGAGGAGTGTTTCTCTTTCCGCACATCCTCTCCAACATCTGGTGTCATCTGAGATTTTGATCTTAATCATTCTGACTGGTTTGAGGTGGAATCTCAGGACTGTTTTGATTTGCATTTCCTGTAGAGCACTTCTTTAGATGTTTCATATCAGGTGATTATAACAAGAAAATTTAAAATGTGTTTCCAAGAATTTGAATATTTTGAGTTTTTTGAAGGTTTTATTTGATACACATCTCATAAATTTTGAGTGAACATCAAAGAACATGATCATTTTAGAGAGATTGTTCATTCCAGCATAAGAGGATTAACAGCTTAAAATATATTCAAATTAGATTGTAATATAAAAAATACACTTTATTCTATGCATAGTATATTAAAGCAACAACTGAAATGAACTTACGGTAACAAGGAAACTTTGATTAATATGGTTGAAAAGTAGCACTCTTGATATATACATATATGAGATATTCATCAACAGATGAGTGGATAAAGAAAATGTGGCATTATACCAAATAGAATTTTATTCATTTTTAAAGGAGAATAAAATAAAGGTCTTTCCAGAAAAATATATGGATTGGAGATTCATTATGTTAAGCAAATTAGGCCAGATTTTAAATGATAAATGTTTCCCTTATCTGTTTAGTCTAAATTCAAATTACACACACACACACACACACGCACACACACACACACAATTGAAATGAAAGTACAAAGAAGACAATGACAAAGAGAACTTCTCCACCAAGAAAGAGATGAGAAAAGCCAATATTCGAATACATGTGTCCTGAAAGCAGAAGTTGATCTATTTATGAGGCAAAGGAAAAGGAGAACAGTGAGAAAGGAGAGTATGGCAGAATGAATAAGAACAAAGTGTAAATGGATACACATAGGAATGAAATGTACTTCATGCATTCACTAAGAAATGAAAAAATAAAACATGTTTATATGTAAGCATAAAAGTTAGTTAAAACCAAAGGATAGAATTTATTGCATACAGATAGGAAAGGTAAGAAAGTAGAAGTATTGACTAAAATATCTGGCAGCGTGGAATTTAAGCAAGCAATTATGCTATAGCGGATTATGTAGCAACTGAAGTATCAAATGTCGAAGAAAATTTACCAGTGTAAACAGTATGCAATGAACAATAGATTTCAAAAACTTTGTAAAAAACAGAAAATATTTCAAAAATACATGAGTCATATATATATATTATATGAGAAAGAACCTGACAGTTGTATAAAGACAGTGGAGACTATAAAAACTTATTTTTCTGTAATGGTGTAATGTATGAGATAACCAAAAAATCAACAATTTAAAGGACAATAGAAATAATGAACAATAGAAATAATACCAAATGAACACACACACATACACAGAGGGGGGGGGCAAGGGAGGGAGGGAAGGAGGTAGTGGATGAGAGAGGGAGAGAGAGGGAAAGAAGTTGATTGATTCCTGCTTGTTTCATATTCCAGGGTATATATTCAGTGCCTGAAGTGAAGGCAGTACTAAAGAAGGGAGGGGAGTTAAATGCACTAAGACAATACTAGGCAACTCTTTAGTTGATTATAGGCTATTGAATCATTCCAATTATAATGGTTTTGTTAAGAGATGACATTGTCCATTTTTGGTGATCTTTTATAGTTGTACTATTATTTCATAAAACATTATAATTAGAGGTCTCTGTACTTTTTGAATGTACCAGAGTCTTAGTCTAAGCGCTAGAGTGCATTAATAATCATCCAGAATATTTTAATATATTCTATTCAAGAATTATATTCTACAATTATCCCCTAATGAATACAATTTGAATCAGGTCAATTTTTCTTAAGTAACATTCATATTTAAGTACTTTCTTGTAAAATTTCTTATATAGCATTCTATGAAGATGAATGAATAAGTTCTCCAATTTCTAATTGTTAAAACCTTCAGATATACTTTAGTATGTTCTCTCATTTTTAAATTGTATGAAAACATCATTTTCTACATTTTGTCTTCCAGTGTGAGGTATTATTCTAGCTTCATTCAGAGATACAAGAAGCATTGCTATTGTTTATACTACTACGATTACTACTACTACAACTATTGGACAATACAACCTGTATCCCATAATATTAATTATTGTAAATAGTAATAAATACTATTATTTTATAAATAATAAACATGACATTATTATTTTTTAATTTATTATTTAAATTTATAATTTTATATATTATATTTTAAATTAATTTATTAAATTTAGTATATTATTAATAGTATACTATATTATTTAATATATTATAAATATATTTAAATATAAATAATATAAATATATCAAATATTTAACATAGTTGAAATATTAGTATAATTATTGCTTTATAAATAATAATTTTGTATTAATAAAATTACTATTATCACTACTACCATCACCACCACCACCACTGTCACCACTACCTCTACCACCACCATCATCATCATTAACATTATTTCTTGGAAAGGGAACCTTTTCTTTTAGGTTTTTATTTGTCCACTGTACCTTTGATGAAAACCATTGTATAATCAATGGTAAGTGATTCACAATATGAATAAGATACACTAGGGTTAGTATCAATTGCTGATTGAATGTAATCAAATAGCAGACAAAAGCCTGTAACCCTGACAAATTGAATAATGCTTTTATTCAGAGGCTAAAACAGCGAGGTTATATTTGAAGTAAAAAATATAACCCTGACATTTTCCTTTTCATAGAAACAGATTCATGATGGCAGGTAATTTTCTATTATTAATAGAACTTTAAATTAGAGCTTTCCCCCTTTCAGGTTGTTTTTTTTTTTTCAGTAATGGAATTAAGTATTTGTGGAGCAATTTTATAATCAAGATGAGTGTCTATCTCACTCTGATTATGTTGCCAGAGTAGGTAATTTTTGTCTTACTTGTTTATGTGCTCCATAACTAGTTTCATCATGCTTCTAGCACCATATCAACATACTATCAAAGCAGAGCTATACTTTTCTTTTTATACTTCAGTACTTACTTTTCACATGAATGTTGTTTGATATATTTTCTGCATATTCCAGAAGTCGCTTTTTTAAAATGCAACTAAATATTTCCAATTGCCTTGGATGGGATATTAGTTTGGGTTATCTGGAAGAACAAAACCAACAGGATGAACATATATTAAAAAGAGTTATGCATTAGATTGACCTATACAGTAGGGTCTAGGTAGTTTAATAATAAGCAACACTACATTTTCAATCTTAGTATTTGCTCAGTCCACAAGGGTAGAGGCTTTAGCAGTTTCAGTCTGGTACTGAAGACCTGAAGAGCTGCTGACCTCTAGACTCTTTGAAAAGCTTATTGAAACAGGGTTGATATCAGTGAAGACATGCTGCAGCAACAACAGGGTAGATACATTTTCAAGTTAGAGTAAAGGCAAGTAGGTTCAAAAGAATAAAATGAAAGGTTTTATTCTCTGTACCTCTTTTCTGCACTGCCCCCAGAAGGTTCTACCCACATCTAGGGTGTGTCTTTCCACCTATAGCAATCGTATCAGCAAAATCCTTCACAGGAGTGCTCAATTTTATATAAACAAGAATTGTGTCACCTTCAAATAAGGATAAATTGTCTTCTTATCGATTTGGTTTCTTTATTGATCTACCTAAGAGGTTAAGAACTATACTGAGCAAAAGGGAAGACAATGGACACTCTGCACCATGCCTGCCTGGATGCTGCCATGACTATGCCTTGAAGATAATGGATTGAACCTCTGAACTTGTAAGCCAGTACAAATTATATTTCATGAGGCTCTGCCAGAGTCATACTGATACAAATGAGGATGCTTGCAGCTAACTGTTGGATGGTACACCCAGACCGTAATAAAGCATCTAGAGAAAGGACTGAAGAAGCTGAAAGGATTTGAAATACCATAGGAAGAACAACATTATCAACCAACTAAACCCATTGAACACACATGGAGAGACTCATGGATCCAGCTGCATATGTAGCTGAGGATAGATAGCATTGTCTGGCATCAGTGGGAGGAGAGGAATTTGGTCCAGTGAAGGCTTGTTGTTCCAGTATAGAATGCCAAGGTGGTGAGGTGGAGTGAGTAGTTGGGAGAGGGAGCACCTTCATGGAAGCAAAGGGAGGGGAGATGAGATAGGAGTGGGAGAAAAGGGGATAAAATTTAAAATGTAAATACAAATAATATCCAAAATATATGATGAAATAATTTACTACATAATGAAAATTGTTGAGGACTCAGAAATAAGACAAAGATACATTGCAGAGTAGCAGAGGGTTGTTAGAGAGATGGTCATGATCAAATACATTGCTTACATGTATGAGTAATATATTTGCTCTCCTTTTGTATATTTTAATACTATATTTTATAATAGATTATTTATTTATTTATTTATTTATTTATTTATTTAATGTGTAATAGTTTGAATGCAAGATGTTTCTAATAAAAACAGATCTCCATTTGGAGTTGTTAAGGAGGTTTGGAACATTTGGAGGTAAACCATTCTGAAAACTGTATGTCACTGGGAGAATTTGTAAATGCAGTCTCTCTGCTTCCTTCTCTGACCATCTGCTGCCATAACTTCCATGACATTATAGACTCTCTTGGAAGTAAAAGGCAAAATAAACCATTTCTTCTATACGTTGATTTTGTTCATAGTGTTTAATCACAATGGCAACAATAAGAAAATACATAATACAATGTGTGAAGTACTGATGGAAGTTGGAGCCTGGAATATGCATATGTGGTATACAAACATTAATGTGGCAGTGTACATGAATGTGCCTGCACATGTACTCAGAAACATTCATGTGTGTAAATAAAATTAAAAATTAAATATACAGAGATTAAATATACATTTTCCGTCAAGTATGCATCAAGAAATTTAGGAATAAGGAGAGAGTCACACACACATGTTCATATTGCATACCAGATTAATTTTTAAAATATAGTTGAACTCCAGCATTATGACATCAAGTTAGAAAGGCTGGAGAGATGGCTCAGTGGTTAAGAGCACTGACTGCCCTTCTAGAGCTCCTGAGTTCAATTCCTGGCAACGACATGGTGGCTCATAACCATCTGTAATAAGATCTGATGTCCTCTTCTGGCCTGCAGACATAAATGAAGGCAAAATTCTGGATACATAATAAATAAACCAATCTTTAAAAATACAAATATTAAACAAAGAGGTGAAGTTAGTCCATGGAGAAATGTAAATGAAATTGAGTTATATATCTAGTGTCCATGTAATACGCTGAATTGAGTTTAAGATGAAAGCTATAATCAAGGTAGAGAGAATTTAGCTGTCATTCACTGGGCCTGAATCTAAAATAAGACAGACCAATCAAAATTTACCACTTGTTCTTTCACCTTATTTACTTTGTTAAACACATTAATTATTTTTTGACTTTTATTTATTTTTTAAATTAAAAAATATTTAAAAAACAGATAAATGTACAGATTTTAAAAGCATTCTTTTGCATGAAACAATATGAATATACTTTTTGTCAGTACTTGATTTTTTTTAAAGATTGGATAGTATGCAATGAAAACTTACTATTTACAATGAACATAAAGTACATATAAAACAAAATGTAAAATGGAAATAGTCTAATTTTTCTTGGTGTCTAAAGTAAAACCTAATGATGTTTAAATACCAAGAATTGCTACAAGGCTGCATTCTTAGCTCTTGAATTATTAATGATTTAAAGTCTGGGTGTACCACACTCTGAGAGGGTTCTATACACTTATTTTTTTTCCTGAGAAGGAGCATGGCGTCCACATTTTGGCCTTCCTTCTTTTTGAGCTGCAAATGGTCTGAGAGTTGCTTCTTGGATGTTTAGAGCTTTCTGAGGCTAGTAACAAATCATCTGTGACTGCATATTATGTCTGTTCTTTTGTGACTGTGTTACCTCACTCAGGATGATATTCTCTAGATGCACCCATTTTCTTAAGAATTTCATAAAGTCATTGTTTTAATAGCTGAGTAGTACTCTATTATGTGAATATACTGCACTTTCTGTATCCATTCCTCTGTTGAAGGACATCTGGGTTCTTTCCAGCTCTGGCTATTATAAATAGGGCTGCTATGAACATGGTGCAGCATGTGTCCTTATTATAGGTTGTAGCATCTTTGGGGTATATGCTCAGAAGTAGAATAGCTGGGTTTTTAGGTAGTACTACATTCGATTTTCTGAGGAACTGCCAGACTGATTTCCACAGTGGTTGTACCAGCTTACAACCCCCCCAGTAGTGGAAGAGTGTTCCTCTTTCTCCACATCCTCTCCAGCATCTGCTGTTATCTGAGTTTTTGATCTTGGCCAATCTGACTGGTGTGAGGTGTTATCTATGGGTTGTTTTGATTTGTATTTCCCTGATGACTGGGGAAGTTGAGCATTTCTTTAGGTGCTTCTCAGTCATTCGATATTCCTCAGTTGAGAATTCCTTGTTTAGCTCTCTGTTCCATATTTAAAACAGAATTATTTGATTCTCTGGAATCTAACTTTTTGAGTTCTTTGTATATATTGGATATTAGCCCTCTATCTGATGTAGGATTAGTAAAGATCCTTTTCCAATCTGTTGTTTGCAATTTTGTCCTTTTGACAGTTTTCTTTTTCTAACAGAAAATTTGTAGTTTCATGAGATCCCATTTGTCAACTTTAGGTTTTAGAGCATAAGACATCGGTGCTCTGTTCAAAAAGTTTCCAGTGGTTCTTTGTATTCTAATTGCTCATGTATTAGTTTCAGTGTACCTGGTTTTATGTCAAGATCTTTGATCCACTTTCACTTTTGCTTTTTACAAGGAGATAAAAAAGGATCTATCTGTATTCTTCTGCATGCTGACTATAAATGGAACCAACATCATTTGTTGGAAGAGGCTATCCTTTTTCCATTGAATGTTTTTAGCTCAAATGTCAAAGATCAAGTGACCATATGTGTGAGGCTTCATTTTTTGGACTTCAGTTCTGTTCCACTGATCTACCTGCCTATCTCTGTACCAATACCATATGGTTTTTAACACAATTGCTTTTAATTTAGCTGAGGTCAGGTGATGGTGATTCCCACAGATGTTTTCCTTGGTATTTGGTAACTGTTTAGGACTTTGTCCATTTCCTTCAGATTTTCCAGTTTTTTTTTTTTTTTTTTTTTTGAGTATAGGATTTTATAGTAGGATCTGCTAATTTCTTGAATTTCTACAGTATCTTGTGTTATGTCTTCTCTTTCATTTCTGATTTTGTTTATTTGGATACTTTCTCTGTACCCTGTAGTTAGTCTGGCTAAGTGTTTATTGATCTTGTTGCTTCTCTCAATGAACCAGCTCTATTGAATTTTTTGTATGGTTCTTTTTGTTTCTACTTGGTTGATTTATGCTCTGAGTTTGATCATTTCCTGCCATCTTCTGCTCTTGGGTGTATCTGCTTCTTTTTGTTCTAGAGCTTTCAACTGTACTGTCAAACTACTAGTGTACACTCTCTCTACTTTCTTTTGGAGGTACTCAGCTATATATTTTCCTCTCAGTACTGCTTTCATTGCAGCCCTAGGTTTGGGTATGTTGTGCTTTTATTTTCATTAAATTCTAAAAAAATCCTTAATTTCTTTCTTTATTTCTTCCTTGACCATGTTATTATTGTGTAGGGCATTGTCCATGTGTATGTGGGCTTTTTTTTAAACAACTTTATTTTACAAAACAAAGATAAATGTACAGATTTTAAGCATTTTTGCATAAAATTATACAATATATTTTTGTCAGTACTTTTTTTCCAATTTTAAAATAATTTTTACATAAAACTGTATGAATATATTTTTTAGTCAGTACTTGATTTTTTAAAGGTTTGATAGTATGCATTGAAAACTTAATAGTTACAATGAGCATAAAGTACATGTAAAACAAAATGTAACATGTGGGCTTTTTATTGTTTTTGTTGTTATTGAAGACCAACCTTTGTCTATAGTGATCTGATAGGATGCATGGGAGTATTTCAATCTTCTTATATCTGTTGAGGATTGTTTTGTGACCAAGTATCTGGTCAATTTTGGAGAAGGTGCTATGAGGTGCTAAGAAAAAGGTATATTCTTTAGTTTTAGGATTAAATGTTCGGTAGATGTGCGTTAATTATGATTGGTTCATAACCTCTGCTAGTTTCACTGTGTCTCTGTTCTGTTTCTCCTTCCATGATCTGTTCATTGATGAGAGTGGACTGTTGAAATCTCCTACTATTATTGTGAGTGGGGCAATATACACTTTGAGCTTTAGTAGGGTTTCTTTCATGAATGTGGGTGCTCCTGTATTTGCAGCATAGATGTTAAGCATTGAGAATTCATCTCATGATTTTTCCGGTGATGAGTAAAAAGTATCCTTCCTTATCTTTTTTTGATAACTTTTGGTTGAAAATCTATTTTATTTGATATTAGAATGGCTACTCCAGCTTGTTTCTTGGGACCATTTGCTTGATTTTTTTTCCAGCCTTTTACTCTGAGGTATTATCTATATTTGTTGCTGAGATGAGTTTTTGTATGCAGCAAATTTTTGGATCATGTTTATGTATCAAATCTCATAGTCTATGTTTCTTTCTTGGGGAATTGAGCCTGTTGATGGTAACAGATATCAAGGAATAGTGATTGTTGTTTACTGCTATTTTTGTTGTTACATGTAGAATTATTTTTATGTGTCTTTCTCATTTTGGTTTTCTTGCATAGTTATTTTCTTGCCTTTTCTAGGGTGTGGTTTTCCTCCTTGTATTTGATTTTCCATCTATTATTCTTTGTAGGGCTGAATTTGTGGTCAGACATTTTGTAAATTTGGTTTTGTCCTGGAATATCTTGGTCTTTCCATCTATGGAAATTTAAAGTTTTGCTGGATATAGTAGCCTCTGCTGGCATTTATATTCTTTTAGAGTCTGTATTATGTCTGTCCAGGATCTTCTAGTTTTCATAGTTTCTGTTGAAAAGTCGGGTGTAATTCTAATTGGTCTACCTTTATATGTTACATGACATTTTTCCCTTACTGCTTTTAGTATTCTTTCTTTGTTTTAAACACTTGGCATTTTGACTATTATGTGTGGGGAAGAATTTCTTTTCTGGTTCACTCTATTTGGAATTCTGTAGGCTTGTTTTATGCTCATGGTCATCTCCTTCTTAAGGGTAGAGAAGTTTTCTTCTATGATTTTGTTGAAGATATTTACTATGCCTCTTAGTTGATATTCTTCGACCTCTTCTATCCTATTATCCTTAGGTTTGGTTTTCTCATTGTGTCCAGGACCTCCTGGACATTTTGGGTAAGGAACTTCTTGGTTTTTGCATCTTCTCTAAATGTTTTGTCTATGATTTCCATGTTGTCTTCGGCCCCTGAAATTCTCTCTTCCATTTCCTTTTGTCTGTTGGAGATGCTTGCATCTGTGACTCCTGATTTTGTTTATAGGTTTTCTATCTCCAGGGTTGTCTCTTTTGTGTTTTCTTTATTGTTCTATTTCCATTTTTAATTCCTTCATCTCTTTTCTTGTGTTTTCCTGTAGTTTTTTGAGCAATTTCTCCTGGTTCTCCTCAAATTTTTTAAGGGATTTATTGTGTGCTTCCCAAAGATCTCCAATGTCATCATGAAGTATGATTTTAAGTCTAAGGCTTGTTTTTCTGGAGTTTTGGGAAATCCACTACTTGCTGTGGTGGGAGAACTGGATTCTGATGTTGCTAGGTTGTCTTGGTTTCCCATGCTTGGATTCTTGTGCTTTCCTTTTGCCATCCTGTTATCAGTGATTGTTGGTGATCTTTCTATTTATGACTGGTGTTTGTCTCTCTTGTGGGTCTGAAGGCTTTTGGTTTCAGGAGGGAGATTGTTCCTGGGTGTTCAGCTCCTTGTGGCAAGCATTGTGTTCTGATGGCAGTGACTCAGTTCTGTCTTCATGGGCTTAGGTATGAAAGCTCTTTCCAAGCTGTTTTAAGAGTTCAGCCCTCTGACCACAGATCCTGAGTCCTAATCGCAGAGACCGTGCTCTTTTTCTAGGCCAAAAGGACCCTTTTCCAGAGAGCACCTTGCGCTCTATTCTCTGAGAACTTCCAGTGTGACCTCCCTGGGCTTTTCCCCCAGGATCACTGCTGGTCCTTGTGGAAAAGTGACTGTGTGATCTCTGTGCTCAGCCTTCCCCAGACATATCTGGAGTCCTGATGACAGAGATCTAGCCCTACCAATTACTTTTGCGTATTTTAAATAACTATTTGTTTCAACTGATGAATGAAATATGGATGTAGTATGTATTAATTAGTTACATGCAATGTTTCAATATCACCTAACTGAACACAAATTTATACTAAAATTTTAATTTTTTTAACTTTTGCAAATTCAGTTACATTACTTTATTTATAATCACTGAATTATATAATGGCATACCATAATTTTGAATTTTAATTACTGTTTAGTAGTCATTTATTAACATCACCTGAATCTTTGTTTTTATCTACCCACTTTGTGAAAACTCTGATATATTTTTACTCTCAGATTCTCTTAAGTGATTTTTTTTTAACATTACACATGAGTGATACTATGTAGCACTTCTCTTTTTGTGTCTTGGTTACTTCAAAAACAAAGTAATCTCTATGTTCTTCTTTGTTGCTAACATGACAGGACTTCATTATGTATTATGGATTTTAAGTATGACATTCTGTGTACCTACAAACTAACTTCTTTTTGTCGGTTAATCAGTTGATACATAGTTAGGTTCTTTCTATAATTGGTTTCTTTATGTACAGTACTGCAGTTAACAAGAGAGTGCAGACATAATGATAACAATTTTATTTCTTTTGGATATATGAAGGAATGCTATTCCTAATTATATTGCAGCTTTATTTTAAAAATATGAGGAGTATCCATACTGCTAGGCATAAAAGAAAGTCTAATTTACATTCCAACTAAGAATGTACTTGAATTTCCTTTTCCTCACAATCTTGCCAGTACATATCTTTGTCTTTCAGTACTGGCCATACTTAAAGGGTTGAATTTTGAATTTTATTTACATGATAGCTTTTGATACTGAGCATTTATCTATACCTATTGCAAAAAATTACTGTAAGTCTTTAAAAAATGCCTGTTTGGAGGATAATAATTTTATTATGGTATTGATGGAACTCCTGGTAGATGAGGCATATTTATCCTTTTCTCAAGCCCATAATTAACATGTATAGTTTCTCAATTATGTGTTTTGTATCTTCATTTTTGTGATTTTTTTGTACAGAAGTTTCTTGCTTTAATTTTATTTGTTTATTTTTTGTTTTATTTCCTATGTTTTCGAGCAACTTGTCAAGAAAAACCTAAGACAACTAATATCCTGAACCATTTTCTCTGTTATATTTTAGTAATTTTATGGCTTTATGTGTCACATTTAAGACTTTATACTATTTTGAGTTGAGTTTTGTAGTTAGGAGATATATGGTTCTACTTTTATTATTTTATATTCTCAGCAAAATTTATTACAAGGACCTCATTTAAAACGTATATGTTTTTAGCTCATTTAAATTAAGTCAGATGGCTTTCAGTGCATTGATTTGTTTTAAAGATGTACAGTATGATCCATTGTCTCTGTGTTTTAATGCTCTTACTATATAGTTATGATAACTATTGCTATATATAAATAGCATATTTTGAAATGAATTTTTGTGATGCTTTTTGCTTTAATATTTTTTCAAGACTTTTTTTCTTTTGTATAATAAAAACCTTGGAGAATTTATAGAATATATAGAAGGCATCAGACTTTAGTTTTAAAAATAATTTAATAGTTAATATAACCCTCACTTTGGAACAACTTCATGTTTACTCTCTAAGATCTAGAATTAGAGAAGCATGCTAATTTCGCCCTTGTTATACAGCACAATATAGGACATTTTAGCAGAGAAGCCAGAAAAGAACTATAAAGCCTGGAATTTTAAAAGAACTTCCAATCACTGCTTTTAGAAGATATTATTTCATATATAGAAATTTATAAAGACATCATCCAAAGGTTATTACATCTTAAAAAATTGTAAGCAAATTTGCAGAATATTAAACATCCAAAATTCTTTCCAAAATTTTAACATTTCAGCATCTAACAAGATGATCATGCTTTTTTTTCTTTAGTTTGTTTAGATAGTGAATTACATTGATGAATTTCACTATATTAAACCATCCCTGCATCCCTGGAATGAAGCATACTTGATTGTGATGGATGGTTGTTTTGATGTATTCTTGGATTTGGTTTGCAAGACTTTTACTGAGTAATTTTGCATTGGTACCCATTAGGGAAATTGGTCTGAAGTTTTCTTTTTATTTTGTTGGTTCTTTTTGTGGCTTAAATATAAGTGTAAATGGGGCTTCAAAGAAAAAAATGAATAGTGTTCCTTCTATTTCTATTTTGTAGGATAGTTTGGAATAGTTGGAATAGTTTGTGGAATAGTTAGGTCTTCTATGAAGGTCAGATAGAATTCTGCACTAAACCCCTTTGGTCCTGGACTGTTTCTTTTTACTTTTGTTTTCCTTTTTAGAATATTTTTGTTTATATTTCAAATGGTATCTCAGTTTCCCCTCCATAAAACTTCTATCAACACCCCCTTCTTCTATAATGGTGCTTCCCCATCCACCCACCTTTTTGCCCTGACATTTCCCTACACAAGGGCATCAAGCTTTGCCAGGTCCTGCACTTCTTCTTTTGGAAGACTTTTGATGATTGCTTCCATTTCTTTAGGGACTGTTTAGATGGTTTATCTGATCCTGATTTAACTTTGGTACCTGGTATCTGTAATCTATAATTTTGTAGTAGGATCTGATGATTTTTTTGAATTTACTCAGTTTCTGTTGTTATGTCTCCCTTTTCATTTCTGACTTTGATAATTTATATATTCTCTCTGTCCCTCTGGTTAGTCTGGCTAAGTGTTGGTGCATTTTCTTCTTCTTCTTCTTCTTCTTCTTCTTCTTCTTCTTCTTCTTCTTCTTCTTCTTCTTCTTCTTCTTCTTCTTCTTCTTCTTCTTCTTCTTCTTCTTCTTCTTCTTCTTCTTCTACTCCTCCTCCACCTCCTCCTTCTTCTTTTCCAGAATTTTAGGTATTCTGTCATGCTGCTAGTGTATGCCCTCTCCAGTTTGGCTTTTGAGCCATTCAGAGCTATGAGTTTTCCTATTAACACTGCTTTCACTGTGTCCTATAAGTTTGGGTATGTTGTACCTTCATTTTAATTACATTCTAAAAATTTTTTAATTTCTTTCTTTCTTCTTTGACCAAGTTATTGAGTAGAATATTGTTCAGCTTCTATGTGCATGAGGGATTTTTGTTGTTTTGTTGCTATTAAATACCAGTCTTAGTCTATGGTGATTTGATAGGAAGCATGGAAGTCTCCCTGTATCTGTTGAAGCCTGTTTTTGACCAATTACATGGTCAATTTTGGAAAAGGTATCATGAGGTATCAAGAAGAAGGTATATTCCTTTGTTTTAGGATGAAATATTCTACAGGTATCTGTTAAATCCATTTGGTTCATAATTTCTTTTAGTTTCACATTGTCTCTATTTAATTTTTTACATGACTTGTCCATTGATGAGAGTAAGGTGCTGATGTGTCCCATTAGTTTTTGGCAGGTGCATTGTGTAATTTCAGTTTTAGTAAGGTTTTTATTATTAATGTAGGTACCCTTGTATTTGGATCATAGCTATTTAGAATTGAGATTTCATCTTGGTGAATTTTTTATGAATATGATGTGTCCTTACTTATTGTTTTTGAGAATTTTTGGTTGAAATTCAATTATATTAAATATTAGGATGGCTAGTCCAGCTTGTTTCTTGGGACCAGTTGCTTGGAAAAATGTTTTCTAGCCTTGTACTCTGAGGTAGTGTCTGTATTTTTTAGTGAGGTGTGTTTCTTATATGCTGTAAAATGTTGGGTCCCCTTAAATATCCAGTCTGTTTGTCTATGTCTTTTTATTTGGGAATTGTGTCCATGGATGTTGAGAGATATTAGGGAGCAATTATTGTTTCTCTCTATTATTTTTGTTGTGAAAGCTAGAATTATGTTCCTGCGGCTATCTTCTTTTAGGTTAGTTGAAAGACTTTCTTGCTTTTTCTAGGGTGTAGTTTTCCTCCTTTCAGTGGCGCTTTTCATGTATTATTTTGTGTATGGCTGGATTTCTGGAAAGATGTCATGTAAATTTGTTTTTTTTTCATGCAATATCTTGATTTCTCCATCTATGCTAATTGAGAGTTTTGCTGGATATAGTGACCTGGGCTGGCATTTATGTTCTCTTAGGATCTGTATGACATTCTCTCAGGATCTTCTATAGTCTCTGTTGAGAAGTCTGGTGTGATTCTGATAGTTCTGCCTTTACATGTTACTTGACATTTATCTCTTACTGTTTATAACATTCTTTCTTTGTTTTGTACATTTGGTGTTTTGACTGTTATCTGATGGTAGAAATTTCTGTTCTAGTCCAATCAATTTGGAGTTCTGTATGCTTCATATATATTTATGGTCATCTCTTTAGGCTAGGCAAGTTTTCTTCTATTATTTTGTGAAAATTATTTACTGGCCCTTTAAGTTGGGAATCTTTGCTTTCTTCTGTATTTACTGTCTTCAGGTTTGATATTCTCATTATGTCCTGCATTACCTGTATGTTTTGGGTTAGGAGCTTTTTCATTTGGCATTTTTTTTTTTTTTTTTTTTTTTTTTTTTACTGTAGTGTCAATGTTTTTTTTATGGTATCTTCTGCACCTGAGTTCCTGTACTCTTTCTCTTGTATCCTATTGGTGATGCTTGTGTCTTTGACTCCTAATCTTTTTCCTAGATTTTTCTCTCCAGTTTTGTCACCCTTTTTGATTTCTTTATTATTTATATTTCCATTTTTAGATCCTGGATAATTTTGTTCAATTCTTTCACCTGTTTTTTTCCTCTTTAAAGTCTTCTTCCTGTTTACCTGCGTTGTCCTGTAGTTCTTTAAGGGAGTTATTTATGATCTTCCTAAGTCCTCTAACATCATCATGTGTTGTGCTTTTAAATCAGAATCTTGCCTTTCTGGAGTGTTGAGGTATCCAGATCTTGCTGTGTTGGGACAACTGGGTTCTGATGATGTCAAGTAGCCTTGTTTTTTCTTTCTTACGTTTTTGGACCTGCTTATCTCTGGTGTTAGCTGGTCTTGCTGATGCTGAGAGCGGCTTGTCCCTCCTGTAAGTCTATGTTCCAACACTACTGGAGAACCAGTTCTCTCCCAGAGGGATCTGGGTACTGAGACCTGTGGCACAGCATCAGCACATGGCACAGACAGTAACCAGAAGGATCCTGTCCCAAACTACTTCTTGATTTCTGTGTCCTGAAGTCTTAGGTCCAGTCTCCCTGAGCAACAGTAGTGATCCTACCTGTGCTCTCAGGCCTCTCAGCACCTTTTGGAGACCAGCTCTCTCCCAGGGGGATCTGGGTACAGAAAGCTGTGGCACTGACTCAGCTCTGGGTGCAGGTGGCTACTGAAACAATTCTGTCCCAGAGTATTCCTTAGTTCTTGTATCCTAAAGGCTCTGAGTATGTTCTTCTTGGGTCAGGAATTTGAGCAGAAGTGGTGGTCTCACCTGTGCTCTCAGATGTGCCAGCACTCCTGGGAGATCAGTTCTATCCCATTGAGGTTTGGATACAGAGCTCTTCTTTCTTTTTCTTTTCTTTTTTTTTTTTTAACTGAGAAAAATGTTGGGAAAATATTCAGTTTTTCTAACCAGTAAGTTACACTTATTTTGCAAAGTATACTTTCATTTTAATATAATAGGTGTGAATGCTATTATAAAAGTTGTATTTGGTTTCATTACACACAATGTGAGCATGTTGATATTTCCTCGTTCGCATTTGTTTAGTTAGATTTTATTCAAGATCCAGAATTATGTTTGGTGCTATCCAAAACTGTTACATTTAAAATGAGTGAGTGGTTCTTTGGGTTTCTTTTCAGTTTATACATATTAGTTTAAAATTCATATAATTTTTCCATTTTCTAAATTCTTTGAAAAGTGCTGGCAAGGAAAAAACCATATTAGGCTTCTGGTTAGTGTTCTCCCCTCTCAATTTTGATCAAACACAAACTTTCAGTAGTAAAAAATCTTATGATGATAACAACAGTGATGGAAATTGTAGTAAGTTTTGATATTTAAATGTCTTTTAACTAGGTTTGTAATAATACTAAAATGTTTAGTAAATGTAATTATTTTAAATTAGTAAGTGCATGCATGAACAGTTACAAAGCAGTCAGAGGGGGACTGAACAGCTGGGAATGTGTTGTAACTTAAGAAAGCATCTCAAATATTTCTCATCATTTATATCTTTGCTGATTTTGAGAGTGTGAAATACAGGAGGAATGATACTTCCTGAGATACATATGGCTTGGTTACATTAGCAAGCTATTGGGTATCTTAGAAAAGTGCCACACATGTTTTTCCCTTCTACACCAGGAATGTTATGTACATATTGATGGTTATATGATTACTAAATTATTAAAAGAAGGTAGTCCCTTTGTAATACTAGTAAGGAGAAATTAATTGCTTTAAAAAGTTGTTACTGAACTCAGGAAACTCTATAAAATATTTACCAAACAAAATAAAGCAAATATTTTGAAAGAGAATTAATTTTATAATAATTCTTTATAAAAGGGCTATGTCTTTCTATATGTATTTAGCCATATACTAAAATTCTATCTTAAATGAATAAGAGAAAAACCTAAAGCAAAGTTTTTGATATTTTTCCAAGGAGCAAACAAAAAAAACCTCTCAAGATTCTAATGAAACAACAAATATGTTAACTACTCAAAATAATTCAGAGAGAAAAATAAAAAAACAAAGTTGAAAACAGTCATTCACCACGATTTCTGAATTAAAATTATATTAATCAAAGCAGCATAATCCTGCAGGAAAGTAGAGACATAGACCAATGGAAGAGATTAGACAATCTATATAAATTCACACATATATAGCCAACTAACTTTAGCAAAACCACAGAAAGATTAAAACAAGGAAATGAGAACCACCAGCCGGAAAGGCGGCTCATACAGGCTGAGCTACTGTGACCTGGAACAGATCTTAGGAACTTCTGTTCCCACCCGGAGAGGACTTCAGGACGCAGAGCAGAGCCTGGCCCAACCACCAGCCAGAAAGACTGCTTGTACAGGCTGAGCAACTGGTGAGTGGGAGACCTAGGCTGCGGGGGAGCAGAGGGATCTCTGCGGAGTGCACACAGAAAGGGCACCCCCTGCCCTGACCTGCCCTGTCCTCCCCGATCCAGTGACCAGGAACAGATCTTAGGAACTTCTGTTCCCACCCGGAGAGGACTTCAAGGACGCAGAACAGAGCCTGGCCCAACCACCAGCCGGAAAGGCGGCTCGTACAGGCTGAGCAACTGTGACTGGGAACAGATCTTAGGAACTTCTGTTCCCACCCGGAGACGACTTCAGGACGCAGAGCAGAGCCTGGCCCAACCACCGCTCGTACAGGCTGAGCAACTGGTGAGTGGGAGACCTAGGCTGCGGGGGAGCAGAGGGATCTCTGCGGAGTGCACACAGAAAGGGCACCCCCTGCCCTGACCTGCCCTGTCCTCCCCAATCCAGTGACCAGGAACAGATCTTAGGAACTTCTGTTCCCACCCGGAGACGACTTCAGGACACAGAGCAGGGCCTGGCCCAACAGCCAGCCGGAAAGGTGGCTCAGAGAGGCTGAGCATCTGTGACCAGGAACAGATCTTAGGAACGTCTGTTCCCACCCAGGGGCGACTTCAGGATGCAGAGCAGAGCCTGTCCCAGCTGCCACCCGGAACCTGGGCTGCTGGGGAGTAGAGAGATCTCTGAGGAGTGCACACGGAAAGTGTACCAGGGACACAGACCAGATACAAGGGAAAGGCAAGAACATATCACTGACAACAAAATGGCAAGAGGAAAGAGAAAGAGTATATCCCAAGGAAACCAAGACAATCTAGCAACACCAGAACCCAGCTCTCTGATAGTAGCAAACAGGAATTCCAAACACTCCAGAGAAAGAAGACACAGACCTGAAAACATGCCTCAAGACGCTGATAGAGTTACTTAAACAAGAAAGGGAGGAAAAGCAAAAAGATTCAGAAGCTTTTAAAGAAGAAACAAGAAAAACACTCAAAGAACTCAAAGAACGAGACGAAAACAGAACCAAAGAAATAAAGGAATGGAAGAGGGAAATTAAAACAGAAATTGACACAATAAAGAAAGCGCTAAAAGAGATAACCCTAGAGTCAGAACACCGAAAAAAGAAATCAGGAGTCACAGAAGCAAGCATTTCCAACAGATTACAAGAGATCGAGGAGAGAATCTCGGGGGCAGAAGACAACATTGCAAACATAGACAAAACAGCCAGAGAAGATGCAAAAAACAAAAAGCTCCTAACCCAAAATGTCCAGGAAATACAAGACACAATGAGAAGACCGAACCTAAGGATAATAGGAATAGAAGAGGGAGAAGAGTATCAACTAAGAGGCACAGTAAATATCTTCAACAAAATCATAGAAGAAAACTTCCCTACCCTCAAGAATGAGATGACCACGAGCATAAAAGAAGCCTTCAGAACTCCAAATAGGTTGGACCAGAAAAGAAATACCTCCTGACACATAATAGTAAAAACATCAAGTGCCCAAAGTAAAGAAAGAATACTAAAAGCAGTAAGGGAAAAAGGTCAGGTAACATATAAAGGCAGACCAATCAGACTCACACCCGATTTCTCAACAGAGACTATGAAAGCTAGAAGAGCCTGGACAGACATCATGCACTCCTTAAGAGAGCACAAGTGCCAGCCCAAGCTGCTATACCCAGCAAAACTATCAATCACCATCGATGGAGAGACAAAGATATTTCAAGACAAATCAAAATTCACACAATATCTGACCACAAACCCAGCACTACAACGAATTATAGGTGGAAAACCCAATACAAGGAGGGAAAATACAGCCTAGTAAAAACAAGAAAACTCCTAAACAAGAAAACTAAAGAAAAAAACACAGACACAACTCAACCCAAAAAGCAAAAATGGCAGGAAACAGAAACAATTATTCCTTGATATCTATTAACATAAATGGTCTCAACTCCCCAATAAAGAGACATAGACTATCAGACTGGATACATAAACAAAATCCAGCCTTTTGCTGCATACAGGAAACTCATCTCAGAGACAGAGACAGACACTATCTCAGAGTAAAAGGGTGGGAAAAAAGCTTCCAAGCAAACAGCTCCAAGAAGCAAGCTGAAGTGGCTATTCTAATATCGAATAAAGTAATTTTCCAACCAAAAGTTATCAAAAAAGATAAAGAAGGACACTTTTTACTCATTACCGATGAAATCTGTCAGGAGGAACTCTCAATCCTTAACATATATGCTCCAAATAAAAAAATCACCCACATTCATAAAAGAAACTCTACTAAAGCTCAAAAAATACATTTCACCTCACACAATAATAGTGGGAGACTTTAACACCCCACTCTCACCAATGGACAGATCAGGGAAACAGAAACTGAACAAGGACACAGCAAAACTAGCAGAGACTTTGAACCAACTAGAATTAATATATATATACAGAACATACTATCCTAAAGTAAAAGAATACACCTTCTTCTCACCACCCCATGGCACCTTCTCGAAAATTGACCACATAATTGGACACAGAACGAGCCTTCATCGATATAAGAAGATTGAAATACTCCCATGCATCCTCTCAGATCACCATGGTCTACGGCTGGTCTTTAACAACAACAAAGACAACAAAATGCCCACATACACATGGAAACTAAACAACACTCTGTTAAAGGATAGCAGGGTCAAAGAAGAAATAAAGAAAGAAATTAAGGATTTTCTAGAATTCAACAAAAACGAAAACACAACATACCCAAACCTATGGGATGCCATGAAAGCAGTATTGAGAGGAAAACTCATTGCCCTAAGTGCTTCCAAGAAGAAACTGGAGAGAGCTCACATCAGCAACCTGACAGCACAGCTAAAAGCACTAGAACAAAAGGAAGCAGATATACCCAAAAAGAGTAGACGGCAAGAAATAATCAAAATTAGGGCAGAAATAGACCAAATAGAAACAAAAAAAACCATTGAAAAAATCAACAAAACAAAGAGTTGGTTCTTTGAGAAAATCAACAAGATTGATAAACCCCTAGCCAGACTAACTAAAGGGCAAAGAGAGAGTATCCAAATTAACAAAATCAGAAAGGAAAGTGGTGACATAACAACTGAAACTAAGGAAATTCAAGAAATCATCAGATCCTACTACAAAAACTTATACTCCACAAAATTGGAAAATCTGGAGGAAATGGATGAATTCCTAGACAGATACAAGGTCCCAAAGTTGAACCAGGACCAAGTAAACCATCTAAATAACCTTATAACACCTAAAGAAATAGAAGAAGTCATCAAAAGCCTCCCAACCAAAAAAAGCTCAGGTCCAGACGGGTTCAGTGCAGAATTTTATCAGACATTTATTGGGGATATAACACCAATATTCGCCAAGGTATTCCAAAAGATAGAATCAGATGGAATATTACCCAACTCATTTTTTGAGGCTACAATAACCCTTGTACCTAAGCCACACAAAGACCCTACAAGGAAAGAGAACTTCAGACTAATCTCACTTATGAACATTGATGCAAAAATACTCAACAAAATTCTTGCAAACCGAATCCAAGAACACATCAAAACCATCATTCATCATGACCAAGTAGGCTTCATCCCTGGGATGCAGGGATGGTTTAACATAAGGAAATCCATCAATGTAATCCACCATATAAACAAACTTAAAGACCAAAATCACATGGTCATCTCACTAGATGCTGAGAAAGCATTCGACAAAATCCAACACCCCTTCATGTTAAAAGTCATGGAAACAGGAATCCAAGGCCCATATTTAAACATAATAAAAGCAATATACAGCAAACCAACAGCCAACATCAAACTTAATGGCGAGAAACTTGAAGCAATCCCACTAAAATCAGGGACTCCACAAGGCTGCCCACTCTCTCCCTACCTATTCAACATAGTACTGGAAGTCCTGGCTGGAGCAATTAGACAGCAAAAGGAGATCAAGGGGATACAAATCGGAAAGGAAGAGATAAAAACATCACTCTTTGCCGATGACATGATAGTGTACTTGAGTGACCCCAAAAATTCCACCAGAGAACTCCTACAGCTGATAAACAAGTTCAGCAAAGTGGCCGGATACAAAATTAACTCAAACAAATCAGTAGCCTTCCTATACTCAAAGGACAAACATGTGGAGAAAGAAATTAGGGAAAAGGTACCCTTCACAATAGTTACAAAAACTATGAAATACCTTGGTGTGACTCTAACTAAGGAAGTGAAGGACCTGTATGACAAGAACTTCAAACCTCTAAAGAAAGAAATTGAGGAGGGTCTCAGAAAATGGAAAGATCTCCCATACTCATGGATTGGAAAGATCAACATCTTAAAAATGGCCATCCTACCAAAAGCAATCTACAGATTCAATGCAATCCCCATCAAAATTCCAACCCAGTTCTTTATGGAATTGGAAAGATAAATGTGCAATTTCATATGGAATAACAAAAGACCTAGAATAGCGAAATCCATCCTCAACAACAAAAAAACATCTGCGGGAATCACTATCCCTGACCTCAAGCTATATTACAAGGCAATTGTGCTGAAAACTGCATGGTACTGGTACAGAAATAGGCAAGTGGATCAATGGAATAGAATAGAAGATCCAGAAATGAGCCCTCATGTATATGGTCACCTGATTTTTGACAAAGGAGCAGTAAACATTCAATGGAAAAAGGACAGCCTATTCAACAAATGGTGCTGGTCCAACTGGCACTCAACATGCAAAAGAATGAAAATAGACCCGTTCTTATCTCCTTGTACAAAGCTCAAGTGTAAGTGGATTAAAGATCTCCACATTAAACCAGATACACTGGAACTATTAGATGAGAAAGTAGGGAAAACCTTAGAACACATAGGCACAGGAGAAAATTTCCTGAACAAAACACCAATGGCTCAAGCTCTAAGGTCAAAGATTAACAAATGGGACTTAATGAGATTGCAAAGTTTCTGTAAGGCTAAGGACATCGTCAAGAAAACAAAATGGCAACCAACAGAATGGGAAAAGATCTTTACCAACACCACATCAGATAGAGGCCTAATATCCAAGGTGTACAAGGAACTCAAAAAGCTAGACACCAGAGAATCAAATAACCCTATTAAAAAATGGGGTACAGAGCTAAACAAATCATTTTCAGTTGAGGAACACCGAATGGCGGAGAAACATCTGAGGAAGTGCTCGACATCCTTAGCCATCAGGGAAATGCAAATCAAAACAACCCTAAGATTCCACCTCACACCAGTCAGATTGGCCAAGATCCAAAACTCAGATGACAGCACATGCTGGCGAGGCTGCGGAGAAATAGGAACACTTCTTCACTCTTGGTGGGGTTGCAAGCTAATACAACCACTCTGGAAATCTGTCTGGCGATACCTCAGAAAATTGGATATAGTACTACCTGAAGACCCAGCTATTCCACTTCTGGGCATATACCCCAGAGACACTTTAATACACAACAAAGATATATGCACCACAATGTTCATAGCGGCTCTATTTATAATGGCCAGAAGCTGGAAGGAACCCAGATGTCCTTCAGAAGACGAATGGATACAAAAATTGTGGTACATATACACAATGGAATACTACTCAGCCACCAGAAACAATGACTTAACCAAATTCTTAAGAAAATGGCTGCATCTAGAGAAGATCATCCTGAGTGAGATAACCCAGTCACAAAAGAACAGACATAATATGCAGTCACTGATAGTGGGATGCTAACCCCAGAGGCTTGCACTCCCCCAGAAACAACTCTCAGACTGTATGAAGTCCAAGAAATAAAGAAAACAAAAACTATACATATATTCACAAAACAAGAAGACTTTGACTATTTCCATGTTGCGTTTTGTTTTGCATGTACTTTACGCTTATTGCAACTAGTACGTTTTCAATGCATACTGTCAAGCCCTTGAAAAAATCAAGTACTGACTAAAAAACATATTCACATGGTTTTATGTAAAATTTATTTTAATGTCTGAAAAAACAGTACTGACAAAAATGTATAATTTTAAGCAAAAAATGTTTAAAATCTTTAAAAGAAATAATAAGCTGTTAGTCTTTTGTGTAGATGGAAATATCTCAAGAAACACTTCTTGTTATGATTAATAATTTGAGTCTTATTTGTAACAGATAAGAGACCAATGTATTTTCCATGTATTTTCATGTTAAAAAAAATAAATCTTGTTTTGAAGACAAAAAAAAAAAAAAATTAAAATGCTTCCTAATATACCCGAGATCTGGGATATTATAACTGCAGGCATCTAGTCTTTCTAGAAATGTCTATCCAGCTTTCTTCTCAGTGGAGTGTGACTTACTGTGAAGAGACTTATGAGGACTAACATTCCTGACTGTGTGCTATCATGACAATGATCTCTTCCCTTTGCTACTTATACATTTTATTCAGTTGTACTCCAATACTTAAAGGTTTTTCTTTATAAATAAACTACATTTTTCATAATTAAAAAAAAAAGAAAAAGAAAATGGCTGCATCTAGAGAAGATCATCCTGAGTGAGATAACCCAGTCACAAAAGAACAGACATAATATGCAGTCACTGAGAGTGGGATGCTAACCCCAGAGGCTTGCACTCCCCCAGAAACAACTCACAGACTGTATGAAGTCCAAGAAATAAAGAAAACAAAAAATATACATATATTCACAAAACAAGAAGACTTTGACTATTTCCATGTTGCGTTTTGTTTTGCATTTACTTTACGCTTATTGCAACTAGTACGTTTTCAATGCATACTGTCAAGCCCTTGAAAAAAATCAAGTACTGACTAAAAAACATATTCACATGGTTTTATGTAAAATTTATTTTAATGTCTGAAAAAACAGTACTGACAAAAATGTATAATTTTAAGCAAAAAATGTTTAAACTCTTTACATTTATCTTTGTTTTGCAAAATAAAGTCGTTTAATAAAAAAAAGAAGTTAAAAAAATAAAATATTTCACAAAAGATATGACATTTAAAAAAAAACAAGGAAATGATACTCTTTTCTGCAAAGTATGTTCAGAAAACTGGATCTCAACATGCAAAAAATGGCATTGCACCCTTATATTATATTGTTTACAAAAATCAACTAGAACATAAGGACAGATCTGGGTATCAACACTGGCAATAATTTTTAGTACTTTGTATGAAAATCTTATTTTACAAAAAGCAAACAAGTAATTGTCACTCTATCAAATTAATAATATTCTAAACAACCAAGGAAACAATTAAAAAATAAAGAATATACTAGGAAAATATTTGCAAACCACATATTGGATATGAAATTAAAGTCTAAAATTTATAATGAACTTGGCAAATTTAGTAGAGACAGTATGATTTTTTTAATATATAAAAGAGAGCATTTAACTGGTGTTCATAATTTTAGGGTAAGTTAGAATCCATGTCCATAGCAGGGGTATGCATGGTATCAAACAGGTAGGTGGGTACTGGAGGAGTAGCTGAGAAAACAACCATGAGGCAGATATAAGGCCAACTAGAATGTAGTAGACTTTAAAAAATAAATTTAAAACATTGTTTGAGATTTATAATATAATTTTTTCCTCCCTTTCTTTCCTTCAAGCCGTCCCATCCTCCCTTTGAAATTCAGGGTTCCCCCTTTTAACTAATTCTTACTACATGCAAATTTGTATATACATATATATTACTAAGTTTATTTTTTTTATTTTACACAGGCTCTAGGAAACATAATAGGTTAGCTAGTAAAATATAGAAGTAATAAAATAGGTAAATGACTAAATGAGAGGGAGTGGTCTCCAAGAAAGTTTATTTTCTTCTCTTTTCTGAGTGAGCTCTTTATTCAGTGGTCAGTTTAATTGGAATTTCTTCTTCAAGCTCAAGAAGATTGCAGTTGATACACAGTGCAGAGATCTGCAAACCACAATGGAAAAAGCTACTAAGAAAAGAAAAACTGAACAAAACAAATTGAGACAAAAAGTCTATAAAAATACTACAGTTTTGTTTTGTGTTATACATCTACTGCTAGACATGGGACCTACTATCAAGTGTGTCTAATGTATGTGGTGAAAAACACTCTATTGAAGCAAGCTATTTTTTTCTTGCAAGGAGAGATCAATTAGAGGTAGTTTTTTGGTTAGAAATGGGAGTCCATGTTCACTTACCCCCTCTTAGTGCGGGGACTACATTTGGTTTGAATCTGTGATTACTGCCACAATCTCTGAGTTTACATGTACATTGGCTTTTGCATATAAGGTGCAATAGCTTTAAAATGTTCCCAGTTACTACTATATAGATTTTAATATAAAAATATTAAAATATAGAATTTTGAAATAAAATAGAGATTATTTTAATCATTCTCTGGTGAATCCTTGAAGAAGAAACAGAAATAAAAAGCATATAGTCCTGAACAGAAAACCTCAAAATGTACAAATGTAGGGACCCTTGGCTCCAGATACATATGTGATAGAGCGTGGCCTTATATGCCATCAGTGAGATCAGTAACCCTTGGTCCTATGGAAGCTTGATTCTCCATTGTAGGGGCTTGCTAGAGCAGTGAATTGGGAGTGGGTGAGTGGGTAGAGGAGCACCCTCATAGAGGCAAGAGGGGAAGCAGAGGGATAGAATGGTGGGTTTGTGGAGGAGAAACTAGTAAAGGATATATCATTTGAAATGTAAACAAATAAAATTAATTTTTAAAAAGAGACAATATAAGAACTCTTCAGTCTAATTTATCTTTTTTCAATTATATTGGATATTCTCTATATTTACATTTTAAATGTTATACCCTTCCCATGACACCCTTCCCCACCAACTTGCTTCCATGAAGGTGCTCCCTGTCCCAATGACTCTCCACCTCAGTTCTTTGGCTGATGATGGTGCTATTCTTCCCATGAGGGTGCAAACTCTTCAACTCTCTCAGTTCTTTCTCTAGCTTTTTCATTGGAGTCCCCATGTTTAGTCTGATGTTTAGCTGCAAGCATCCTCATCTGTATATGTATGACACTGGGAGAACCTCTAAGGAGACATCCATGTCTGGTTCCTGCCAGTAAACATTTCTTAGCATCAGCAATAGTGCTTGGGTTCAGTGGCTACATATGGAGTGGTTCTCCAGGTGAGGCAGTCCATGTAGATCTTTTCTTCAATTCCTTCTCCTCTATTTTACCTTTTATTTTTCTCCCCTGTTTTCTTCTTCCTTCTAAGAAGGACTGATGCATCCATATATTGGTCTTCCTTCTTTTTGATCTTCATAAGTACTGTGGACGGTATCTTGGGTATTTAAAAAAAAATGGGGGGGGGGCTGGTATCATCTTATAAGTGTGTGCATACCATGAGTTTTCTTTTGTGACTGGGTTACATCACCCAGGAGGATAGCTTCAATTTCCATCCATTTGCCTAGGAATTTTATAAACTCATTTTTAATAGCTGAGTAGTACACCATTGTGTATATGTACCACAATTTCTGTATCCATTCCTCTATTGAGGGACATCTATGTTCTTTCCAGCTTTGGGGTATTATAAATAAGGCTACTATGAACATTGTTGAGCATGTGCCTTGTTAGATTTTGGAACTAATTTTGGGTATATATTTAGGAGTATAGCTGGGTTCTCAGGTATCACTATGTCCAATTTTTTAGGAACAGACAGACTGATTTCTAGTGTGGTTGTACCAGTTTACAATCCCACCAACAGTGGAGGAGTGTTCCTCTTTCTACATATCCTCACCAATATCTGCTGTCATCTGAGTTTTGATCTTAGCCATTCTGACTGCTGTGGAATCTTAGGGTGGTTTTGGTTTGCATTTTTCTGATGAACAAGGATGTTGAGCATTTGTTTAGGTGCTTCTCAGCCATTCAATAGTCTATTGTTGAGAAGTCTCTGTGTAGCTCTGTACCAAATTTTTAATAGGATTATTTGTTTCTCTATAGCCTAGCTTGTGGAGTTCTTTGTATATATTGGATAGTAGCACTCTATCTGATGTAGGATTGATAAAAATCTTTTCCCAATGTGTTCGTTGTCATTTTGTCCTTTTGCCAGTGTCCTTGGCCTTACAGAAAAGCTTTGCAATTTCATGAGATACTATTTGTCAATTCTTAATCTTAGAGCATAAGCCATTGGTGTTCTGTTCAGGAAAATTTACACTGTGCCTATGTGTTCTAAGCTCCTCCACACTTTCTGTTCTATTACTTTCAATGTACCTGGCTTTATGTGGGGGTCTTTTATCCACTAGGACTTGAGCTTTGTACAAAGAGATAAGAAGGGATTGATTTGCATTGTTCTTTATGCTGACTGCAGGCAGAACCAGCACCATTTATTGAAGAGGCTGTCTTTTTTCCATTGAATGTTTTTAGCTCCTTTGTCAAAGATCAAGTGAACAAAGGTTGTGGATTCATTTCTGGGTCTTTGATTTTATTCTATTGGTCTACCTGCCGGTCTCTGTACCAATACCAGGCAGTTTTTTTGTCACAATTGATCTGTAATACAGCTTGAGGTCATAGATGAAGATTCCCCCAGAAAGTTTTTTATTGTTGAGAATTGTTTTTGATATCATGAGTTTTTTGATAATAAAAATGAATTTGCAAATTTCTCTTTCTAACTCTATGAAAAATTCAGTTGGGATTTTGATGGATATTGCATTGAATTTGTAGATTGCCTTAGGAAAGATTGTTATTTTTGCAATGTGATCCTTCCAATCCATGACTATAGGAGATCTTTCCATCTTCTGAGATCTTCTTCAATTTCTTTCTCAAGAGACTTGAAGTACTTTTTGTACAGATGCTTCACTTGCTTGATTAGGGTCACCCCAAGGCATTTTATATTCTTTGTGGCTATTATGAAGGGTGTCAGTTCTCTAACTTATTTATCAGCCTGTTTGTCCTTTGTTTATAGACAGGCTACTGATTTGCTTGAGCTAATTTTATATCTAACCACTTTGCTGAAGGTGTTTATCAGTTGTAAATGATCACTGGTGGAATTTTTGGAGTCCCTTAAGTATACCTTCATATCATCTGTAAATGGTGATATTTTGACTTCTTACTTTACAATTTGTATTACTTTGACCTCTTTTTGTTGTCTTATTGCTCTGGGTAGTAATTCAAATACTATATTAAATAAGTAGGGAGAGAGTGGATAGCCTTGTCTAGTCCCTGATTTTAGTGGGATTGCTTCAAGTTTCTCACCATTTACTTTGATAGAGGCTACTGGTTTGCTGTATATTGCTTTTTTCTATGTTTAAGTATAAGCCTTGAATACCTGATCTTGCTAAGACTTTTAACATGAAGGGGTGTTGAATTTTGTCAAATGCTTTCTCAGCATCTAGAGAGATAATCATGTGATTTATTTCCTTTGAGTTTGTTTTTATATTGATGACATTGATGGATTTCCATTTATTGAACCATCCTTGCATCCCTGGGATGAAGCCTACTTGGTCATGGTGAGTGATTGCTTTGATGTGTTCTTGGATTTGGTTTTCAAGAATTTTATTGAGTATTTTTGCATCAACGTTCATGAGGCAAATTGGTCTAAAGTTCTCTTTCTTTGTCCAGTGTTTGTGTGGTTCAGGAATGAAAGTAATTTTGGCTTCAAAAGAATGAGTTGGGCAGTATTTCCTCGGTTTCTATATTGTGGAATAGTTTGAAGAGTATTGGTATTAGGTCTTCTATAAATGTCTGATAGAATTCTGCACTAAACCCATCAATTACTAGACTCTTAATTGTTGGGAGGTTTTTATGAGTACTTCTATTTCTTTAGAGGTTATGGGACTGATAAATAGTTTATCTGATCCTGATTTGACTTTCGTACCTAGCATCTGTCTAGAAAATTGTCAATTTTCTTTAGATTTTCCAGTTTTGTTGAGTATAGGCTTTTGCAATAGGATCTGATGATTTCTTGAATTTTTGCAGTTTCTTTTGTTATGTCTCCCCTTTCTTTTCTTATTTTGTAAATTTGGATAATCTCTCTGTTGAGGGTTTATCAATCTTTTTGATTTTCTCAAAGAAATAGCTCTTAGTTTTGTTGATTCTTTGTATAGATTTTTTGTCTTTATTTGGTTGATTTCAGGACTGAGTTTGATTAGTTCCTGTGATCTACTCCTCTTGTTTGAATCTTCTTTTTGTTGTAGAGTTTTCAGTTGTGCTGTCAAGTTGTTAGTGTATGCTCTCTCCAGTTCCTTTTTGGAGTTTTCAGTACGAGAGTTCCTCTTAGCATTGCTTTCATTGTATCCCATAATTTTGTGTATGTTCTCCATTTTCTTTAAATTCTAAAAAGTCTTTGATTCTTTCTTTCTTTCTTGACCAAGCTATCATTTGGTAGAGCATTGTTTAGCTTCCATGTGTATATGGGCTTTTTGTTTTTGTTTCTATTATTGAAGACCAGACTTAGTCCATGGTGATCTGATAGAATTCATGGGATTATTTTGATATTCTTGTATATGTTGATGCCTGTTTTGTGATTGACTATATGATCAGTTTTGGAGACGGTACCGTGAGGTGCTGAGAAAAAGTTATATTCTTTTATTTTAGAATGAAATATTCTATAGATGTCTGTTAAATCCATTTGGTTCACAACTTTAGTTAGTTTTACTGTGTCTCTGCTCAGTTTCTGCATCCATGATTTGTCCATTGATGAGAGTGAGGTGTTGAAGTCTCCCACTATTATTGTGTGTTGTGTAATATATGCTCCAAGCTTTAGTAGAGTTTCTTTTATGCATGTGCTCTTGTATTTGGAGAATAGATGTTCAGGATTGAGAGTTCCTCTTGATAGATTTTTCTTTTGATGAGTAAAATGTGTCCTTCCTTGTCTTTTTTGAGGACTTTTGGTTGAAAATATGTTTTATTCAGTATTAAGATGGCCATTCCAGCCTGTATTTTGGGACCATTTGCTTGGAATCTGTTTTCCCAAATGTTTACTCTGACATAGCACCCATCTTTGTTGCTGCGATGGGTTTTCTGTATGCTGGACTCTGTTTATATATCCCATCTGATAGTCTCTGTCATGTTATTGGAGAATGGAGTCCATTGACGTTAAGGGATATTAAGAAATCATGATTGTTGTTATAGTAGAGTTATGTTTGTGTGCTTTTCTTCTTTGGTGTTTGTTGCAAGTTGATTAGTCTCTTTATTTTCCTATGTTGATGTTTCTGTCTTTGTGGTGGAGTTCTCCATCTATTATCCTTTGTAGGGCTAGGTTTGTGGGCAGATATTGTGTACATTTGTTTTTGACCTGGAATATCTTGGTTTCTCCAGTTATGGTGATTGACAGTTTTGCTGGATATAGTAACCTGGGCTAGAACTTGTTTTCTCTTAGGGTCTGTATGACATCTGTCCAGGATTTTCTAGCTTTCATAGTCTCTATTTGAAAGTCTTTTGTAATTCAGATTGATTTGCCTTTATATGTTACCTGTCCTTTTTCCCTTACTGCTTTTTATATTCTTTCTTGGTTTTGAGCATCTGCTGTTTTGAACACTATGGGTCGGGAAGAATTTCTTTTCTGGTCCAGTCTATTTGGGGGTTCTTTAATCTTATTTTATGTTAGTGTTTATCTCTTTTTTGGTTAGGGAAGTTTTCTTTTATAACTTTGTTGAAGATATTTACTGTGCCTTTCATTTGATAATCTTAGCCCTCTTCTACACCTATTATCCTTAGGTTTGGTCTTCTCATTGTATTCTGGATTTCCTGGATGTTTTGGGTTAGAATCTTTTTGATTTTTGCATTTTTTCTGACTGTTCTGTCACTGATTTTTATGGTATATTCTGCTCCTGATATTCTGTTCTTCATCTCTTGTTTTCTGTTGGTTTCTATGGCTCCCGCTGTCTTTCCTAGCTTTTCCAATGTTAGGGATGTCTCCTTTTGTGATTTTTTCATTGTTTCTATTTCTGTATTCAGTTTCTTCACCTGGTTGTTTCTGCTTTCCTGTAGTTCTTTAGTGATCTTTGTGTTTTTTTTTTTTTTTTTTTTTTTTTGTGTTTCCTTTTTAAGGACCTCAATTTGTTTGGGTATATTCTCCTGGTTTTCCTGTATTTCTTTAAGTGTGTTATTTATGTTTTTTTCAAAGATCATCATCATTGTGAACTATGATTTTAACTCTAAATATTGTTTTCCTGGTGAGTTGGGATATCCACTATTTTCGGTGTTCAGAGAACTATGTTCTGATGTTGCGATGTTGTCTTGGTTTTCATTTCTTAGAGTTTTGCACTTGCCTCTTGCCATCTTGATATAGGTGATGCTAGGTGATCTTGTTTTCTCTTACTGGAGCTTGTCTCTCTCATAGCTCTGTGGATCTGTGGGCCCATGGTCTTCAGAGGGAGATTGTTCTTGGGTGTTCCTCTCTCAGGGTAGGCTGTGAGTTCCTATGACAGCCCAGTCCTGGTCATCCTGGGCCAGTTCTGGCTTTGGGCCGCATGTGCACACTCCTAAGAAGTACTGCTGCTTTTATAGAGAGATCTCTGGTCAGCCTCACCTCAGGAGGACAGTGGGTAAAAGAAGTTGTCTCACCCTTTCACTTAGAATGAAGAACACTCCTGCAGCTCTTTTGAACTTCCCATAACCTGTCGTCCGGTGGGCTGCCAGTCCTAATAAAACTGGGCTGAAAGTGTCAGACTAATTTATCTTAGGTTTATAGGTGAAAGTATCCTTAGTAAAAAAAAAGTCATGCATCAAGTCAACTAAATTATACAAAGGATCATGTGCCACAACCAAATAGGATTTATTGAAATAAATAAATGTTAATACATACGAAATGCAATGTATATTAGTAGCATGAATGACAGAACTTATAGTATCATCTTCATTGAGAAAGGCCATGCATTAGATAAAATCCAGAACTCTTCAATAAACATATAACAATCTAGAGGTAGAAAGGTTCTTTTACTATAACAGAAGACCTATATAAAAAGTAATAACATATCACGAAAATGTGGAATATATAGGAAGCTTTTCATATGAAATTTGGAAAAAGCAATTCATTCCTTGTGTGTGAGTGTGTGTGTGAGTGTGTGTGTGTGTGTGTATGTGTGTGTGTTTGTGTGTGTGTGTGTGTATGTGTGTTTGTGTGTGGCTTAGCCAAAAAAAAAAAAAAACCAAATACATGTGTATGTGTATATTCTAGGACTACATATACATATATGAAAATATATATAAAATTTAAAATATGAGTCTTAATGAAATTATGTGCATAAATGGTCAATACATGATGATCAGTAATGATCAAATATATATTTATAAAGTTGAAAACATTATTCTTTATTTTATTTTATTTTATTTTTTGCCATTTTTGTTTGATTTTTACTTTATTTAAAAAAAGATAAATGTACAAATTTTCAGCATTTTTACATAAAAGTATACGAATATATTTTTAAGGTTATAATTAAGTTTTTGTGGGTACATATACATACACAAATGTATATATGTAACAATAACATAGGAAAAGAGGCTATTAATTTGAGGGGATAAGAGACTAGGAAGAGCTATAGGGAGGAAAGGGGAATGTGATACAGTTCTATTTTAATTAAAATATATTCTTTTTTTGTTGTTGTTGAACTTCACACAGTCTGTGAGTTGTTTCTGGGGGTGTTCAGAGCTTTATGGGGTTAGTATACCATTATAAGTGACTGCATATTATGTCTGTTCTTTTGTGACTGGGTTATCTCACTCAGGATGATATTCTCTAGATGCATTCATTTTCTTAAGAATTTCATTAAGACTTTGTTTCTGATAGCGGAGTAGTACTCCATTGTGAAAAGGTACCACAATTTTTGTATCCATTCATCTACTTAAGGACATCTGGGTTCTTTCCAGCTTCTAGCTATCATAAATTGAACTGCAATGAACATTGTGGTACATGTATCTTTGTTGTATGTTGAAGTGTCTCTGGGGTATATGCCCAGAAGTGGAATAACTGTGTCTTCAGGTAGTACTATGTCCATTTTTCTGAGGAACCGCCAGACTGATTCCAGACTTGTTGTATCAGTTTACAACCTCACCAGCAGTAGAGATGTGTTCCTCTTTCTCCACATCCTCGCCAGCATCTGTTGTCATCTGAGTTTTGGATCTTGGCCAATCTGACTGGTGTGAAGTGGAATCTCAGGGTTGTTTTTTATTTGCATTACCCTGATGGCTAAGGATGTTGGCCACTTCCTTAGATGTTTCTCATCCATTCAATAATCCTCGATTGAGAAATTTTTGTTTAAGTCTGTACCCCATTTTTTTGAACAACTTTATTTTACAAAACAGAGATAAATGTACAGATTTTAAATATTTTTTGCTTAAAATTATACATTTTTTGTCAGTACTTTTTTTCAGATTTTAACATAATTTTTATATAAAACTATATGAATATATTTTTTAGTCAGTACTTGATTTTTTTCAAGGTTTGATTGTATGCCTTGAAAACTTAATAGTTACAATGAGCTAAAGTACATGTAAAACAAAATGTAACATGGAAATAGTTAAAGTTTTCTTGTTTTGTAAATTTTTTTGTGTTGTTTTGTTTTCTTTATTTCTTGGACTTCATACAGTCTGTGAGTTGTTTCTGGGGGAGTGCAAGCCTCTGGGGTTAGCATCCTACTATCAGTGACTGCATATTATGTCTGTTCTTTTGTGACTGGGTTATCTCACTCACGATGATATTCTCTAGATATAGCCATTTTCTTAGGAATTTGGTTAAGTCATTGTTTCTGGTGGCTGAGTAGTATTCCATTGTATATATGTACCACAATTTTTGTATCCATTCATCTTCTGAAAAACATCTGGGTTCCTTCCAGCTTCTGGCTATTATAAATAGAGCCGCTATGAACATTGTGGTGCATATATCTTTGTTGTGTATTAAAGTGTCTCTGGGGTATATGCCCAGAAGTGGAAAAGCTGGGTCTTCAGGTAGTACTATATCCAATTTACTGAGGTATCGCCAGACAGATTTCCAGAGTGGTTGTATTAGCTTGCAACAACAACAACAGTGGAGAAGTATTCCTCTTTCTCCGCAGCCTCGCCAGCATCTGCTGTCATCTGAGATTTGGATGTTGGCCAATCTGACTAGTGTGAGGTGGAATCTCAGGGTTGTTTTGATTTGCCTTTCCCTGATGGCTAAGAATGTGGAGCACTTCCTCAGATGTTTCTCCCCCATTCAGTGTTCCTCAACTGAAAACGTTTTGTTTAGCACTGTACCCCATTTTTTAATAGGGTTATTTGATTCTCGGGTGTCTAGCTTCTTGAGTTCCTTGTACACCTTGGATATTAGACCCCTATCCGATGTGGTGTTGGTAAAGATCTTTTCCCATTCTGTTGGTTGCCGTTTTGTTTTCTTGACAATGTCCTTAGTCTTACAGACACTTTGCAATCTCATTAAGTCCCATTTTTTAATCTTTGACCTTAGAGCTTGAGCCATTGGTGTTTTGTTCAGGAAATTTTCTCCTGTGCCTATGTATTCTAAGGTTTTCCCTAGTTTCTCCTCTAATAGTTTCAGTGTATCTGGTTTAATGTGGAGATCTTTGATCCACTTACACTTGAGCTTTGTACAAGGAGATAAGAAAGGGTCTATTTTCATTCTTTTGCATGCTGAGTGCCAGTTGGACCAGCACCATTTGTTGAATAGGCTGTCCTTTTTCCATTGAATGTTTACTGCTCCTTTGTCAAAAATCAGGTGACCATATACATGAGGGCTCATTTCTGGATCTTCTATTCTATTCCATTGATCCACATGCCTATTTCTGTACCAGTACCATGCAGTTTTCAGCACAATTGCCTTGTAATATAGCTTGAGGTCAGGGATAGTGATTCCTGCAGATGTTTTTTTTTTTTTTTTGATGTTGAGGATGGATTTCGCTATTCTAGGTCTTTTGTTATTCCATATTAAATTGCACATTGATCTTTCCAATTCCATGAAGAACTGGGTTGGAATTTTGATGGGAATTGCATTGAATCTGTAGATTGCTTTTGGTAGGATGTCCATTTTTAAGACGTTGATTTTTCCAATCCATGAGCATGGGAGATATTTCCATTTTCTGAGATCCTCCTCAATTTCTTTCCTTAGAGGTTTGAAGTTCTTGTCATACAGGTCCTTCACTTGCTTAGTTAGAGTCACACCAAGGTATTTTATAGTTTTTGTGACGATTGTGAAGGGTACCTTTTCCCTAATTTTTTTTCCCACATGTTTGTCCTTTGAGTATAGGAAGGCTACTGATTTGTTTGGGTTAATTTTGTATCCAGCCTCTTTGCTGAACTTGTTTATCAGCTGTAGGAGTTCTCTGGTGGAAATTTTGGTTTCACTTAAGTACACTATCACGTCATCAGCAAAGAGTGATGTTTTTATCTCTTCCTTTCCAATTTGTATCCCTTTGATCTCCTTTTGCTGTCTAATTGCTCCAGCCAGGACTTCCAGTACTATGTTGAATAGGTAGGGGGAGAGTGGGCAGCCTTGTCGAGTCCCTGATTTTAGTGGGATTGCTTCAAGTTTCTCGCCATTAAGTTTGATGTTGGCTGTTGGTTTGCTGTATATTGCTTTTATTATGTTTAAGTATGGGCCTTGGATTCCTGTTCTTTCCAGGACGTTTAACATGAAGGGGTGTTGGATTTTGTTGAATGCTTTCTCAGCGTCTAGTGAGATGACCATGTGATTTTGATCTTTGATTTTGTTTATATGGTGGATTACGTTGATGGATTTCTTTATGTTAAACCATCCCTGCATCCCAGGGATGAAGCCAACTTGGTCATGATGAATGATTGTTTTGATGTGTTCTTGGATTTGGTTTGCAAGCATTTTGTTGAGTATTTTTGCATCAATGTTCATAAGTGAGATTGGTCTGAAGCTCTCTTTCCATGTAGGGTCTTTATGTGGTTTAGGTACGAGGGTTATTGTAGGCTCAAAAAATTAGTTGGGTAATATTCCATCTGATTCTATCTTTTGGAATAGTTTGGCGAGTATTGATGTTATATCCCATATAAATGTCTGATAAAATTCTGCACTGAACCCGTCTGGACCTGGGCTTTTTTTGGTTGTGAGGCTTTTGATGACTTCTTCTATTTCTTTATGTGTTATAGGGTTATTTAGATGGTTTACTTGGTCCTGGTTTAACTTTGGGGACTTGTATCTGTCTAGGAATTTGTCCATTTCCTCCAGATTTTCCAATTTTGTGGAGTATAAGTTTTTGTAATAGGATCTGATAATTTCTTGAATTTCCTCAGTTTCAGTTGTTATGTTGCCACTTTCCTTTCTGATTTTGTTAATTTGGATACTCTCTCTTTGCCCTCTAGTTAGTCTGGCTAGGGGTTTATCAATCTTGTTGATTTTCTCAAAGAACCAACTCTTTGTTTTGTTGATTTTTTCAATGGTTTTTTTTTCTATTTGGTCTATTTCTGCCCTAATTTTGATTATTTCTTTCCGTCTACTCTTTTTGGGTATATCTGCTTCCTTTTGTTCTAGGGCTTTTAGCTTTGCTATCAGGTTTCTGATGTGAGCTCTCCCCAGTTTCTTTTTGGAAGCACTTATGGCTATGAGTTTTCCTCTCAATACTGCTTTCATTGCATCCCATAGGTTTTGGTATGTTGTGTTTTCGTTTTCGTTGAATTCTAGAAAATCCTTAATTTCTTTCTTTATTTCCTCTTTGACCCTGCTATCCTTTAACAGAGCGTTGTTTAGTTTCCATGTGTATGTGGGATTTTTGTTGTCTTTGTTGTTGTTAAAGACTAGCCGTAGACCATAGTGATCTGAGACGATGCATGGGAGTATTTCAATCTTCTTATATCGATGAAGGTTCGTTCTGTGTCCAATTATATGATCAATTTCGAGAAGGTACCATGGGGTGGTGAGAAGAAGGTGTATTCTTTTATTTTAGGATAGTATGTTCTGTATATATCTATTAATTCCAGTTGGTTCAAAGTCTCTGCTAGTTTTGCAGTGTCCTTGTTCAGTTTCTGTTTCCCTGATCTGTCCATTGGTGAGAGTGGGGTATTAAAGTCTCCCACTATTATTGTGTGGGGTGAAATGTATTTCTTGAACTTTAGTAAGGTTTCTTTTATGAATGTGGGTGTTTTTTTGTTTGGAGCATATATGTTAATAACTGGATCTTCAGGTAGTACTATGTCCAATTTTCTGAGGAACCGCCAGACTGATTTCCAGAGTGGTTGTATCAGTTTACAACCCCACCAGCAGTGGAGAAGTGTTCTCTTTCTCTGCAACCTGGTCAGCATCTGCTGTCATCTGAGTTTTGGATCTTGGCCAATCTGATGGTGTGAGGTAGAATCTCAGGGTTGTTTTGATTTGCATTGCATTTCCCTGATGGCTAAGGATGTCAAGCACTTCCTTAGATGTTTCTCAGCCATTCGATATTCCTCAATTGAGTACGTTTTGTTTAGCTCTGTACCCCATTTTTTAATTGGGTAGTTTGATTCTCTGGTGTCTAGCTTTTTGAGTTCTTTGTATACCTTGGATATTAGGCCTCTATCTGATGTGGAGTTGGTAAAGATCTTTTCCTATTCTGTTGGCTGCCGTTTTGTTTTCTTGACAATGTCCTTAGCCTTAGAGAAACTTTGCAATCTCATGGGTACTCTTTTCGAGAGTACTTCTAGCTAAGTCACGTTAGAGATGTTAAGGAAGTCTCTGACAGTTTTGAGTTATTACTGAAATGAGCATACCCTCAAATATTTGATTTACTTTTCAGATGCATTTTACATTTCTGGTTTCTGGATATTTTCATTTATTTAAGTATTTTCGGTATTTAATTTTTGTTTAAAAATATTTATTAATTTTTATAATGAATTTTGAACATATCCAGCCCAGTAAACTCCTCCTGTTCATCTCACTTACCATTGACATTTATTATTTTTGTTTTATTCTCATTTTTTATTTATTCTAACTAGTCTTAGAATTGGCATCAACTCTGACGTGTGGACAGCTGACCACATAATTAAAAACAAAGCAACACAAAATGTAAAAAAAAATCTCTCCTTCTCCTAACGGCTATAAAATATCAGTAGCTCCTCAGCTAGTGTTTAGTCTTTTGTATCCATCTTCTTTCCTCTATCCTTTGTTTTCATCTATTTGAACTTTGGCATGTCCTGTTCAGGCTATCACAATTGCTATGAATTATTGTGTACTTGTGCCCTGTTGTGTCTGAAAAAACACTGTTTTCTTGAAGTTGTCCAGTACCTCTAGCTCTTCAAATATTTCTGCCTTTTCTTCTTAAAGGTCTCATTCCTGGGTGTGTGATATGAATTCCCTATTGAGAGATGAATACTTCAAAGTCTTTTTATCTGTGTCTGTTGACCAGTTGGTAGTCTGTCTTAATTGCCATCTAATCCAAGGAGAAGCTTCTCTGATGAGGTTTGGGAGACACTCTGATCTATGGATATAGAACTCAGTTATTAGAAGTCATTGCTGGCAAGTCCTGTACTCAGTTATAAAAGCTAGGGGGAAATTCACAGATACTACTGAAATACATAATATAAAAAGAAAAAATATAAATTTTAAAAACTAGCTAGGAACATTTAAGTCTAAATTTTAATTAGTTTTTTATTAATTAACCTAATTAATAACCTAATTTATAACTTAATTACTCTGTTATAACTAAAATATCAAGAGCTATGGTATAATAATTATAATAATTTATATTTTATATTTTTTATTCAATTGATATTCTGGCCATATTGGATTTTAATCCAAACTACATAAAATTTTACTCTTAATCTTGCAGTGTTATTTAAAAAATAAAAACAATAACACCTGTTTTAGAGAGTCTTCTCAAAGGCCTATAGTTATACCTGACATATATGGCAATTATTACTATTTCTAAAAAAGGAAAATATGACCTGCCTAACATAAGCAGGTCAGATAAAAATTCTTACTTTTCAGAAAAACTTATTAAAAATTAGGTACAATTTTTGGTCTGTGTTAGAGTACATTTTCAGTAAAACACATTAATACTAATATTTCAATAAATGGGAAATTGAATTCTAGGAAATTGTAAAAACACAAAGTTATTTGAATCGTTTATAGTTCTAACCAACCCCTTGGAAATTCTAACCCACCCCTTGGAAGTTATAGTTTTAACCCACCCCTTGGAAGTCAGGCAAACAAATGCCTATCCATTGAGTGTGATGCATTTTTGCTGTTGTTGTTTTGTTATGTCTTTATAGATAGGTGTGTTTGTGTGTGTACGCACACGCGGACAAAAACACATACACACACACACAGACACACACACACATACATGCATGCATGCTTGTATTTTGTGCAAGGGTGTAGCTGAACAGAAGAAAGAAATTGTGGTATATATTAAATGGATTTTTAGTTATCTTGTAAGTTTTGTTTTCCTTTCAAGAATTTTTCTTAGATAAAGATATGGACAAACTTTGCTCTACCTCTATAGACTGTTCCTATCTACATTTGGCTGTCTCCACTGCATGCCTTTAGCAGAAATGTTTACTGATAATTTCTATGGTTCCTACTTAAGGACTTAACATGGACCTTACCCATATGTAGAATATTGTTTTTTATATAACTTTCAATGTATGACCTTACACACAAATTTTCATCATTTAACAAAGTGGTATCATAATAATGAAATGTCATAATATAACAAGCATAGATCATGTGTTTATATATTTTATTCTACAAGTATATCTACTTTTACTGACATTTTTAAATTATAAATGAAGCAAATTATTTCCAATTGAAATGTCTTAAAGAATCTTCTCTAGAATACTTGAGAAGGCATTCATGAACCGCAATGTGTCACTGTCAAATATATCTCTCCCCCTTTTTACCCAAAGGAGCAGCTGAGGTTCAAATTGCACACACTTGTTGGTCCACTGGAATTTGCTATTAAATATGCCATCCCACAGTACATAGATTACATATAACTCCTGAAGAATATTTCTATGAGACTGTCATTCACAAACAAACCAGCAAGCTCTTAGCATTTCCTGGGACATTTGTCCTTTTTTGATTCTTCTTTATGATATTAAATTGTTTTTAATCATTCATATTCAACTTCATGTCTAGACTGACTCAATCTCTGCAATATAAATCATCTCTGTGACTTCTACAATATATATATATATTGATTTTATACTCTTATGGTGTTAGTTAAAGAACATAAGTATTTTTTTTGAAATTAATAAATAGAAATGTAAATTTTGGCAAGATTCTTGATTTTTTAACTCTTACAGTATTCCTGCTTCTCCTTTCTACTATGATTCTTTAGTGTTAAGTGCGAGTTATAGATGTATCAACTGGTATTGTGCTCTCTTCATTTTTATATGAGGATTTAAAATGTAAAGCAAACTGTATTTGGAAAAATATTGCACAGGGTACTAGTATAATGAATAATGCTATTTACCTGTTTTGGACTGTTAGTTTAAAAATATGAGCTTGGGAGACAGTAAGTTTCTAATGTTTTACTTTAGTTATAACTTTAATCTATATTTCATTGAAAGTGGAATAGACATTGTTAATAATTAGTGTTGTGGAGAAGACAGACAGATCAGAGAAAGGCATTCTCTAATTTTCAGAAGACAGAATCAATCTAAAGTCATACAAAATGGAATAGAATAGAAGATCCAGAAATGAGCCTTCACCTATATGGTCACCTGGTTTTTGACAAAGGAGTCATAAACATTCAATGGAAAAAGGACAACCTATTTAACAAATGGTGCTGGTCTAACTGGCACTTAGCATGCAAAAGAATGAAAATAGACCCTTTTTTATCTCATTGTATAAAGCTCAAGTGTAAGTGGATCAAAGATCTCCACATTTAACCAGATACACTGAAACTATTAGAGGAGAAATTAGGGAAAACCTTAGAACACATAGGCACAGGAGAAAATTTCCCAAACAAAACACAAAAGATTAACAAATGGGACTTACTGAGATTGCAAAGTTTCTGTAAGGCTAAGGACATTGTCAAGAAAACAAAATGGCAGCCAACAGAATGGGAAAAGATCTTTACCAACACCACATCAGATAGAGGCCTAATATCCAAGGTATACAAAGAACTCAAAAAGCTAGACACCAGAGAATCATACAACCCTATTAAAAAATGGGTACAGAGCTAAACAAAACGTTCTCAATTGAGGAATATCGAATGGCTGAGAAACATCTGAGGAAGTGGTCCACATCCTTAGCCATCAGGGAAATGCAAATCAAAACAACCCTGAGATTCCACCTCACACAGGTCAGATTGGCCAAGATCCAAAACTCAGATGACAACAGATGCTGGCGAGGTTGAGGTGAAAGAGGAACACTTCTCCACTGTTGGTGGCACTGTTGGTGGGGTTGTAACTGATACAACCACTCTGGAAATCAGTCTGGCAGAAAATTGGACATAGTACTACCTGAAGACCCAGCTATTCTACTTCTAGGCATATACCCCAGAGACACTTTAATACACAACAAAGATAAGTACACCACAATGTTCATAGCAGCTCTATTTATAATATCCAGACTGTGTGAAGTTCAAGAAAAAATAAAAAGAAAAAAAAATTCATTATGTTTACTCCTTACACACCAAGAAAATCTGATTAATTCAAAGTTACATCCTGTATACAAATACATTTTTGTCAATGCTTTTTTTTTAAAGGTTTGATAGTGTGCATTAAGATCTTACTCATTACAATGAGCATAAAGTACATGTAAAACAGGATGTAACCTGGAATTAGTCAGTTTTCTTGGTGTGTAAGGATTAAGGATAATGTTTTTTTTCTTTTCTTTCCTTTCTTTTTTTTTCATTTTTCTTTTCTTGAACTTCATATAGTCTGTGAGTTGTTTCTGGAGTGTTCAGAGCTTTCTGAGGTTAGTATCCAATTATCAGTGATTGCATATTATGTCTGTTCTTCTGACTGGGTTATCTCTCTCAGGATGATATTTCCTAGATGCAACCATTTTCTTAAGTATTTTGTTAAGTCATTGTTTCTGATAGCTGAGTAGTACTCCATTGTGTAAATATACCACAATTTTTGTATCCATTCATCTGTTGAAGGACATCTGGGTTCTTTCCAGCTTCTGGCTATTATAAATAGGCTGCTATGAACATTGTGGTGCATGTGTTTTTGTTTTATGTTGGAGTTTCTCTGGGGTATATGCCCAGAAGTGGAATAACTGGGTCTTCAGGTAGTATTATGTAAAATTTTCTGAGTAATAGCCAGAGTGATTTCCAGAGTGGTTGTACCAGTTTACAACCCCACCAACAGTGAAGAACTGTTCCTCTTTCTCTACATCCTCATCACCATCTGCTGTCATCTGAGTTTTTGATCTTGGCTAATCTGACTGGTTTGAGACAAACCACATTTTCTATATTAATTCTTTGGTTGAAGGACTTCTGGGTTGTCTCTAGCTTATGCTTATTACAAATAAGGTGGCTATGAACATAGTATTGTTTCTTTAGAGTAAAACATTTAAAAATCTTTTTTCATTGTCTTATTGTTGTGTTTGATTGCTCTTGGAACAAGGTTTGAATCCTGCAGTTTGTTACCATGATGTATTGTCAGCATACTGTTCTATACTGCACAATATTTTATTTCTACTTAAATATAATTTAGCACAAATTCATTAACTTTTTCCTACATCTTCATTTCTTTGTAGAGAAATTACACCTTTATAATAACCATATTCTGCATAACCTTCAAAAATGCATTAAAATTAGAATTGTGTTGAGAGTAGGTATGATTTAGCTCTCCCATGCTATGAAATAGATTCACCTTTTCTTTTTACAAAATAATTAACTTCAGATCAATTAAATAGTGTGATCAATAACCCAGGTTACATAGTTAATGCAGAGCTAGAATTTGTTCCCAGATATTCTAGTTTCAGAGCTTATCTGTTTTATAACCTCCTTTTTTTAATAAGTAAGTGTCAGTTACTTCCTATTGTTATGACAAAATACCATGGCTAGGAAAACCTATTTGAAAAATCACTTAGAGTTTTACAATTACAGAGGGTGAGTTTATGTACAGCAGAGTAGAGAGAGCATGCTGGTGGGCAAACAGTCATGGTGTTGGAATGTAAACTGAGATCTCAAGGCAGCAAGAGATAAATGACAACGTTGTGGGCTTTGGAACTTCAAAGTTCAGCGACTGTACCTCCTCCAACAAGAACACATTTTAATCCTTCTCAAGTAGTTCCTCTTATTGAAGATTAAACTTTCAAATGCATGAACCCATGGAAACCATTCTCATTCATACCACTACAATAAGTGAATATTTAAATTATTCCCTCATATGTTACATCCTGAGTGCATTTCCTCTCCTTTCCCCCAGTCTCTTCCTACTTCCCCTCTTCACCTAATCCATACCCCATGTTGCCTTCCAACAGAAAGAATATCAACCAAATATGGCATAAGAAGCTACAATAAGACCAGGCACATAATATCACATCAAGGCTGGAGAATCCAATCTAGTAGGAGGATCTTACAAGCAGGAAACAGTGAGACAGCCTAGTCTCCCACTGTTAGCAATCCCACAAGAACACTAAACTACTCAGCCATAACATATATGTGGAATACTGATGTCAGAACCCCTACAGGTTTTCCATTAAGTCCTTCTTAGTTTATTACATGAGCCATATTCAATATGGCAATTTCTCAGAAAATTGGGAATCATTCTTCTACCTCAAGACCCAGCTATATACCATATCTGAGCATATCCCCAAAAGATACACCATCCTACCACAAGGATACTTGCTCAGCTATGTTCATAGAGACTATTCATAATAGGCAGAAACTACAAAGAGCGTACATGTCTCTCACCTGCAAAGTGAATAATGAATGTGTGATAAATTTACACTACACGTATAAACCAGTTGTTAAAAAATGACATCATGAAATTTGTAGGCAAATAAATGGAATTAGGAAAAAAAAAACATCTTAAGTGAGATAACCGAGATCCAAAAAGAAAATCATCGTATTACTCATTTATAAGTGGATATTAGCTGTAAATGAAAAGATAATCATGCAATAATTCAGTCTCTATGAGCCTAAGTAATAGGAAGTGCTCAAGGGGGAGTTGTGCAAGGATCTCCCTGGTTAGGAGAAATATATTTTACCAGTAGATTCGGAATAGGCATGGTTGGCAACAGAAGGAATCAGATTGGAGAGGAGACATTCTGAAAAAAAAAATAGTGACTTGCAATGGGGGGGGGGCATTTGGGGACAAACTCGAAACCTAGTTTAATGGAAACTTCAAGGAGTCTATGAGAAAAACTCTAGAAGAAACTCCTGGTCATGGGGGAAACAGAGCCTGAACTGGCCATTTTTTTGGAACTAGGTAAAGACTAAAGTAGAGGAATCAAAATACCAAGCTAGCCACAACACCTTCTGCCTATAGTTTGTCTTGCCTGTAGAGTATTCTGGTATCTGAACGGAACATAATCATCATCAGAGAGACTGTCCCGAAACCAGTGGAGGTAGATTCAGAATCTATACCAAATAATAGATGGCACTTGTGGATTCCTGTGGGTGGTGGAAAGGTTTGAGGAACCAGAGAGTTCAAGAATATTACAAGAAGAAGGCCCACAGAATAAGTCAAATTTGCATGGTGATATTTCCCTTGGGTTTTCTCAGTGATGTTGGAACTTAGCTATGCTTGTGGTCCTCATTCTCTAAGAAGCTTCCATTGCAGACAGGGTAGTGTATAGATGAAATTCTTATAGAATACAAGACATCTTTAACCCAAGTGAGTAGTTTTTGGACAGTAGGTACCTCTGTATTTCAGAGTAATACTATCCAAAACTTTACTTCCAATTAAAACATAATATTTATTATTAAAATGCTAAGTCCTGAAATAAATTTACTTTTTTTCTTATTTTATTTTTTAATTGGATATTTTATGTATTTCGTTTTCAACTATTATCTCCCTTCCCCTTATTTCCCTCCTTGCTCCCCCTGCTTCTATGAAGATGCTCCCACTACCACCCACCCACTCCCACCTCGACACCCTGGCATTCCCCTACATTGGGGAAATGAGCCTTCACAGGACCAAGGGCTTCTCCTCCTGTTGATGCCAAACAGTGCCATTGTCTGCTACATATGGGGCTGAATCAATGTGTCCCTCCATGTATACTCATTAGTTGGTGGTTTAGTTCCTATGAGCTCTGAGAGGGGTTTCTAGTTGGTTGATATTGCTGCTTGCAAGTAACCATCGGTCTGAGAATGGGGAATTGAAGGGTTTTGCAAGCCTATAGGATAAGCAACAATATCAACCAGCCAGAAATTTACTTCTTGAAAAGCACATTTTCAGAACTTGGAATCATATACTTTTTGTGCATTATCAGTGAAGTAGATGTTATATCATTATTTAAAGTTTCAAATTATCAGGATCTTCTTTAGTATCAATAAATCAGCAAAATAAGGGAGCTGGAGATTCAAAGTTAAGTCTGTTTGACTATAAAATTTGTGTCTCACACCAGTAGCTCATTTTGAGGGGAACAATATTTCCTCTGAACAATACACTGTATAAGATAAAATATGTTAAAATTATAGAAATATTCTTTAAAAATGGAGTTTGCAGCAAATATGGACTGCCTAGATAGTCACATTTCCAATGAAAGGATTGAGAAAGTTAGATTTCCAGCTAAACCTCACTACTGGTGCACTCTAAGGCCCTAAGTCCTTCTTGTCTGAGCTTATATCTTGATGAAAGAAGAATTTGACATGCCTTGTGTTACAAAGCAAAATTCAACATGTGTTTGTTATATTCAATTCCTCAGAAATTTGGGTTTTACTCTGCAAATGATATAATTAGATTTCAAATATATCATGTAGTTGACAACATTTTGCTATAAGTAGGGAGTAACAAAATCCTAGCTTTTGAATTCTGATCATTTCCCTAAATTCAAAGACCCAGCTACTTTGGCTTTTACACTTGAGGAAATATTCTGAGCTGCTACTTAAATTTAGGTTACTCTGATCAGGCTTCAGAGCACAGCACTTTCTAAACGAAATGAATGGCTTTCAAAATTTAATATCAAATTAGTCCAATTGTGACTGCCATCATCTGAGTGTGACAAGATCTGGGGCAAGAGTTGTCATAATTTCCTTTCTCTTTTCGTGAATGGTGTTGCAGTTATTCAGCTGATAACATGTTGATACTCAGAGATTTAAGTAATGATACATTTTAAACGTTATTAATTAGCATCAGGATATATTAGGCAGTGAGGTTAAAACAATACAAAAGGTATTTGTGATCTGCCCCATTAAATTTTAATAAGAAAAAAAGGTAAAAAGGGAATCTTTTCATTCCCAAGACTGCTGTGTGAATATTATTAAAAATATCATGTTTGGTTGTCCCGTGCTACCGTCTCGCCAGCAAGAACGCACATGGAATACCAGGATCCTTCTGTAGCAAAGCGTTTATTGCATCTTGAAGAGGAAGACCACGAGGCCCTGCGAGCTGTCCCCTATATAGTCCCCAAGGCTGCGTGTCCACGTCTAATTGGTCACTTACTCATGATCTCACTGGCACGCCCCGGGGTGGGCAAAGACTTGGCGCAAACACACTCTTGCACATGTGCACACAGTTTGTTTACAGGGAGGGGCCAGGCTGCTGCAACGGAGAGTCAGCGCCATCTTGTGATGGCGAATGCTATCTCGGCTTTCCACATTTGGTGTTTATTTTTATTGAGAAACCTAAGACCTATTACAAAAAACTTCATTATATTTCTTTTAATTATTAATTTTACACCCCAATCACTGCCCTCCTTCCAGTACTGCCTTCACAATTCCCTCCTCCAACCTCTCCTCTTCTTCTCTCAGAGGACCACCTGGATACTACCCTACACTGGCACATCAAATCTCTCCAGAGTTAGGCACATCCTCTCCTACTGAGGCCAGACAAGGCAGCCCAGTTAGGGGAGTGTAATAAGCAGACAGGCAACAGCATTCAGTTGGCCCCTTGGTCCACTTGAAAACCAAGCTGCATTTCTACTACATATATTTTAGGGGCCTAGGTTCAGCCCATTTATGCTCTTTGGTTGTTGCTTCAGTCTCTGAGAGTCCCTAAGGCTTCAGGTCACTTGACTATGTTGGTCTTCCTGTGGAGTTCCTATGCTGTTGAGGACCCTCAATTCTTTCCCCAATTCTTCCATGGGAGTCCTTAAGTTCGATACAATGTTTAGCTGTGGGTTTCTGTATCTGTTTCAATAAGCTGCTTTGTGGAGCCTCTCAGAAGACAGCCATGTTAGACTCCTGTCTGCAAGTATAACAAGGTATTAATAGTGTCACACATTGGTGCTTGCTCATGGGATGGGTCTCAAATTGGGCCAGTTATTGGTTTACTATTCCCCCAGTTTATGTTCCAATCCTGTCCCTGCATTTCTTATAGATAGGATAAATTTGGGGTATAGAGCTTTGTGGGTGGGTTGGTGTCTTAATCTCACAACTGAGGGTCCAGCCTAGCTCCAGGAGGTGGTCACTTCGGGTCCTATATCCCCACTAATATGCATTTTATGTAAGGTGGCACTCACTGATACCTGGGAGTCTCCACCATCCCAGGTTTCTGGCATATCCTCAAGATGCTCCACATATTCCAAACTCTACCAGCTGCAGATTTCCATTAATTCTTCTGACCCTTTTGCCCTCTCTCCTCCTTTTCACCACACTTGATCCTGAACTGCCTGCATTCCATTACCCAACCGCTCTCTCATCTAGTTACCTCGCTCAATTTGTCTTCTATGAATGTTTTATTTCTTCTTCTAAGTGAGATTCAAGCATCCTCTCTTTGGCCTTTATTTTTGTTTAGCTTCTTTTGGTCTGTAGAGTATAGTGTGAGTATACTGCACTTTATGGCTAATATCCACTTATTAGTACATACCGTGCATGTTCTTCTAAGTCTATATTATCTCTCTCAGGATGACATTCCTAATTTTCATCCATTTGCCTACAAAATTCATGATATTTTTGTTTTTAATAATGGAATAATATTTTTGCTAGATGCATCATAATTTCTTTATCTATTCTTCAGCTGATGACATCTAATTTGTTTCCAGTGCCTGGATAATATGGATAAGGCTGCTATGAACATAGTTAGGCAAGTGTCCCTATGGTATAATGGGGCATCTTTTGGGTATATGCCCAGGATTAGTATAGCTAGGTCTTGAGGTAAAAATATTTTCAGTTTTCTGAGAAACCAGCAAATCAATCTCCAACACGGTTGTGTTAGTTTGTACTTCTACCAGCAATGGAAGAGTGTTTTTCTAGCTCCACATTATCACCAGCATGTGCTGACCTGTGAGTTTTGGATCTTAGCCATTTTGATGGGTATAAAATGGAATCTCAGGTTTGTTTTGATTTGCATTTCTCTGATGACTAAGGGTTTTGAACATTTATGTGCTTCTCAGCCATTTGAGATTCCTATTTTGAGAATTCTCTGTTTAGCTCTGTACCCCATATGTAATTGGACTGTTTACATTGTTGCTGTCTAATTTCTTTTGTTCTTTATAAACTTTGGATATTAGCCTTCTGTAGGATGCAGGTTTTTTGAAGATTCTTTCCCAAACATTAGGTTACTATTTTGTCCTATCGATTTACAGAATATGGTCCTTTTTCTTACAAAAGCTTTTCAGATTCATTAGGTCCTGTTTATCAATTGTTGATCTTAAAACCTAAGCCCTTGGTATTCTGCTCAGGAAGTTGTCTCCTATAGCAATGAATTCAAAGCCATTCCCCACTTTCTGTTCTATTCAATTTAATATATCTAGTTTTATGTAGAGGTCTCTGATCTACTTGGATGCAAGTTTTGTGAAGGATGATAGAAACAGATTTATTTGCATTCTTCTATATGCAGATATACAGTTAGATTAGAACCATTTGTTGAAGATGCTTTTTCCCCACTATATCGTTTTGCCTTCTTTGTCCAAAATCAAGTGTCCATAGGTGTGCAGGTTTGTTTCTGGCTCTTCAGTTTCCATCCTTTGATCAACCTGTCTGTTTCTGTACCAATACCATGTATTTTAAATACTATTGCTCAGTACAGCTTGAGGTCAGGGATGGTCATACATCTGGAAATTCATTTATTATTCAGGTTTATTGTAGCTATCCTGGGTTTTTTTGCTTTTTCTTATGAAGTTGAGAATGCTTTTTCCATGTCTGTGAATAAGTGTGTTGGAATTTTGATGGGTATTGCATTGAATCTATAGATTGCCTTTGGTAAGATGGCCATTTTCACTATTTTAATCCTACCAATCTGTGCACACAGAAGATCTTTCCATTTTCTGATATCTTCATTAAATTCTTTCGACAGAGTCTTGATGTTCTTGTCATACATATTTTTCACTTTCTTGTTTAGAGTGACACCAAGATACTTAATATTACTTGTGGCTATTGTAAAGGTTGTTACTTCCCTACTTTTCATTTTAGCTTCTGATACCAGCTCTGCATTTTTGTGTTTTTAACAATACCTATGTTTTATTTAAATTTAAAGCCAGTTATTATGTTCAACATCTTTAAACAAGAAAGTATAATTGACTATTAAAAGATTTGACAAAACAATGAAGGACTGAAATTTGAAGCCTTTATTTGAATAAATGGATGTTGAGTCCTAATAATTAGTTTTTTTCTTATTTCTTTATGTTAGCAACAATTGCTATGTACCTCTTTTATAAAGAGCTTTTTGACCATGTTAATGCATGGCTTTATGAAGTTAACTGAAATCTTTAATTACTATAAATGTTCCGTGACAAAAATATACAAAATGGTCTGATGGAGAAGAATACAGATGGGTTCTATTTTAAATTAAATATTTAATCCTGAGCAATATCATAACATATGTGTGGTTGAATCATTGGTTTAGGTAGTGTGTCATGAAACAAAGGTTACAGGATATTTAATTCTCTGTGCTTTGTATTTCTGCAGTTTCCAAAATTGAGCTGCTTTTTAATGTCCATGAGTCCTGGTGAGTCTCCATAGGTTTGTACCAAGGCAATTTTCTTATTGTCCTTGGGTATGAATGAAACAATAAAACAACCATTCTATAAATTATGCTTCCAAAATTTCAAATTCAAAAGCAAAATGTGAAATGAATACTTATAAATTCACATGGGAATAAGAATTTTGTGTCAACACAATGAGAAAGGAAACCTAAGAAGATATATTCCCTGCTCAAAATTCCTGTGGAATTTCTATCCATTTCAGGGTCTTTAGTCTTCCCCCCAACACTTCTAGTAAGTAAATGTCTGATGTTCCCTCATATTCAAGTGTTAGTCTTGAATCTTCAAGTATTTGTGTTCATCTAATTACTAATTTCAATGTTTTAAGTTTTGATTTGTTCTGAGTAAATCATGGAAGAAATATATTAGTACTATAACAATTTAAAGGCTACATATAAAGAAGCTTATATAAAAGTGTCTGTAAATTAGAAGTATATTAGAGAGATAAGGAAAAGTTAAAGCACAAAGGATTAGTTTACTATATTATTATATTACTCAAATATATAGTACTTCTCATTTCTTCTGTTCAACAAAATTTGGAACTCTGGGATTTAGAAACATTTACTTAGATAAATGAAGGCAGATGAGAACAGACCTTGAAGATCTAAGAAACACTTAGACAATTCTGTTCTGACATGAAATTCTGGAGTCTGGAGAACAAAGGGAAAGCGGTAGATAATTACATTTGATTTCCAGAGAAGACAAGGTGAGAACAATTTTGCAGTTATGCCTGGCACATTTCATTATCTCTGAGTCACTAAACATATTATTCTTGCTTCTGAAGATGTATCTTTTAGCATTCTTCATGCCCCAGGAAAGAACACAAGTGGCAGAGTTGTGGAGCACAAAGTGACTTCTTTTCTTCAACATATAGTTCAGTTCTTTATCAAAGATTCTCTTGACTGTGTGTATTTGTGAACTTTTCACATTTGCAATGAGGCTCTATATATTTCTTCAACTATGAAAAAATGTTCCTTGGCTATTCCTCAGGCTGAGGAACACATAAATACATTAGTGGGTTAGTTCACATTTAAGAGGCTATATATAATCAAGAATCTGGAAATTAGGTTTTATGGTACTTGTATATAAAAATCATAGGTTACACAATTATTCACTGGTTATAATTTTGTAGTCATGAGACATGGTTCATACTGGAAATTAAGCATTTACCTGCTATACTTACTCAAGGAGGTGGATCTTCTCTGTTATGGTAGGGGCTAAGTAAAATATCAGGGCTTTCTTCAACAAATGGTGTTGGTCCAACTGGCACTCAGCATGCCGAAGAATGAAAATAGACCCTTTCTTATCTCCTTGTACAAAGCTCAAGTGCAAGTGGATCAAAGATCTCCACATTAAACCAGGTACACTGAAAGTTTAGAAAAGAAAGGAGGGAAAACCTTAGAACACACAGGCACAGGAGAAAATTTCCTGAGCAGAACACCAATGGCTTGTGCTCTAAGGTCAAAGATTGACAAATGGTACCTAATGAGATTGCAAAGTTTCTGTAAGGCTAAGGACACTGTCAAGAAAACAAAAAGGCAGCCAACAGATTGGGAAAAGGTCTTTACCAACCCCACATCAGATAGAGGCCTAATATCCAAGGTATACAAAGAACTTAAGAAGTTAGATACCAAAGAATCAAACAATCCTATTAAAAAATGAGGTACAGAGCTAAACAAAATGTTCTCAATTGAGGAATATCGAATGGCTGAGAAGCATCTAAGGAAGTGCTAGACATCATTAGTCATCAGGTAAATGTGAATCAAAACAACCCTGAGATTCCACCTCACACTAATCAGAATGGCTAAGATCAAAAATTCAGATGACAGCAGATGCTGTCAAGGATTTGGAGAAAGAGGAACACTTCTCCACTGTTGGTAGGGTTTTAAACTGGTACAACCACTCTGGAAATCAGTCTGGAAGTTCCTCAGAAAATTGGACATAGTACTACCTGAAGACCCAGTTATTCCACTTCTGGGCATATACCCCAGAGAAGCTCCAACATACAACAAATTCACATGCACCAAAATGTTCAGAGCAGCCCTATTTATAATAGCCAGAAGCTGGAAAGAACCCAAATGTCCTTCAGTGGATGAATGGATACAAAAATTGTGGTATATTTACACAATGGAGTACTATTCAGCTATTAGAAACAATGATTTCATGAACTTCTTAGGTGAATAGATGTGACTAGAGACTATCATCCTGAATGAGGTAATCCTGTCAAAAAAGAAGACACATGGTATGCATTCACTGATAAGTGGATACTAGTCCCAAAAAGCTCTGAATACCAAGAAACAATTCACAGTGCTTATGCAGCTCAAAAAGAAGGAGCGCAAAGATGTGGAAAACTCAGTCCTTCTAAGAAGGGAAAAGAAAACACTCACAGGAGAAAATACAAGGTCAAATATTGGAACAGGGATTGAAGTAAAGATCACTCAGAGGATTCCTCACCTGGGGATCTACCCCATATGCAGCCACCAAACCCAGGCACTATTGCTGATGCCAAGAAGTACTTACTGGCAGGAATCAGATATGGATGCCTTCCCAGAGTCTCTGCCAGATTCATACAGATATAGCTGAGAATGCTTGCAGCTAACCATCGGACAGATCACAGGGACCCTAATGAAGGTCCTAGTGAAAGGACTTCAGGAGCTGAAAGTTTGCAACCTCATTGAAAGAACAACATTATCAACCAACCAAACTCTCCACAATTCCTTTGGACTAAAACACCAACCATTGAGCACACATGGAGAGAGATCCATTGTTCCAGATGCATATGTAGCAGAAGATAACATTGTTTGGCTTCAATGTGAGAAGAGGCCTTTGATCCAGTTTTGGTATGTTTTCCCAATGTAGGTGTATTCCAATGGACTGAGCTGGAGAGGGTGATTGAGAGAGAGTGTACCTTTGTGGAGACAAGTGGAGGGTGAGGTTGAATGGGAGCTTGGGGGAAAGGTGTAACTTTGGAAATGCAAAGAATGTATCCAATAAAAAAGAAGAAACTATCATGTTTTCCATTTGGAAGTGAAGAACAACCAGATATCAAAAAACAGATTTAAGGATATTAAGTATATTTCTAATTTTTAATAATAAAATAGTTATAGTAAAGGAATGTGCAAAACTTTCAAATGCAAGTATTGTGGTAAAATAAAATTATTTTTATTTTTATATTCATTTTCTGTATCTCCATCCATAAATATTTTTGTTTATGTCCCACATAGGATAGGAATTAATATTAGTTGTGAATGTAAAGTACTATTAGATTTGACTTTGAGCTTATGAATTTTTTTCCAAATTTAGACATAAAAAACTTACTCATTTATTTCTATAATTCATATTACTTGACATTTTAAAGCATTAGAATTACAGCTAGTAGGTTCAGGAAGAATTGTAATAATTATATTCTTTGGGGGGTAGTTTGAAATCTAACTATATGATATTAAGGCATAATAGGACAGATACCACCTTGACTAGAAACAGGTGTAAACAAATTTTGTACTTTTTTTTGATATTCTGATTCATCCCCACATTTTAATTATTCACAAGGTTTCTAGGCATTGCATTTTACTGAAGATTTATGCTTTTAAAACCACTGGTATTTTGAAAGTCTAAAGCTGGGGTGATACATGCTCAGGTGCTAATTTATTTACATCAATTAATTTCAGGCCTCTGATGTAAACCAATTAGTATTCAACACTTAATGGAGTCATTATCTGTCAGATTAGCAGTAGAAATGCTTGTCACTACTACAGGACCAGGCACCAAAACTTTGCTAATAAAAGTAGCTGAATTAATGGAGTGAATAGCTTAGATAATGACTTAATATGGAACATAGAGTACAGTAAGAGGCTGATCAGCTGTCTCCCAAAGAGTAAAGATATCAGAAAAGCAGCTACTTCCTGATCCCCCAAGTGAGTTTAACCATTAGTGTTAAAAATATTTTTTTTTGGAGTGTGAGTCTCTTTATTTGAACAGCCTGGCAGGATCAGGTCACAGAATGCAGAGGTGCACAGCACAGGCTGAGGCAATAGCTTCTCTGACTGTCCAGAACACCACCTGAGACCTCAGCTTCGTGGCCTTAGAGACATCAGCCTCAGGGGTAATCCAGATACTGGGCATAAGTAGGACAGCCAAAACATCCCCCAGTGTAGCCAGACAAGCTTTCATGAGAAGGCTTGTTTCCCTGGCCTGGTTGGCTCCTTCTCCTAAAACTTGCCTCAGGTAGATCAGCAGTACTTGGGTATATGTCCCTTTCCTACTACATGAACTTTCTCAACTCCACACACTAGCAGAACAGGGGCCATGACCACAGGCTATGGGCATCTGGAAGGCTCCCACTGGGCATCAAGTAGCGACACAGGCAGGGCTGTCTGCACTGGCTGATAGCTGGACACACAGAGGGGCCAGGTGGCAGGGTGTGCCGCAAGGCTCTGAAGGTGGGTGGCCCTTATGGTAGAGAAACCAGAAGGTCTGGAAGAGTTGCTCATCATCCTTCATGTGATCGACCAGGTTGTGCCAGGAGACAGGCATTGCATCTGGAAGTCCATAGGTTTCTCGAGCCCTGTAGAGGTGCTTCCAGTTTGGTGTGTCTCCTGGTGCATTGGCCTGGGTCACATTCAGAATGTAGGTCTCTAGGTCCAGGACCGCATGAGAGCTTCCGGGATAGTTTCCATCTATTTGGTAAACTCCGTAGCTGGGATTAAGGTTGATAAAGGTTGTAGCACTGGGTCCCAGGAAGGCCACAGCAAGTGGCCGGCTCACAGTCTCCTCATCATAGATCTCAAATGCATCCACATGAGTGTGGCCAAAGAAATGACCAGCCAGAGTGTTTTCGTACCTGGCTATGATTTTGAAATAGTTCCAGCTCCAGCTCTTGAGGCAATGTCCTGGAGAAATGTGGCCAATTCTATGCACTTTGTCTCCTCGGTTCTCAGCATCCTGAAGCTCCTCCACCAGCCACTTCAGTTGTCCAGCAGGATCTGTGGAGTTGATCAAAAGCCAAAACTTCTCACGGGAAGAAAAATTCATATTGAGAGAGATGAGGCAGAGGCCAGGGCATGGGGTGAGGGAATAGAAGCCTCCAATTCTGAGGGTATGAAGGGCATCAGTTGGTAACCAGGGTTCCCATGCCTTGGTAATGGCTTCATAAAGCCATGGATCCAGGGACCAGGAACCCAGCATTGGGACCTCTGTTACTACACGGTGGCTTTGGGGTGCAGAACAGGGCTCATCCCATCTGACACCTGGACCAGCAGTTCCCAAAGGTAAAGACCTGGTGAGATAGAGATCTGCATAGCCAGGGGGCAGAGAGATATCTGCCAAGTGCACACGGAAAGCATGCCCCTGCCCTGCCTGATCCAGGGACCAAGAACCCAACATTGGGACCTCTGTTCCCACCCAGTGGCTTTGGGGCACAGAACAGGGCTCAGACCATCCGCCACCTGGACCAGCAAAGATCTGGGGACACAGACCAGATACAAGGTAAAGACAAGAACATATCACTGACAACAAGATGGCAAGAGGAAAGCAAAAGAGCATATCCCAAGGAAACCAAGACAACGTGGCAACACCAAAACCCAGCTCTCCCATCACAACAAACATCGGAATTCCAAACACTCCAGAAAAAGAAGATGCAGACCTAAGATCATAACTCAAGATAATGATAGAGATCCTTAAACAAGAACAGGAGGAAAAGCATAAAGAAATAGAAGCTTCTAAAGAGGAAACAAGAAAAACACTCAAAGAACTCAAAGAACTAGAGGAAAACAGAACCAAAGAGATGAAGGAATGGAAGAAGGAATTTAAAACGGAAATTGACACAATAAAGAAAACACTAAAAGAGACAACACTAGAGGTAGAACACATAAAAAAAGAAATCAGGAGTCATAGAGGCAAGCATTTCCAATAGACTACAAGAGATGGAAGATGGAATCTTGGGGGCAGAAGACAACATTCAAAACATAGACAAAACAGTCAGAGAAAATGCAAAAACAAAAAGCTCCTAAGCCAAAATGTCCAGGAAATCCAGGACACAATAGGAAGATCAAACCTAAGGATAATAGGAATAGAAGAGGGAGAAGAATATTAACTAAGAGGCACAGTAAATATATTCAAAAAAATTGTAGAAGAAAAATTCCCTACCCTTAAGAATGAGATGACCACGAGCATGAAAGAAGCCTTCAGAACTCCAAATAGGATGGACAAGAAAAGAAATTCCTCCCAACACATAATAGTCAAAACACCAAGTGCCCAAAGAAAAGAAAGAATACTAAAAGCAGTTAGGGGAAAATGTCAGGTAACATATAAAGGCAGACCAATCAGAATCACACCCGATTTCTCAACAGAGACTATGAAAGCTAGAAGAGCCTGAACAGACATCATGCAGACCCCAAGAGAGCACAAGTGCCAGCCCAAGCTGCTATACCCAGCAAAACTATCAATTACCATAGATGGACAGATGAAGATATTTCAAGACAAATCAAAATTTACACAATATCTGACCAAAAACCCAGCACTACAACGAATTATAGGGGGAAAACCCAATACAATGAGGGGAACTACATCCTAGTAAAAACAAGAAAACTCCTAAGCAAGAAAACCAAAAGAAGAGACACAGAAACAACTCAAATTACAAAAGCAATAATAGCAGGAAACAGCAACCACTATTCCTTGATATCTATTAAAATAAATGGACTCAACTCCCCAATAAAAAGACATAGGATATCAGACTGGATACATAAACAAAATCCAGCATTTTGCTGCATACAGTAAACTCATTTCAGAGACAAAGAGACATACTATCTCAGAGCAAAAGGTTGGGAAAAAACTTCCAAGCAAACAGCCCCAAGAAGCAAGCTAGAGTGGCTATCCTAATATCAAATAAAGTAAATTTCCAACCATAAGTTATCAAAAAAGACAAGGAAGGACACTTTATACACATTGCCATGGAAATCTGTCAGGAGGAATTCTCAATCCTTAACATATATACTCCAAATACAAAAGCACCCACATTCATAAAAGAAACCCTACTAAAGCTCAAAAAATACACTTCATCCCACAGAATAATAGTGGGAGACTTTAATACCCCACTCTCATCAATGGACAGATCATGGAAACAGAAAATGAACAAGGAGACTGGAAAACTAGCAGAGACTATAAACCAACTGGAATTAATAGTTATCTACAAAACATATCATCCTAAAGTAAAAGAATACACCTTCTTCTCAGTATGCCATGGTACCTTCTCAAATATTGACCACATAATTGGACACAGAACGAGCCTCAATCGATATAAGAAGATTGAAATACTCCCATGCATCCTCTCAGATCACCATGGTCTACCGCCGGTCTTTATCAACAACAAAGACAACACAAAGTCCACATACACATGGAAACTAAACAATGCTCTGTTAAACAATAGCAGGGTCAAAGAAGAAATTGAGAAAGAAATTAAGGATTTTCTAGAATTCAATAAAAATGAAAACACAACATACCCAAACCTATGGGATGCAATAAAAACAGTACTGAGAGGAAAACTCATAGCTCTGATCCCTTCCTAAAAGAAACTGGAGAGAGCATACATCAGCAACCTGACAGGACAGCTAAAAGCTCTAGAACAAAAGGAAGCAGATACACCCAAGAGGAGTATACAGCAAGAAATAATCAAATTTAGGGCACAAACAGACCAAATTGAAACAAAAAGAACCATCAAAAGAATCAACAAAAACAAGAGCTGGTTCTTTGAGAAAATCAACAAGATTGATAAACCCCTAGCCAGACTAACTAGAGGGCACAGAGAGAGTATACAAATTAACAAAATCCGAAAGGAAAGTGGAGACATAACAACTGAAACTGAGGAAATTAAAGAAATCATCAGATCCTACTACAAAAACCTATATTCCACAAAGTTGGAAAATCTGGAGGAAATGGATGAATTCCTAGACAGATACAAGATCCTAAAGTTAAACCAGGACCAGATAAACCATCTAAATAATCACATAACACCTAAGGAAATAGCAGCAGTCATCAAGAGCCTCCCAACCAAAAAAACACAGGTCTAGACGGGTTCAGTGCAGAATTTTATCAGACATTTATTGCGGACATAGCACCAATACTTTCCAAACTATTCCAAAAGATAGAATCAGATGGAATACTACCTAACTCATTTTTGAGGCTACAATAACCCTCATCCCTAAACCACACAAAGACCCTACAAGGAAAGAGAACTTCAGACCAATCTCACTTATGAACATTGATGAAACAACACTCAACAAAATCCTTGCAAACCGAATCCAAGAACAACTCAAAATGATCATTCACCATGACCAAGTAGGCTTCATCCCTGGGATGCAGGGATGGTTTAATATAAGGAAATCCATCAATGTAATCCACCATATAAACAAACTCAAAGAACAAAAATCACATGGTTATCTCACTAGATGTTGAGAAAGCATTTGACCAAATTCAACACCCCTTCATGTTAAAAGTCCTGGAAAGAACAGGAATCCAAGGTCCATACCTAAACATAATAAAAGCAATATACAGCAAACCAACAGCCAAAATCAAACTTAACTGTGGGAAACTTGACACAATCCCAATAAAATCTGGGACCTGAAAAGGCTGCCCACTCTCCCCCTACCTATTCAACATAGTACTGGAATTCCTGGCTGGTGCAATTAGAGAGCAGAAGGAAATCAAAGGGATACAAATTGGAAAGAAAGAAGTAAAAACATCACTCTTTGCAGATGACATGACAGTGTACTTAAGTGACCCCACAAATTCCACCAGAGAACTCCTACAGCTGATAAACAAGTTTAGCAAAGTGACTGGATATAAAATTAACTCAAACAAATCAGTAGCCTTCCTATATTCAAAGGACAAACATGTGGAGAAAGAAATTAGGGACAAGATACCCTTCACAATAGTCACGAAAACTATGAAATAGCTTGGTGTGACTCTAACTAAGCAAGTGATGGGCCTGTTCGACAAGAACGTCAAACTTCTAATGAAAGAACTCAAGGAAGATCTCAGAAAATGGAAAGATCTTCCATGCTCATGGATTGGAAGGATCAACATTTTAAAAATGGCCATCCTACCAAAAGCAATCTACAGATTCAATGCAATCCCCATCAGAATTCCAACCCAGTTCTTCATTGAGTTGGAAAGATCAATGTGCAATTTCATGTGGAACAACAAAAGACCTAGAATAGCGAAATCCATCCTCAACAACAAGAAAACATCTGCGGGAATCACTATCCCTGACCTCAAGCTATATTACAAGGCAATTGTGCTGAAAACTGAATGGTACTGGTACAGAAATAGGCATGTGGATCAATGGAATAGAATAGAAGATCCAGATATGAGCCCACATGTATATGGTCACTGGAATTTTGACAATGGAGCTGTAAACGTTCAATAGAAAAAGGACAACCTATTCAACAAATGGTGCTGGTCCAACTGGCACTCAGCATGCAGAAGAATGAAAATAGACCCTTTCTTATCTCCTTGTACAAAGCTCAAGTGTAAGTGGATCAAAGATCTCCACATTAAACCAGATACACTGAAACTATTAGAGGAGAACATAGGGAAAATCTTAGAACTCATAGGCACAGGAGAAAATTTTCTGAAGAAAACACCAATGGCTCAAGCTCTAAGGTCAAAGATTAAAAAATGGGACTTAATGAGATTGCAAAGTCTCTCTAAAGCTAAGGACATTGTCAAGAAAACAAAACGGCAGCCAACAGAATGGGAAAAGATCTTTACTAACTGCATATCAGATAGTGGCCTAATATCCAAGGTATACAAAGAACTCATAAAGCTAGACACCAGAGAATCAAACAACCCTATTAAAAATGTGGTACAGAACTAAACAAAACGTTCTCAATTGAGGAATATCGAATGGCTGAGAAACATCTAAGGAAGTGCTCAACATCTTTAGCCATCAGGGAAATGCAAATCAAAACAACCCTGAGATTCCATCTCACACCAGTCAGATTGGCCAAGATCCAAATCACAGATGACAACAGATGCTGGCGAGGTTGCGGAGAAAGAAGAACACTTCTCCATTGTTGGTGTGGTTGTAAACTGATCCAACCACTCTGGAAATCAGACTGGCAATACCTCAGAATATTGGATATAGTACTACCTGAAGACCCAGCTATTCCACTTCTGGGCATATACACCAGAGACACTTTAATATACAACAAAGATACATGTACCACAATGTTCATAGCAGCTCTATTTATAATAGCCAGAAGCTGGAAAGAACCCAGATGTCCTTCAGTAGATGAATGGATACAAAAATTGTGGTACATTTACACAATGGAATACTACTCAGCCACCAGAAACAATGACTTAACCAAATTCTTATGAAATTGGCTACATCTAAAGAATATCATCCTTAGTGGCATAATCCAGTCACAAAAAAGCAGACATAATATGCAGTCACTGATAGAGGGATGCTAACCCCAGAGTCTCGCACTGCCCTAGAAAAAACTCACAGACTGTGTGACGTGTAAGAAAAACAGAAAAGAATAGAGAAGAAAACAAACAAACAAACAAAAAAAACATTATGCTCAATCCTTACTCACCAAGAAAACGTTGACTAATTCTGCGTTACATCCTATTTTACATGTACTTTCTGCTCATTGTAACTAGTAAGATCTTAATGCAGAGTGTCAAATTTAAAAAAGAAAAAGAAAAAGAAAGCCAATCACTGACAAAAAGGTATTTGTATACATTTATGCCAAAATGTTTAAAATTTTTTCTTTTATTTTTGGTTTTTAAAATGAAGTTAAAAAAAGGAGCATATATGTTAAGGATTGAGAGTTCCTCCTCGTAAGTTTTCCCTGTTATGAGTAAATTGTGTCCTTCCTTGTCTTTTTTGATAACTTTTGGTTCAAAATCTATTTTATTCAATATTCGAATGGCTACTCCAGCTTGTTTCCTGGGGCCCTTTACTTGAAAGTTGTATTCCCAACCTTTTACTCTGAGATAGTGTCTGTCTTTGTCTCTGAAATGAGTTTCCTGTATGCAGCAAAATGCTGGATTCTGTTTATATATCCAGTCTGATAGCCTATTCCTTTTTATTGGAAAATTGTGTCCCATTTATATTAACAGATATTAAGGAAGAGTGGTTGCTGTTTCTTGCTACTTTTGCTTTTGGATGTAGAATTGTGCCTGTGTGTCTTTCTTCTTTTGGTTTTCTTGCGTAGTTATTTTCTTGTTTTTACTGGGATATATTTTCTCTTCTTGTATTGGGTTTTCCACCTATAATTCGTTTTAGTGCTAGATTTGTAGTCAGATATTTTGTAAATTTAGTTTTTTCCTGGGCTATCTTGGTCTCTCTATCTATGGTGATTGAGAGTTTTGCTGGGTATAGCAGCCTGGGCTGACACTTGTGTTCTCATAAGTTCTGCATGATATCTGTCCAGGATCTTCTGGCTTTCATAGTCTCTGTTGAGAAATCCGGTGTAATTATGATTGGTCTGCCTTTATATGTTTCATGAGCTTTTTCCCTTACTGCTTTTAGTATTCTTTCTTTGCTTTGGACACTTGGCATTTTGACTATTATGTGTTGGGAAGAATTTCTTTTCTGTTCCACTCTATTTGGTGTTTTCTAGGCTACTTTTATGCTTATGGTCATCTCATTCTTAAAGGTATGGAAGATTTCTTCTACAATTTTGTTTTAGATATTTACTGTTCCTCTTATTTGATATTCTTCACCCTCTTCTATTCCTATTATCCTTAGGTTTGGCCTTCATGATGTGTCCTAGATCTCCTGGACATTTTGTGCTAGGAGTTTTTTGGTTTTTGCATCTTCTCTGACTGTTTAGTTTATGTCTTCAATGTTGTCTTCGGCCCCCGAAATTCTCTCTTCCATCTCTTGTAGTCTGTTGGAAATGCTTGCATCTGTGACTCCTGATATCTCTTTTTGTTTTCCCACCTTCAAGATTGTCTCTTTTAGTGTTTTCTTTGTTGTTTCCATTTCCATTTTAAATTCCTTCTTCAATTCATTCATCTCTTTGGTTCTGTTTTCCTCTAGTTCTTTGAGTTCTTTGAGTGTTTTTCGTGTTTCCTTTTTAAAAGCTTCTATTTCTTTATGGTTCCCCCACCCCGTTCTGGTTGAAGTGAGTTATTCACGCTCTTCTCAGAGATCTCCATCATCATCTTGAGGTATGATTTTAGGTATGAGTCTTCCTTTTTCTGGAGTGTTTGGCAATCCACTGCTTGCTATCATGGGAGTGCTGGGTTCTGATGTTGCCAGGTTGTCTTGGTTTCCATTGTGTAAGTTCTTTTGCTTTCCTCTTTCCATTATGTTGTCTTTGATTATACGTGTTATTGTGATCAGTGACTGGTTCTTTTCTCTCCTGTGTATCTGGCTTGTGTCCCTGGATCTCTAATATTTTAGTTGGAAATGGCTTGAGTGTTTGATATGTACACAAGGACTTTCTGGGCAGACACCTAGCCCCTCAGCAGAGTTCCTGCTCCCCTAGAACACCTGGAGGGCTGTGCCTTCTGCACTCTAGGTCTAGCCCTCTCTGTGCCCCGGCTACTCACAGTGCAGTCTCACCAGGCTTGTGTCCCTGGATATCCATTGTTTCCAGAGCCAAATATCCTGAGAGTTTGGAGAAGTGCTTATTTTAGTTAGATGGTTTTCAAAAACACCAGAAATCCATAAACTATGACATTTAATATTATTTATCTTTCATTGAGACATATCTGCTCCTTGGAGTTCCCCTTTTGTGGATTTAATGAATAAATTAATGATTTCTACCTTCAGGTGTGGTATGCTTTGTGGCTATGAAGCCACTGGGCAGAAACTGCCGATTACATATACAAACTAATACTGAGATACTTTATGCAAAACAGTCGATTGGTAATCTTTGCTTAGCCAAAATTATCAGGCCTTCAAGGTTTTTTGTGTCTGTCAATGATCATGGGCCAGAAGGCTGAAGACTTACTCTCACATACTGTTAACAGGGGATTGTTGGTGGAGATTTGTCTCTACAGTGTCTCAGCTCTGGAAACTGTGTTAGTTTTCCTATGTTTTTAGATATTTTGGACATTCTCATATTTCTAAAGGAGTTGAAATATAATTTTGCTTTATAGCTTATCTAAGACTATTAACTTTGAGTCATTTAGAATATTTTCAAGTGGTAATAGTTGTACACAGCTTACATTTAAAAATAAATCTTTTTAAAAGTAAACAGTAAAGGTGATATGTGGATTGGTGTTAGGGTGATAAATGATTGGACAGTGGAGAGGTAGGCAGTAAAAAGTTAGGAAAATGGAAGTGGAGCAGATATTGCAGGATAGATCAAGATGGTAGTTGAGAAGGATGATCTGGATGCAGGTGGACTTAATTGGCTTTAAGTAGATATGAATAGAATATTTTAAGGGATTCTATAGGTCTTTTATCTCATATAGAAGGAAAGTTTGTATCTTTGTCTATTGGATGTAATGCTATTATGTAGAGGGTTTGTGGATTGAGAACTTAATATATAAAACAACCATGAAAAGCTAAAGAAAAGAATATATAAATCACTATAAGAACTGTTCTTTACAAGATTTTTCAACTATGCAAAATATAAGAATGCAATATAAATTGTATGAGGGGCTTCAAAGGTCTGAAAGAATAGAGGCCGCTGCACTTATAAGCCAGCTTTGCCAGATGGACACTAAGGGAGTAGTTAAAGAGATTTAGGGAGTGCTGATCTCAGGGCATAATTCTACCCAGCTAAGCTTATTGTTTGTGTTTGAAGTAGAACAAAAAAATGGTTTGGACTTTTAAACTAGAATGAGCTATAATCTAGAAATGGAGGGCAAACTTATGATCCAGATATTGAGGCTGGAAGACACAGGCTTTTGATCAAGGCCTTGAGGAGTATGAAAAAGTTAGGCCCAGACATAGTGGTTCATACTTTTAATTCTTGAAGACAAAGGCAAGCAGGTTTCTGAGTTCTAGGCTCGGCTGGGACAGAGAAAATTCTAGGTAAAAAAATAAGCTTATGTCTAGGCATTCTAGTGAAGGACCTTAGAGGCTTTTGTGAAATTTATATCCACCTGCCCCAGGTCAAGACTAGGCCAAGTCCACGTTCCATCTAGCTTCCCACCTCTGGTCAAGGCTAGGTCAAGTTTCATTCTACACTCAAAGTTCTCAGGAGGAGCAGGAACATTCTAAGAAAAACCCAGGAAATGTACTGACTAATAGCCACCTGACTCTCTGGGTTTAGACAGAGTTCGAATGTGTCTCATAATCTGCCCATGTTTGGTAGTCAATACATTTAAATGTCAATGTGCTTAGCCAATAAGTTCATACTGTAATCTTGCTGATATAACCTGTACCCCTTAAAACTACTAAAACTGCTTATTATAGCCATTCAGGTTTGCCTTCTAGTCACTTGTCATGAGGTGCTGATTGAGGGCCAACCCTGATGCACTGAAAAATCAGTCTCTTGATTTGCATCAAACTCTGTTCTTGCATCTCACTTGGAAGTGGGGTGTTTCTGGGTAGTTAAGACTCACTTTGAGTCTTACACTGGTATATTGTTGTTTTAATCCCAGAATTCAGGAGACAAAGCCTTGCATATCTCTGAGTTCAAGGTTTGTCTACTGAGCTATTTCTAGGGCAGCCAAACTTAGACATTTACGGAGTTGAAAAACAGAAAAGTGGTGAAATTATAATAGAAGTATAGGTTCATATTCCAACTCCAGCAAGCATCAGAACTCAGCAGCATTGGTCATGTGGCTCTGTCTTTAGAGAAAGGTCATAAAATGCTGATCTGGTAGATAATCAAAAGGGAACTTGGAGTAAATGATTAAATTGGTATGCAAATCTCAAGGAAAGTATCTTATGTAAAGTAAAAGACTGGGCTTTGGTCTTCAAGAGAGAGCTATCCAGAGCAGAGATCTATCTTGAACAGAATACAGAGCTGTCAGCTTGCATTTATGACTCTGAGTCATTTTTCTACTGCTCTCAAACACCCCTTCGTCAGGACCCAAACCAGGCTAAGACTGGTACTCACCAATTCCATTGACAAAATTCTCTATTTTTATACTAATATCATGCAGTTTTTAATTACTATTTGCCTGTAGTACCACTTGAAATTAGCCATAGTGATACCTCTAGGAGTTCTTTTATTTTATAAGATTGTTTTTGCTATTCTGCATTTTTTCCATATAAATTTGATGATTGTTTCTTTCAAGGTCTATAAACAAGTTTGTTGGAATAGACAGGTGATGCTTTTATTATTTTGGATAGATACCCAGAAAGTAAATTTATAGATCACAACTTAGTTTTATTATTTTTATTTAGTTAAGAAATCAAAAACTTACTACAACCTAAGTCAAAAGTCCTCTCCTAGTATTATGGTTTTGCTAACTACAAATAGCAATAAATTATTATCTATGATTTATCTCTCTCTATATAGAGATTAATGCAACCTCTCACCCCTTATTACAAAAGTTCCTTTTTGTAGTAGGTGTAGATTAACACAAAGACCTACAACTGATAAACTTATGGAGAATAAGAGACTGTGAAGTAAGAAGTTCTCTTTAGGACATTTATATACATACTCACCCATCAAGGTTCAAGGTTCATCATAGAGCAAAGGAGTATGGTGGTCTGAATGAGCATGGGACCTATATGTTTATTTGTTTGGTACTTAATCTTTAGTGGTTGAACTGTATATTTATTTGGTTTATTCAGTATGACTTTGTTGGTAGAGGTGTGCTACTGGGAGTATGATTTGGGGTCTCAAAATGCTCCTGCCATTCCATGTCATCAGTCTATTCTTCATTATTTTGTCTCAAGGTGTGTATGCTAGGCTACTGTTCCAGCTACCTACAAAGCCTGCCTCTGTGCTGTCATGTTCTGCTCCATGATGATCATAGACTCTATCCCTCTGGAACTATAAGCACCAAAGTGAATGTTTCATTTTATAAGTTGTCTTGGTAAAGATGCTTAATCACAGCAATAGAATAAGTATCCGATTTTGTCTCTGACCTTTTTCACCTGAACTGCAGTAAGATATTTACAGAATCTTTGGTTGTTATCTCGATCGATCCCTGTCTCAAAACTGATGGGCTTTTTTGCATGCAATTCAAGTGATTTAAAAAGAGGCAGATTAAACCAAGCTTCACTTCTGCCATGAGGCTTAGGCCTCAAGTCAAGCTGAAGTCATGCTGCAGCTTTAAAAAATAAGAATAGTAAAATATAGAGTCCCTTTTCTGTAGGTAAGCTATTGATGAGCATGAAACTTGTCCCTGAGAGTTGTTGGTATATTAAACTGTCACTCTTTTGAAGAGAACTGAGCTTTTCATCCCCCAAATGCTATCAATTATGAATATATTTTTGGTTAGGGGTAGGACTTTTTGTGGAATTTCATCTGCCTTGAATTTCTGTAGGTCTTGTGAACGCTTTCGTAGTCTCTGTGAGGTCAATATGCTCTATTGGGTCTGGAAAATGTTTTCCTTTAGTTGTCTACCAATTATGGCTCTTTCTACTTCTCCTTCTGAATAAATCACTGAGCAGTGACAAGAGGAGTGTGATAAGGACATTGAATTTAGGGAATGATGGTAAAATGTTTCTCATTATCTTCATATTACACTGCTTCCTTTGATAATTCAGTGAGTCTAATTTGTACTACTCATATACACATAGGTAAAGAATTCACTGGAGTATGGACAACCTAAAAACCATACTTTTAAAGAAACTTGACACTCCTTTTCCCAGATACCATCAAATATCAATAGCTCTTCATTTAGCATAGTTTCTCACGAATATATCTTAGCAAACATATGTGGCTGAGAGCCTTGAGTTAAGTAGTTGTACAGGCAACTACAACTGCAATGAGTTATGAGTGCAGCAGTCCTTTCATATGCAGAAAATGTTGTTTTCTGCACTGGTCCTTATTGACATCTGCCTCTTAGGATCTTTATGATCACACTTTCATGATAGTCCCTGGACCTTAGGTCAGAGGAAAGATTTTATTATATGGCTCATTGCTCCACTGACACTTTGAACAGTCATGTGTTTCTGCATTGACCATAATCCACACAAAGAAACTTCTTTGATGTGGCCCAAAACATCACTATTCTGTGTATATAGAAATATTAATTTAGTATAAAATGTGATACTAAGTTCACTTACTAAATTAATATTAGTAGATTGATCCCTAAGGCCAATGATTACCTCAACCATGCATTGGGGACAGAATTACGGTTTTCTTTTTTGGGGGGTATGTCTTTACTCCAATCAGAAACAGGTTGATAAGTCCTATAACATTTGTGTCACAATTGAACCCATATTTTGCCATACTAATCATTACTGTAGTTGACAGAGTCTACATTTGACTGAGGCTGTGGGTATTTTTTTTTTTCTCAATAGCTTATATAGCACCCTCTAATGCTCTGAAAGCTCACCTATGTGGAAGAAAATTTCTGTTAAGTGGAAATATTATTTCTTCATGTTTTAGGTCTCAAGTACGCTGTGTCTTTATCAATACAACAGTACCACTATGTATTACACTGAGTGAAGTAACCTATATTAAGAAACATAAATTTTGCATGTCTTGATTCATATGTGGTATAACTTAATATCAAATCTTTATGTTTGCATGTTCGACTTGGAATACTCATAGAACTGAAGAAACTAGAAAGGACCACTTATATGGAAAAGGGAGAAAGATATTCAAGTGGTTATATGGCATAATGTTGATGCTCTGAAGTGAAAAGAGAAATAATGAAAATGGAGGATTATGTGGGAAGAACAATGCGAGAGTAAGACAGAGGAGACTATGGAAAGGATAGCTAAGACAAAAGATGTTTGCAGAAGTCATAAAGAATTTACTATTTTATAAGCTTCCTATATAACATATTTATATTCACATAAAATAGTTTCCTTGGGGTTACAGTTTATAGGCTGTAGAACCACCCTTGAATCCATAAACTAAGTAAAATTCTGTGCCAGGGGTGAAACATATTCCTGTGAGTTGTTGATTAAATATATCTCAGAAATTTACAAAACTCCATAACCTATTGTTACTTATTGTGATTGTCATCACGAATTTGATGGTAATTAGGTTATAAGCAGTCCATGATGCTTAACAGTGGGGTTATGGTAACTGATTACCTGAGTTTTAATCTTGATCCAATTTGTTAGCAAATGTTCAGTTTCCTTAAACCTTAGGGGCTACTGTATAAGATATATACACTAAAGGCAACTAGACAATATAGTAAAGGTTAAATAAAATACTTTATAAAATTACTTAAACATGGGACCCAAACTATAGTATATACTTAAAGTGTTAGAGATTATTAATTCCTAATTAATATGAGTTGAAGGGCATATTCCCACTTCCATTAAAGTTACAACCTACATGTCTGAGAAAGTTACATTATTTGGAAATAAAGTTGTTAAAGATATAACTAAGTAAGTTATGATGAGACCACACTAGGAGTACACTGAAATAAGTCATTATGACTGATTTCTACAGGTAGGGAATTTGATGATCAATCATGCAGTTTAGTCCTAAAACAGGTACTACAAACTTGGTGACAGACCTAAAAAAGTCTTTTCCCTTCTGAAAAAGTATGAACCCACTAAAACCTTGATCTCACATGCCCAATCTCACATGCCAATTATCTACATGATAATAAATTTCTGTAATTTAAATTTTCTCATTTGTTATACAGCCTCACAAAGGTAATATAATAACCAGCATAGCTGGTATGACTCTGAGTCAAGTTTTGGTTTCTTTTGGAGACATATTGTACATTTTAGGATTCTTTTTCTAAAAGACATGAATTACACTGATGAAAAAATTTTCTCTTTCAAAACTTAGTCCCTCTTTTAAAATAGGTTTTATAATTATCAGAAATATATTTGTTTCTTCATGTCAATTTCAGTAGCAATAGATGTGATTCATCATAGGTAAATCTAAGGCAACCTGACATAAAACTGATCAAGGACAAATGTGGTTATAAGGCTTCTTTTTTCAACATGGCATTTAATAAAAGGTCGCTTAATGCGTGTATAACAAGTACCTGCCTGCTGAGTGCAAGGGTTATTGCTAAAATGGAACATGCATACTCAAAAGTTAATAACAGCATCCAGTCTGACAAGATCTTAATACAAAATTCTACCTTAAAGACCATGTAGTTAATCGACTTTTCACAATTCAAACAATAATTTAGTATAAAATATTTGATCCCTGCTAGAAGATAAATAATTCTTCTTAAGTTGATTCTAATTAGAACAACATGTAGTAGGTATTCATGTTGCTCCCCTCATGAGATTTAAATTCCCAAGAAAATTGAAAACAATTTAAAAATGTATTTTCTTTTATGTGCATTATGCTATTCATTCTACTTCCCTGCTTGGGATTTAACACAGTCTTTTAACTAAAAGCTTAACATTTATTCCTATAAGCACAAATACTGAAAAGTCTCCAAACATTTAAGCCCATAAAATGTTTAAAGTTAATTTAAATAAAGAGATGGTGGCATGGGCTTTGTAAGTTGCTTGAAGGATTTATGTGGTTTTAATGTTGTTACTAATTAGCATTAATTTAACACCAATGTGGTGCCAGCTTCTATACAAATTGGAACCCACACAATATCAAATTTAACAGTTAATTTATTGGATTAAATAAGAAAACAAAATTGGTCTTGACTTCATCACATAGCCAATGTAAATTGTTTCCAAGACTTTATACTATACAATAAATAAATATCAGAGTTTTTTAACAAAGTTTTTGTTTTAAGCTATTTACATTATGGCATCTATTATTACACACAATAAATGGCATTAGAAATTGATACCATAAGATAAAGATCATTTACAAGTCTGCTTTTACTTAAGATATGAGCTATAACTGGGGTTCCTTATTTGCCTTCATTTCTGCCTAGAGTTTTACAAATTTGAGGTTTTATTTTTTAAACCCTTTTATTTTCTACACAATTCACTCTAACAACTCAGGAAGTACTCTGGTTATGATTACCTTAGTTTGATAAAATTACAAGTAATAAAATAAAAGTATATAAGGTAAAGTCTAGAAAAGTTCCAAACATGAGTTCTTTCCCTGAGTGTCATCCTCATAGTATATTGATATATTCCCCAACCAGGGCTCTTTTTTGCATTTTATTATCCATAGTCTTTTATTTTCTTTTTTTTTTTTTTGTTTTATTGGATATTCTCTGTATTTACATTCACATGTTTAATTACATACAAGTTTAAACCAACATTAGCATTTATCTAATTTATTTTGTATCTTTATTTGTAAACAATTTATAAATTCACTTGATGCTTTCTCACTGTATGTGTAAACTATTTCAAGTCCACTGCATATTTTTAATTTGTTGAATATGGAAATAATACAGAAAACACAAATACTTTTAGAAGAAATCTCGTGTAGTCCAGGCTGATTCCCTGGGTAGTTGATTCTTATGTCTGCTTCCTGACCTTTCTGACTATACTTCTCTGTGCTGAGATTACAGGTATCAATCCACATCTGACTCAAGGCAATACTTTTAACAAGAATTTAGAGTAAAATATTTATTAAGTTTGAGAAACTGTCACAAGTCAGTTAAGACTTTAGGCTCAAGCACTAATTACTGCTATGGAAAAACATTTAATTATCGGACACATATTTCTCTCTCTTTTTTGAAATGGGAATAGTACTATTAAAACATTTAATTCTTTAAGCAACAAAATTAATAGTCTAGACAATAATCATGGACTTAAACCGATTTAAAGCATTGAAAATTATCAACTATTAAGAGATTCTATCACAAAGTTTATCCATTTTTCCCCACAGGTTTGATGCTAAGTAGAAATTTACCCTCAAAAAACTCACTATGGTGCTCTGTTTAGCATGGATAGAAATTTCAAATTATTGATGTTGATTCTCAAATTAAAACCATTTTTTAGTTTCTACACTAGAGTCATATTCATGCTGTTGACTTGGAATCAGTGATTGATGGAGTAAGATCTGTTTTTATGATTCTAATAGTTGTATATGATAATCCTTAGGCCTATTTTATTATTTGATAATTTGACACTTATAATGATCTGATATTATGAACAGTATTTTTCTCCTAGAAAGATCATTTACATTCAACATTAGGAATATCAAATTTTAGTTAGAAAAATAAATTGAGAATAGTTTAATGTAGTCAGTCTTCAACAGATTAGCTGTATCTCTGATGTATAATTTTTATCATTAAAATTTTATTAGTTTGTGATTCAACTCCCGACAATAAAATAACTGTATGGCCTAAAATATTCTCTTTACTTTACATCTAGAATTGAGAGTATAACATGTAAATCTCAGGAAAGGACTACCTAATATAATGCAAGGAAATGCAAGCCTCAAATAGAAAAGAAATTCAAAACCAGTGCAACAACTGATTTGAAACTGCAGCTGTCCTAGGACTAGGCTGGCTTTACAGTTCAAAGCAACAAGGCATTTAATGGTCTTGAGATTACACGAAGTAAGGAACTGGAGTTAATGTTGTCTTCAAAAACAAAAATCGTGAAACATATAGTCTCATGAACCATATATTATATATCCTCTACTCAACTGATATAAGAAAAAGATATCAAGAATTGTTTGTATTTTATTTATTTTTTTCAATTTTATTGGATATTCTCTGTATTTACATTTCAAATGTTATATATCCTTCCCCTACCACTTCCCTCCCTCCCCCCATCAACTTGCTGCCATAAACATGCTCCGTCTCCTAATGAATTTCCACCTCAGTGCTTTGGCTGATGATGGTGTTGTCTTCCCATGAGGTTGCAAACCCTTCAACTCTCTCAGTCCTTTCTCTAGCTCTTTCATTTCAGTCTCTGTTTTCAGTCTGATGTTTATCTGCAAGCATCCTCATCTGTATTTATATGACTCTGGCAGAGCCTCTGAGGAGACATCCATGTCTGGTTCCTGCCAGTAAATACTTCTTGGAGTAAGCAATGGTGCTTGGGTTCGGTGGTTTTCCAGATGAGGCAGGATCTATGGATCTTCTCTTCATTCCCTGCTCCTCTATTTGACATTGTAATTCCTCTCCTGTTTTGTTTTCCCTTCTAAGAAGGACTGAGACATCCACATTCTAGTCTTACTTTTTTTGAGCATCATAAGTTCTGTGGATGAATTCTAGGTATTCCAAGCTTTTTGTTGCTTTGTTGTTGTTGTTTGGGTGGGTGGGTGGCTAGTATCTGCTTATAAGTGAGTGCATACCATGAGTGTTCTTTTGTGACTAGGTTACCTCACTCAGACTGATACCTTCAAGTTCCTTCCATTTGCCCAGGAATTTTATGAACTTTTTCTTTTAATAGTGTGGCAGTACTCCATTGTGTATATGTACCATATTTCTTTATCCATTCCTCTGTTGTAAGACATCTGGGTTCTTTCCAGCTCCTGGATTTTAAGTAAGGCTGCTCTGAACATTGTTGAGCATGTGTTCTTGTTAGATGTTGGAGCACTTTGGGGTATATGCCCAGGAGTGGTATAGCTGGGTCCTCTGGTAGCACTATGTTCGATTTTGTGAGGAACTGCCAGACTGATTTCCGGAGTGGTTGTACCAGCTTTCAATCCCACCAACAGTGGAGGAGTATTCCTCTTTCCCCACATCCTTGCCAGCATCTGCTGTCACCTGAGTTATTGACCTTAGCCATTCAGACTGGTATGAGATGGAATCTTAGGGTGGTTTTCATTTGCATTTCCCTGATGACTAGAGATGTTGAGCATTTCTTTAGGTGCTTCTCCATCATTTGATATTCCTCCCATGAGCAGTCTCTGTGTAGCTCTGTACCCCATTTTTAATAGAATTATTTGATTCTTTAGAGTCTAAGTAGTTGAGTTCTTTGTATATATTGAAAATAGCCTTCTATCAGATGTAAGATTGGTAAAGATTTTTTTTTCCAATCTCTTGGTTGCCCTTTGTTCTTTTGACAGTTTTCTGGGCTATACAGGAGTTTTGCAATTATATGGGGTCCCATTTGTCATTTCTTGATCAGTGTTCTGTTCAGGAAATTTCCCCATGTGCCTATGTGTTCTAAGCTCTTTTCTACTTTCTTTTCTAATAATTTCAGTGTACCTGGCTTTATTTGTATGTCTTTGATTCACTTGGACTTGAGCTTTGTACAAGGAGATAAGAAGGGATCAATTTACCTTCCTCTCCATGTTGACTGCCAGGAGAACCAACACCTTTTATTGAAGCAGATGCCATTTTTTTCCACTGAATGGTTTTAGCTCTTTTGTTAAAGATCAAGTGACCATAGATGTAATGGTTCATTTCTGGGCCTTTGATTTTATTCCATTGGTCTACCTGCCTGTCTCTGTAGAAATACCAGTCAATTTTTATCACAATTGACCTGTAATACAGCTTGACCTCAGAGATGCTGATTTGTCTAAATTTTTTTTTTACTACAGAAAATGTTTTTTTTCTATCCTGTGTTTCTTATATTCCAAATGAATTTGCAAATTGCTGTTTCTAACTCTGTGAAGAATTGAGGTGGAATTCTGATGGGGATTGCATTGGATTTGTAGATTATCTTAGGCTAAATAGCCATTTTTACAATGTTGATCCTTCCGCTCAATGAGCATGGGGGACTTTCCATTTTCTGACACCTTCAATTTTCTTTTTCAGTGACTTGAAGTTCTTAACTTGCTTGGTTAGGGTCACACCAAGTTATTTTATATTCTTTGTTACTATTATTAAGGCTGTCAATTCCCTAATCTCTCAGCCTGTTTATCCATTGAGTATAGGAAGGTAGTTGATTTGTTTGAGTTAATTTTATAACCAGCCACTTTGCTGAATTAGGGTTTTAGTTGTAAAAGGTCTCTGGTGGAATTATTGGGGTCAATTAAGTATACAATCATGCCATCTACAAATAGTGATATTTTGACTTCTTCAATTCCAATTTGTATCCATTTGACCTCTTTTTGTTGTCTTATTGCCCTAGCTAGTACTTCAAGTATACTATATTGAACAGGTAGGAAGAGTGGACAGCCTTTTCTGGTCTCTAATTGTAATGGAATTGCTTCAAGTTTCTCACCATTTGCTTTGATGGTGGCTACTGGTTTGCTGTATATTGCTTTTACTATGTTTAAGTATGTGCCTTGAATACCTGAACTTTCCAAGACCTTTAACATGAAGGGATGATGAATTTTGTCAAATGCTTTCTCGGCATCTAGACAGATAATCATGTGATTTTTTTCTTTGAGTTGTTTATATAGTGGATTACATTGATGGATTTCCATATATTGAACCATCCTTGATTCCGTGGGATGAAGCTTACTTGGTCACATTAAATGATCATTTTGATATGTTCTTGGATTCAGTTTGCAAGAATTTAATTGAGCATTTTTTCATTCACTTTCATGTGGGAAATTGGTCTAAAGTTTTCTTTCTTTGTCAGGTCATTCTGTGGTTTAGGAATTAGCATAATTGTGGCTTTGAAGAAAAAGGTGGGTTGCATTCCCTTTGTTTCTATTTTGTAAAATAGTTTGGAGAGTATTATTATTAGGTCTTCTATGAAGGTCCAATATAATTCTGCACTAAACTCATCAGGTCTTGGGCATTTTTTGGTTGGGAGCTATTTGATGACTTCTATTTATTTAGAGGCTATGGAGCTGTTTAAATGGTTTATCTGATCCTGATTTAACTTTGGTAACAGGTATCTGTCTAGAGAATGGTCCGTTTCCTCTAGATTTTCTAGATTTGTTGAGTATAGACTTTTGTAATAGGATCTGATGATTTCCCGAATTTCCGCAGTTTCTGTTGTATTATCTCCCATTTCATTTCTGATTTTGTCAATTTGGACACTTTCTCTGAGCCCTCTCATTAGTCTGGCTAAGTGTTTATCAATATTGTTGATTTTCTCAAAGAACCAGCTCTTGGTTTTGTTGATTCTTTGTATAGTTCTTTTAGTCTCTATTTGGTGTATTTTAGTTTCGCATTTGATTATTTCCTACAGTCTACTCCACTTGGGTATATCAGTTTCTTTTTGTTGTAGAGGTTTCAGTTGTGCTGTAAATTGTTATTGTATGCACTCTCTAGTATCTTTTTGGAGGCACTCATCTCTATGAGTTTCTCTCTTAGCAGTGCTTTTATTGTATCCAATAAGTTTGGTTATTTGTGTCTTAATTTTTATTACATTCTAAAATGCCTTTGATTTCTTTCCTTATTTATTCCTTGACCAAACTATCATTGAGTAGAGCCTTTTTAGCTTCCATGTCTATGTGTGCTTTTTGTTGTTGCTGTTATTAGTCCATAGTGATCTGATGGAATACATGGGATTATTTACATATTCTTGTATCTTTTGAGGTCTGTTTTGTGACCAACTATATGGTTAATTTTGGAGGAGTTGCTATGAGGTGCTGAGAAGAAGGTACATTCTTTTGTTTTAGGATGCTATATTCTATAGATGTCTGTCAAATTCATTTGGTTCATAATTTCTGTTAGTTTCACCATGTCTCTGTTCAGTTTCTGCATCCATGATCTCGGTCCATTGATGAGAGTGAAGTGTTGAAGTCTCCCATTATGATTATTTGTGGTGTAATACATGCTCTGAGCTTTAGTAGAGTTTCTTTTATGAATATGGGTGCTCTTGTATTTGGAGAATAGATGTTCAGAATTGAGAGCTCCTCTTGAAAGGTTTTTTCCTTTCATAAATAAAAAAAAGTTTCCTTCCATAGTTTCCTGATGACTTTGGGTGAAAATCTATTTTATTTGACATTAGATGGCTACTCCAACTTGTTTCTTGAGACCATTTGCTTGGAAAGTTTTTCCCAACCTTTTACTCTGAGGTAGTGCCTGTCTTTGTTGCTGAGATGAGTTTCCTGTAGGCAGCAAATGTTGGATCCTGTTTACTTATCCAGTTTGATAGTCTTTGTATTTTTATTGGAGAATTGAGTCCATTGATGTTAAGGAATATTAAGGAATAGTGATTGTTGTTTTCTGTTATTTTTGTTATTACAGGTATAGTTATGTCTGTGTGCTTTTCTTCTTTGATGTTTGCTGCAAGAGGATTTTTCTAGTGTGGAGTTTCCTTCTTTGTGGTGGAGTTTTCCATCTATTATTCTTTGTAGGGCTGGGTTTGTGGATAGATATTGTGTACATTTGTTTTTGTCCGGAATATTTTAGTTTCTCCATCCATGGTGATTGAGAGTTTTGCTGGATATAGTAACCTGGGCTGGTACTTTTGTTTCCTTAGAGTCTGAATGATTTTACTCCAAGATATTCTAGCTTTCATTGTCTCTGTTAAAAAGTTTGGTGTAATTCTGATTAGTCTTCCTATCTATGTTATCTTTCCTTTTTATCTTACTGCTTTTAGTATTCTTTCAAGTTTTTAGAATTTGTTGTTTTGACTATTATGTGTCAGGAAGAATTTCTTTTCTGGTCCCATCTATTTGGGGTTCTGCGTGTGTTTTCTTTGTTCTTGATTATCTCTCTCTCCCTCTCTCTCTTTTCTTTTTTAGGTTAGGAAAGTTTTTTTTTTTTTTTTCTAAAATTTTGTTGACGATATTTACTGGGCCTTTTAGTTGGAGTTTTTGCTCTCTTCCACACCTAGTATCCTTATTTTTGGTGTTCTCATTGTGTCCTGGATATCCTGAACATTTGGGATTATGAGGTTTTTGTTTTTTGCATTTTCTCTGTTTTGTCTATGTTTTCTGTGTTGTCTTCTACTCCTGAGATCCTCTCTTTTGTCTCTGTAGTCTGTTGGTGATGCTTGCATCTATGACACCTGAATTCTTTCTTAGGTTATTTTTTTAGCTCCAAGACTTCTTTTTTTTGTGATTTCTTTATTATTTCTATTCTATTTTCAATTCCTTCACCTGTTTGGTTGTATTATCCTGTAGTTCTTTGAGTAAGTTTCTTCTGGTTCTCCTGTAATTTTTAAGGGATTCAGTTATTCATTTGCTTCTCAAAGATCTCCATCATCATCATGAAGTATGAATTTGAGTCTAAATCTTGTATTTCTGGTGAGTTGTGATATCCACTATTTGCAGTGGTAGGAGAAATGGGTTCCAGTGTTTGAAGGTTGTCTTGATTTCTATTTCTTAGAGTCTTGTGCTTCTCTCTTGCCATCTTGTTAAAGGTGATGCTAGGTGATCTTGTTGTCTTTTGCTGGAGCTTTTCTCTCTTCTGGGTCTGTGGGACTGTGGTATCCAGAGGGAGATTTTCCTGGGTGTTTGGTTCTCTGGGTAAGTTTTGAGGGGCAATGCCAGTACCCAGTCATGATGATGCAGTGACGACGGGTCTCAGACAGCACTGCTGCCTGCCTTGTGAAAGTTCTGGGCAGCCTCTCCCTTGGTAGACAGTGGAATAGTCCAAATCTCAAATATTAACAGCAGCAGCATGATAAACATTTCTAAATTTTAAATCATTTATCATTGACATCTCTTTCAAATATATATAACTTTCTTGGGAAGCCTCTTTTCAAAAGCATCACACTTCCACCATTCCTGATCTCATTGTCTATCAAATGCATTCCAGTTATATTTTAGTCTCATCACTTCATTGAAGTCCTAAATTATGGCATTAATGACCTCACAATTTCAAACATACACTATATTTTATTTTACCAGTATGTTACACAATTTATCTTTTTTTTAACTTTTGTTCCCTTAGCTCTATCTGTGGTAGAATTTTTGGTTATCCAACTTCTGGGGGAGGGAAATGATATAATGAGTTGAACCTTATGGCCAATTATGCTATCAACTCTACTTATTTAATGAAAAGCTATAAATTACTCTGAACAATAAAACTCAGGATATAGATCAATATACTCTTCCTTTGTTCTATTAGGAAACAAGTCCTCATGTTTGAAATTTTCCCAGATATTGCCCTATACACTAATTACCTGATTACTCTTAATATTTATCAAATGATAATAATCATAGTCATAGTGCTTCTTGAGTTATTTGAGTTATTTTAGTTAATTATACAGAACTTGAGAGTATATAGAAAACTTCCATATCTCTAAAGGCCTAGGAAGATGTGAAAGTAAACAAGAGATTCTACTTACAGCTGATATCAGAAGTAAAAAGATGTAAAAAAGGAATTAATTACTTCAAAACTTGGATTTTAACTTATGGAATCTGATTTAAATTTCATACAGATAATGTAAAAATTGACATTCAATATATTTTTATCATGGAAAATTTAATTCATCTTTCAATTTTAATGTGGCTTTGTTGTGTATAACAATTTGGGTGGAGAGTTGTTATTTTTCAGAACTTGGAATATAAGTTTTCAGGCTTTCATGGTTTTAAACATTTCTCTTGAAAAACAAAACAACAAAACAAAACAAAACAAAACAAAACAGAAATCACTGTAAAAGTTCCGCCCTTCTTTTCTCATTTGTAGCTGTAATTCCCTTTATTATTATGTGTTTTCTGTTTTGACTATTACATATAAGTAGTTTCTTTTCTGGTCTTATTTAATTGCTGTTTTATAGATATCTTGTAGCTGGGTAAAAGTCTCTCTAGGTTCAGAATTTTTCTTTTGTGATTTCACTGCAAGTATTTTCTACAAGTTTGCTGTGATCTTCTTTTTTAGTTCTTTATGTATGCCTGTATTTCTAGGAGTACATCTTTTTATAGTATCTCAAAACTCTCCTGTGCCCTTTTCATGTCTTTTTAAATTTATCATTTATATTTGTTGAGTAGTCTATCCTTGCTTTACTGTGTTTACTATATGATAGTATGATATATTCTGCGTATGAGAATTTCCTTTGAGGTTTTTATTTGGTTTATTGGCGTTTTGTTTTTTTTTTTTTTTTTTTTTTCTTCACTTCTAGCATCATTTCAGCTGGCTTTTTCATGATCAATTCTCGTTATTGGACTTAATTTTCCTACATTATCTTGACTTTTAAATTTTATTCGTTTTGTTTTAGTCTCCTTTGAGGATTTTTTTTACCACAATTATTTTTTAAACTCTTTGTCCAGAAGATCTCAAAGGTCTTTTTTTTCACTAATGTTTAGTTTGAGGGTGTTGATAACTTTTGGGGCAGTTCTTTTCATATCATTTTAATTTTTACACTCTGCTTTACACATCTGTTATTTCTCTTCTTTCAGAATAGGTGTGCACAATGATCTGAGGAGAGTTAAGGTGTGAGAAAATTAAGATTTTATTTACTTTTGAAGAACGTGTTCTATGCCTAGTCTTAAAAATACTTCTGTATATTTGAAATGACAATTATACAAGAGTAAGAATACCCTTTGCTGGGTATTTTTCTGGTAAGGCACTCCAAGTTTAGCTGTTCTACCTTGAATAAGATCTGGTCAACCCAAGGTTGTGGATGGCAGATCTTAGGAAGGTGAGTATATAGTCAGGAGGCATGTGGTTCCAGGTGGTCGTCATACAATAAGGTCGGATTCTGTGAAATGGTGTGTATTAACTATGTGAGGTGTGCATCTTTGTACTGTTCTCTGGAGGAAGAAGCTATGTCAGTGGGTACTCAGTACTACCTGAGGGATATATGTGATTTCATGTATACTTTAGGTAGAAGAGATGGTGTTGGTAGGTAGACAAACATAGCTACCCAAATGAACTTATGTGTATCTCCTAAGACAGGTATCTCCTAATCCTGTCTCAAGTTATCATTATATTCACATCCAATATCTAGCTAGTTTCAGACACAAAGCTCTCGAATCAATTATATGATCTGAACCAAGCTCACCTGGTTCAACTCTGCATTTACGAATCTTACTGTAATCAAGATGCTACCACATGGGCAATTCTCAGCCTAGCTCTAGTCACATAGCTTCTGCAGTTCCCAAACTTGAGTTAGAATAATTGAATATTAGAATCTCCTATTAGATTCACATACAATCAAACAAGTCCACAGGCCAAGATCACATTAACCCAAAAATATAACAAAAACAAAAGCACAACAACAGCAACAACAAAAAATCTCACAAACCTTATGAAGGGCCTAAAGAGTATGTTCACACTCAAACTCGTTAATCTTATAAAAGGGTTCTACAATAAGGATTACCCAAAATAACCTCAGAAAACAACTTTAAAGAGTAAACATAGACTTTATCAAGGGGTTAAAAATATGAAAGAAGATATGTACAATCAACTCAATGGATTTTATTGGGGAAACCAATGCATGAGTGAACTATAAGAAAGTAGAAATATGAAGGTAAATGAAATAAGAAAGAAAATTTAGGATTTGGAAACTCAAATCACTGAAGATATTGAAATATTAAAAGGAATCCAAGGATGAAATGAAGATGGAAATAAAAATTAATGACCTAATTACATAATTTATATGAAAGCTTTATAAATAGAATGGACAAATTGATGGTTGAGTATTAGAACCTGAATTTAAAATAAAAGAGTTAGTCAATGCAATCAAAGTATATGAAGTATTTTTTTTCATTTTTCAAGATGATAAATTTATTTATTTTTTATTGAATAACTTTATTTTAAAAACGAAGATAAATGTAAAAATTTTAAGCATTTTTGCATAAAACTATATTAATACATTTTTGTCAGTGTTTGGTTTTTTTTAAAGGTTTCATATTGTGCATTAAGATCTTACTAGTTACAATGGCATAAAGTACATGTAAAACAGGATGTAACCTGGAATTAGTCAAAATTTTCTTGGTGTGTAAAGATTAAGCCTAATTTTTTTTCTTTTTCTTTTCTTGAGCTTCATATACACTGTGAGTTATTTCTGGGGTGTTCAGAGCTTTCTGGGGCTAGTATCCAATTATCAGTGACTGCATATTATGTCTGTTCTTTTGTGACTGGGTTATCTCACTCAGAATGATATTCTCTAGATGCATCCATTTTCTTAAGCATTTCTTAAAGTCATTGTTTCTGATAGCTGAGTAGTACTCCATTGTGTAAATATACCATAATTTTTGTATCCATTCATGTACTGAAGGACATCTGGGTTCTTTGCAGCTTCTGGCTATTATACATAGAGCTTGTATGAACATTGTGGTGAATGTGTCTTTGTGGTATGTTGAAGCTTCTCTGGGGAATATGCCTAGAAGTAGAATAAGTGGGTCTTCAGGTAGTATTATATCCAATTTTCTGAGGAATCGCCAGACTGATTTCCACAGAGGTTGTACCACTTTACAATGACACCAACAGTGGAGAAGCGTTCCTCTTTCTATATATCCTCACCAGCATCTTCAGTCATCTGAATTTTTGATCTTAGTCATTCTGGATGGAATGAGGTGGAATGTCAGGGTTGTTTTGATTTGCATTTCCCTGATGGCTAATGATGTCGTACACTTCCTTAGATGCTTCACAGCCAATCGATATTCCTCCACTGAGAACTTTTTGTTTAGCTCTGTAAACCATTTTAAATAGGGTTGTATGATTCTCTGGTGTCTAGCTTCTTGAGTTCTTTGTGTACATTGGATTTTAGGCCTCTATCTGATGTGGGGTTGGTAAAGATCTTTTCCCACTCTGTTGGTTGCCATTTTGTTTTCTTGACAGTGTCCTTAGTCTTACAGAAACTTTGCAATCTCATTAAGTACCATTTGTCAAACTTTGACCTTAGAGCATGAGCCATTGGTGTTCTGTTCAGGAAATTTTGCCCTGTGCCTATGTGTTTTAAGGTTTCCCCTACTTTCTCATCTAATAGTTTCGGTGTATCTGGTTTAATGTGGAGATCTTTGATCCACTTGCACTTGAGCTTTGTACAAGGAGATAAGAAAGGGTCTATTTTCATTGTTCTACATGCTGAGTGCCAGATGAAACAACATCACTTGTTGAATAGGCTGTCCTTTTTCCATTTAATGTTTATAGCTCCTTTGTCAAAAAGCAGGTGACCATATAAGTGAGGACTCATTTCTGGATCTTCTATTTTATAGCATTCATCCACATGCCTATCTGAACCAGTACCATGCAGTTTTTAGCACAATTTCCTTGTAATATAGCTTGAGGTCAGTGATAGTGATTCCTGCAGATGTTTTCTTGTTGCTGAGGATGGATTTCACTATTTTAGGTCTTTTGTAATTCCAGATGAAATTTCACATTGATCTTTTCAACTCTATTAAGAATTGGGTTGGTATTTTGGTGGAGATTGCATTGAATCTGTAGATTGCTTTGGTAAGATGGCCATTTTTGCAATGTTGATCCTTCCAGTCCATGAGCATGGGAGATCTTTCCATTTTCTGAGATCTTCCTCGATTTCCTTCTTTAGAGGTTTGAAGTTCTTGTCATACAGGTCCTTCACTTGCTTAGTTAGAGTCACACCAAGGTATTTCATATTTTTTGTGACTATTATGAAAGGTATCTTTTTCCATAATTTCTTTCTCCACATGTTTGTCCTTTGAGTAGAGGAAGGCTACTGATTTGGTTGAGTTAATTTTATATTCAGCCACTTTGCTGATCTTCATTATCAGCTGTAGGAGTTCTCTGGTGGAGTTTTTTGGGTCACATAAGTACACTACCATGTCATCTACAAATGGTGATGTTTTTGCTTCTTCCTTTCCAATTTTATCTCTTTGATTTCCTTTTGCTGTCTAATTGCTCCAGCCAGGACTTCCAGTACTATGTTGAATAGGTATGGGGACAGTGGGCAGGCTTATGTAGTCCCTGATTTTATTGGGATTGCTTCAAGGTTCTCACCATTAAGTATGATGTTGGCTGTTGGTTTGCTTTATATTGATTTTATTATGTTTACATATGGGCCTTGGATTCCTGTTCTTTCCAATACTTTTAACATGAAGTGGTGTTGGTTTGTGTCAAATGCTTTCTCAGCATCTAGTGAACTGACCATGTAGTTTTTTCCTAGAGTTTGTTTATGTGGTGGATTACATTGATGGATTTCTGTATAATAAACCATCCCTGCATCCCAGAAAGGAAGCCTACTTGATCATGGTAAATTATCATTTTGATGTGTTCTTGGATTCTGTTTTCAAGGATTCTGTTGAGTAATTTTGCATCAATGTTCATAAGTGAGATTGATCTGAAGTTCTCTTTCCTTGTAGGAACTTTGTGGGGTTTAGGAAAGAGGGTAATTGTAGCCTCACAAAATAAGTTAGGTAGTTTTCCATCTGATTTTATTTTTTGGACTAATTTTGGAGAGTATTGCTATTAGGTTGTCAATAAATGTCTGATAAAATTTTGCACTGAACCCATCTGGACCTGGGGTTTTTTTTTTTTTTTTACCCCCTTTGGTTGGGAGGCTTTTGGTGACTGCTTCTACTTCTTTAGGTGTTTTGGGATTATTTAGATTGTTTACCTGGTCCTGGTTTAACTTTATTATTAAGTATCTGTCGAGGAATTTATCCATTTCTTCAAAATTTTCCAGCTTTGCTGAGTATAGACTTTTATAGTATGATCTGGTGATTTCTTGAATTTTCTCAGTTTCAATTATTATATCTCCACTTTTATTTCTGATTTTGTTAATTTGGATACTGTCTCTTTGCCCTCTAGTTAGTCTGGCTAAGGGTTTATCAATCTTGTTAATTTTCTTAAAGAATAAGCTTTGGTTTTGTTGATTCTTTGAATGCTTATTTTTGTTAATTTTTGGTCTATTTCTGCTCTAAATTTGATTATTTCTTGTTGTCTCCTCCTCTTGGGTGTTTTTGCTTCTTTTTGTTCTAGAGCTTTCAACTGTGCTGTCAAGTTGCTAGTGTGTGTTCTCTCTAGTTTCTTTTTGGAAGCACTCAGAGCTATGAGGTTTCCTCTCAGTACTGTTTTCATTGCATCCCATAGGTATGGGTATGTCGTGTTTTCATTTTCATTGAATTCTAGAAAATCCTTAATTTATTTCTTTATTTCTTCTTTGACTCTGCTATTGTTTAATAGAGCATTTTTTTAGTTTCCATCTGTATATATGCTTTTTGTTGTCTTTGTTGTTATTAAAGACCAGCCTTAGACCATGGTGATCTGAAAGGATGCATGGGAGTATTTCAGTCTACTTATATGTATTGAGGCTCGTTTTGTGACCAATTATGTGGTCAATTTTTGACAAGGTTCCGTGAGATGCTGAGCTGAAGGTGTATTCTTTTGTTTTAGGATGATATGTTCTGTAGATATCTATTAATTTCAGTTAGTTCATAACCTCTGTTAGTTTTACTGTGTCTTTGATAAGTTTCTGTTTCCATTTTCTGTCCATTCATCTGAGTGGGGTATTGAGGACTACAACTATTATTGTGTGGGGTGCATTGTATTTTTTGAGCTACAGTAGGGTTTCTTTTATGAATATGGGTGCTTTTGTGTTTGGAGCATATTATGTTAATGATTGAGAGTTCCTCCTGACAGATTTCCCCTGTAATGAGTAATAAGTGTCCTTCCTTATCTTTTTTGATAACTTTTGGTTGAAAATCTACTTTATTCAATATTAGAATGTCCACTCCAGCTTGCTTCTTGGGGCAATTTGTTTGGAAGTTTTTTTTTTTTTTCCCCGAAACTTTTTAGTCTGAGATAGTGTCTGTTTTTGTCTCTGATATGAGTTTCCTGTATGCAGCAAAATGCTGGATTCTATTTATGTATCCAGTCTGATATCCTATATCTTTTTATTGGGGAGTTGAGTCTATTTATGTTAAGAGATTTTAAGGAATAGTGGTTGCTCTTTCCTGCTATTTTTGCTTTTGGAGGTAGAATTGTGCCTGTTTGTCCTTCTTCTTTTGGTTTTTTTGCTTAGTTATTTTCTTGTTTTTATTAGGATGTATTTACCCTTGCTGTATTGTGTTTTCCACCTATAATTTGTTGTAGTGCTGGGTTTGTGGTCAGATATTGTGTAAATTTAGTTTTGATTTGGAATATCTTATTCTTTCCATCTATGGTGATAGAGAATTTTGTTGGGCATAGCACCTTGGGTGGACACTTTTGCTCTCTTAAGGTGTGCATGATATCTGTCCAGGATCTTTTAGCTTTCATAGTCTCTGTTGCGAAAGCACGTGTGATTCTGATTGGTCTGCCTTTATATGTTACCTGACCTTTCTCCCTTATTGCTTTTAGTGTTCTCTCTTTGCTATGGGCACTTGGCGTTTTGACTATTATATGTCAGGAGGAATTTCTTTTCTGGTCCAAACTATTTGGTGTTCCGTAGGCTTGTTTTTATTATCATCAACATCTCATTCTTCAGGGTAGGGCAGTCTTATTCTATGATTTTGTTGAAGATATTTACTGTGCCTCTTATTTGATATTCTTTGCCCTCTTCTATTCCTATTATCCTTAGGTTTGGTCTCCTCATTGTGTCCTGGATCTCCTGGGCATTTTGGGTTAGGAACTTTTTGGTTTATGCATCTTTTCTGACTGTTTTATCTATGTTTTCAATGTTGTCTTTGGCCCCCAAGATTCTCTTTTCCATCTCTTGTAGTCTGTTCGAAATGCTTCCGACTCCTGATTTCTTTTTTAGGTTTTCTACCTCTAGTGTTGTCTCTTTTAGTGTTTTCTTTATTGTGTCAATTTCCATTTTAAATTCTTTCTTCCATTCCTTCATCTCTTTGGTTCTGTTTTCCTCTAGTTCTTTGAGTTCTTTTTGTGTTTTTCTTGTTTCCTCTTTAAAAGCTTCTAATTCTTTGTGCTTTTCCTCTTGTTCTCGTTTAAGCATCTCTATCATCATTTTAAGGCATGATTTCGGGTCTGAGTCTTCTTTTTCTGGAGTGTTTGGCATTCTGCTGTTTGCTGTGATGGTAGAGCTGGCTTCTGGTATTGCCAGTCTGTCTTTGTTTCCCTGGGGTACGTTCTTTTTCTTTCTTCTTGCCATTTTGATGTCTGTGTTTATACGTGGTCTTGTTGTCAGTGATTGATTCTTGCCTCTCTCTTGTACCTGGTCTGTGTCCCTGGATCTCTGCGTGTTTCTGGTAGCAGATGGCCTGAGCGTCTATTCTGTAAGCAGGGGCCACTGGCTGATAACAGACATCCCAGAGTAGGGTTCCTGCTTCCCTAAACCAAGCAAGGGTAGAGGTGTCGCACTTTCCGTGCACTTAGCACAGATCTCTCTGTTCCCTGGCTACTTGGCTACTCTGAGCAATGTCTAACTAGGCCTGTATCCCTGGATCTCTGCTGTTTCTGGTGGCAGATGGCCTGAGTGCCTTTTCTGCACACAAGGGCCACAGGCTGGAAACAGACAACCCAATGCAGGGTTCCTGCTTCCCTGAACCAAGCAATTGGGGGGGTGGGTGCACTTTCTGTGCTCTCGAAAGAGATCTCTCTGCTCCCCGGCTACTTGGAACACCTTCTCAACAGGCATGTGTCCCTGGGTCTCTGCTGTTCCTGGTGGCAGGTGGCCGAGCACCTATTCTCAAAGTTTTAAAAATAATACAAAAAGTAGATGAAAATCTCTGAGACAAACTAAAAGACTAAATATTGTAACTACTAGAAAATATAAGAGAGAAGAACCTTAGGTCAAATGTATAGATCAAATCTTCAAAAAGATCATAGAATAAACTTTCCTAAACTGAGGAAAAATATCACCATACTCATATATTTGAATTCTTGATAACTATTTGGTGCAATCATTTAGAAAGGAATAGGATGTGTGAATTTGCTGGAGGAGGTGCTTCAGTGAATTTGGGCTTTGAGCTTTCAAAACTAAACAGAATTTCCATTTATCTCTGTCTGCTACATGCTCATAAATTTCAGCTATTGCTCCTGTGCAATCCATTCCTGACTACTCCCCTACTCCCTGCCATGAGTGGCATAAATTCTATCGTTCTGGAACCATATTTTTGCATGTTCAACCATCCCTGCAATGCTGGACTGAGGCCTATATGATCATGGTAGATTAATTTTGATGAGTTTTAGAATTTAGTATTTATTTGGTATTTTTCATCAATATCTGTATGAAAGTTTCTTGATGAGTCTGTGGGATTTGGGTATCAGAGAGAATGCAGCTTCATGAAATAAATTTGGCAGTGGTCCTTCTATTTCGATTTTGTGGAATAATTTAACAAGTACTTGTATTAGCTCTTTGAAAATCTCATAAAATGCTGAACTGGGGGGGGGCAGAGAACGATGTTTTATACCTGTCAGATGGTTAAGATTAAAAAAAACAAAAACAAAAAACTCAAGAGGTAGCAGATTTGGTTAAGAATGTGAAATAAGGGGAACACTCCTCTATAGCTGGTGGGAGCACAGACTTGTGCAACAACTTTGGAAATCAATATGGCAGTTTCTCAGAAAACTGGGAATCAACATACTTCAAAACCAAGTTATATCACTTCTGGACATATAACCAAAAGATACTCTATCCTATGACAAAGAAACTTGCTCAACTATGTCTGAAGCAACTTCAATCGCTGTAACCAGAAACTGAAAAGAAACTAATTTTTATGTCACCTGAAGAATGGATAAAAAATGTGGTACATTTGCACAATAGAGTATACTCAGCTGTTTAAAGTAATATCAGGAAATTTGCAAAAAAAAATGATGAAATTAGATAAAAGTATGCGCCAGTGCTCATGGTCTTAAACATAGACCTGAGGAGGGAACTGATGAATGGGGAACAAGAGACAAAAAGAAGGAGAGCAAATTGAAATTGCTGATCAAGCTCTCGTTTATTATGTGCCAAAACCATTTCTTTTAAAGAAAAACAGGTAGAATTACATGGAATCAGGGAATTCCCAGGTGCAATGGAATGTTCTGCCAAGCAGGATCTGTTGCCTGGTTGACCACAGTGATATCTCCTGATTTCTGGAAAAAAGGCCTCTATCTTGGGAAACAGAAACTTAGGCCTAGATTTATGTAAAAATGGCATTACTCAGGCTAAGGGAATTTTGTAATTCTATTAGCTCCGGGCAAAAGTATCTCTCTCTCTCTCTCTCTCTCTCTCTCTCTCTCTCTCTCTCTCTCTCTCTCTCTCTCTCTGGGTGTGTGTGTGTTTTAGTAGGGTAGATGTTAAGGAGTATTTTCTCAGTTTCTGATCTCTTTTCCAAAATATCTCTAGGTTGTGTCAAATTAATATAAAGCTAATGAGGACAATCTCTCAATCCAACTTAAATAAAAAAATAAAAATAGGGATAATAGTGAGATCACCTGATTTCTGGGACAAAAAGGCCCCTATCATGGGAAACAGAAACCTAGGCCTAAATCTATGTAAAATGGCATTACACAGAAAAGGAAAGTTGAAGGGAGAATACTGAAGATTAAAGGATTCAGTGGAGGGGGATGGGAAAAGTGAGAATAGTGGGTGTGTTAACCAAAATCATAGTCTATGGAAAAGCCTTATGGTAACTCAGCAACTAGTGAGTTAATTTCAAAATACAATTAAACACATACACACCAATATTAAGATGGATTATCTTGCATTGGGGGCAATCTCCCCTAGTATACTTGGGTTATTAAATGCCATACAAAAATTGAAGACCCTCTTTTGTGTTATTCTTCAAGGAAAACTCAGAGGTCACCAAAACAATACAGGCTATTATCAATGATCTTGGTTACTCAACAAAATTATATGGTCAAACCTAATTTTCAAAGACAAAACTTGGCTGCAGTACATAGATAAATTGATCTCGAATTGACTGGGAAAATTCTTTCCTCCTGGCTAGCTTTCCTAGTTACAGAAGATGCTATGCAAGATGATGGAATAAAACAGTCGTCAGTGACTTTTATTCAGTGATGGAAACTACATATTGCAATACCAAGTTTTCAGTAATGATGTGCCTATTGCTATATAATTGTTTTGGGGTAACATTCCAATTGCATTTGAGGTCTGTTCTGCAGGAGTGAGTTTAATATCTAACACTAATTCTTGCTAAAAACCTGTAGATAGAAAACTGAGAGGCCCTAGGAAAGAGGCCTTAGGATTATTAATTTTTACAAAATGGTCATATCATCAAATTGGCATCTACATGTTCATGTAAGTATAAACTTATAGTTACAGCTGCTGGCAACCTTGTTCAGAAACACTTCTTTAAAAAATGGAGAGCAATAGATAATAGAAATACATAGCTGGTTAAAGTTTTAAAATTAGCATACTGAATGCTAAGATTTAAGTGGGATGTCTTTATTCACACCACTACCAAGTCTCAGGGAATATTATAGATAATAAAAAGCACAACATATTTTTACAGGTTCATGACTTCCTTAAAAATTGAGCATTTTCTTTGAAATTGTAGTCAATGATAAATGGCTAATGTTCTGATAAGTAACCTCCGACCTATACTCATAGCCACAACAGAAATTAGTCTTAGTTTGTTGCATGCTTATGTGCACGCACACTTGCACAAATGTAGGGGGGGGGGCTTTTAGAGAAGAAGAGATTCAGCAGGAATGAAAAAGGGTGTGAAAATATGCAACGTAGAATGAAAATGGCTAGTTCACTTTATACATGCATGAACTGTCAAAAATATTTTAAAACATCTCATTTGAATTATCATTTTGCTGTTTGATTTTTTCAGAAATTTAAAATATATAGATATAACTTCGAAGATTCTGTTTAACTGTTTCAGAAATACTATTGTACCCAAACTTTTCTTGTGCATGAAGTACATTAACAGATATTCATTAATTTCAACTTATTTTAAGGTAAATGTTTTTTAAATGACAGCATAGATAAAATCAAACCATACAAAAAAACAAACAAACAAACAAACAAATAAATAACTAAATAAATAAATACATATCAAAGCCATACAGGGGAATTCTGGATAAGAGCTAGAGCAGCTATGGAAAAAAAAATCTGTCATATGTACAGCTTGGAAACGTGAACATGTAATTCCACATGAGTGTCCCAGAGTGACTACTTGAGGAACACACAGGAATTACCAGCCACACCATTTTATAACAAAGGACAACACAAAAATGTGAAAAGGAACCTGATCTTGGCGCCATCTCCTTGACAAGCACAAGAATACTCATGAGAGAAAATACAGGGGAAAAGATTGGAGCATGGACTGAAGAAATGCAGATCCATCTCATATGCTGTCACCAAGCCCAGTTTCTATTGCTGATGCCAAGAAGTGCTTGCTAACAGCAGCCTGATGTGGATGTCTCCTGAGAGGCTCTTTCAGAGCCTTACTGATACAGAGGAGGATGCTTGTAGCTAACCATCAGACTTGGCACAGGGACGCCAGTGGAGGAGACAGAGAAAGGACTGAAGAAGCTGAAGGGGTTTACAACCCCATGGGAAGAACAACAATGTCAACCAACCAACCCTGACCAGAACTTCCAGGGACTAAATCACCAACCCCTGAGTACATATAGAGGGACCTATGGCTCCAGCCTCATTATGTAGCAGAGGATAGCATTGTCTGCCATCAATAGGAGGAGAAGCCTGTGGTCTTGTGAAGGCTCGTTTCCCAAATATAGGGGGATGCCAGCATGATGAGGTGGGAGTCGTTATGTGAGAGTCAGAGCATTTTTATAGAAGCAAGGGGAGGAAGGGTGGGAGAGAGAAGAAAGGGGGTAACATTTGAAATGTATATACATAAAATATCCAATAATAATAAAATTAGAAAAGAAAAAATTGTGTAAATTAAAAAATAAAATAAACCCTTAGGCAAGAATGGGATGACTTCAATGAAAAAAAAAAAAAAAAAAACAGATTCATCAAGAAACATCACATCCATGAATAAAGGGAAACACAAGAATGAAAATGTTCGGGGGCTGGAGAAATGGCCCAGTGGTTAAGAGCACTGACTGCTCTTCCAGAGTTCCTGAGTTAAATTTCCAGCAACTACATGGTGGTTCACAACCATCTGTAATGAGATCTGATGCCCTCTTCTGGTGTGTCTGAAGACAGCTACAGTGGACTTATATATAATAAATAAATATTAAAAAAAAGAAAATGTTCCCCATACTCAATCCGAACTTTGGTCACAGAAGCCAATGCTTGTAAAATAATATCACCAGGATATTGTCTCTAGCTATTGGGTAAGGAATTTCAAAATGGAAAATTCCTTCAAAAAGAAGTCCTAGAAAGAGTCCCCTACCCCAAGCAGGAAGAACATACTAATGTAACTTTTTGAATTACTGGCAGAGCCAGTTAAAATGACAATTAAAGTTTTAGAGCTAGTCCATTCATTCTAACAAGGAAAATATTCTAGCTGATATTATATTATTTTCTTTAGTTTTGTTTAGCTTTCTTTATTTTTTGTTATCTTATTTTAATACATTTGTGCTTCAATCATCTTTTGTTTTATATTAAATGATATATTGCCTAATGATTTTTTAGTATCCTTTTTATTGAAGACATTTAGTTTTGACAATTCTACGTATGTATTTGGTGCATTTTGTTGGATCTCTTCTCTTACCTTCTTCTATCTCTCTTTGAACCCATCATATCTTCTCCTTCTAATAGGTTCCATTTCCAAAATCCTGCCTTTTTTATGTTTTGTTTTGTTACAAAGTATAGCTATAACCATCTCTCTGGGCAAGGGATTGGAAGCGTCCATTAAAGCCTAAAGAACTTAGTTTTTATCATACAACTGAAGGTGACAACTGTCTCTCCTTTAGAACTAAAGAGCTGCCAATAATAATTCCTCAAGCTCTTTCTTTATTTAAGGTTAGTCTTGTATAACTCCAGTTCAGGCAATTGCAGCTGCTGTAAGTTAATGATTGTAATGGCCATTTCATGACCAGAAGATAGCACTTCACAACCCTTCTCCCAGTCTTCCTGCTCTTACATTCTTTCCACTTCTTCTCCTCTAAAGTTGAGTGAGTGTAGAGATAATTGTATAAAAGTCCTATGTAAGACTGAAAACCCAACTGTCATATATTCTAAGAATCATGAGTAATTATGAGTCACTTTATTCAACCATGTTCATTATAAAAAGATGCTGGTCTGATTAAGGCTGAAAGAATCATTTGTTTATGAACATGATCATCTTTAGAAGACAGTTCATTATTATTACTAATTTAGCTGAGCAACATTAGTATATACCCTTCCCCAGAGACTTTAATTTCCTCAGCAATGTTTTTTATAACTAGATATATAGCTCTCAGAATATATCTCTTATGCCAAATGCCTCAAATCCAATTACAGAGCATTTGGTTACCACCATAATAGTTGTGCCACTGTTGCACCAGTAAGCACACCATAACTGTCAGGTTGGCTTTGTAGTTCTCAAGCACTTGCAACCAAGGTATTTGGTTTTGCTGTATTCCCCCAATGGAGCCTTATTATCTAGTTATAATGGGTAAGCAAGTGCAAAACTGATATTTTCACTATAATTATATTGACTTCAAAATTTTTCAATATAACTCATATTGAATCATAAGCTAGAGCAATTTAAAAATAGAAGGAAATAAATTAGATGCAATCTGGAAAGGAAAACTTAAAACTATTAGTATTAGTAGATGGGATGATTCTATTCTTAAGAGACCCCAAAATTCTAACAGAAAACTTTAATAGTTGGTAAATACTGCCAAGAAAAAAAAAGTGACATAAAATTAATGTATAACAATTAGTCTTCTTATACATCAGTAACAAGTAACTGAGAAATGCATCATGAAACAAGCCATTCACAAAAATCTCAAATATCTAGAAGGAAAACAACAAAGAAAATAAATGAACTATACAGTGAAAATTTTAAATACACAAAAATACAGAAAGAGATTAGAAGATGGATTGTGTGGGACTGTGGGCCGGGGTGCCTCACACGGAGAGCTCTGGTCAGGGAGGGGGAAACCACCTCCTCAGCTGCTGGCTCTGGTTAGGTTTGTGGGTTCAGGTGAAGGCGAGAGAGCTAAGGGCAGGGAGGGCGAAACTGATTCTACTGCCTCCTCTGCTGGTGCTGCCCAGATCTTTTTCCAAGCGGAGGTGTTACAGCTCTTATGACAGACGTTCTCAGAAGATGGAGCAATTCCTGCACACCTTTAATTTCAGACAGGCCTCATATATACCATTTTGGAATGGTTCAGACTCTGACAACAGGCGCTTCCTATTGGCTTGGACAGAGGACTTGGGAATACCTTATTTACATATTTGGGGAGTGTGGTCCTGCTTCTGTTCTGAGACTACAGGATGTGTGGTCACGTCCTCACCTGCTGAGAAGGATCTTGGGGCATGAATGTTCTGTCTTGAGCCTAAGTCACATCCTCACCTGCAGAGGAGGGACTTGGGGCATGATCTATGTGACTCAAACCTCGATACAGGGGGCTGTAGGGGTCTATAGATATGTGATGTGGGCCTGATCTCTCCAGGGACTAGGAAACCCTTTCCGTCATCCCTTTGGGTCCCAGACCTTCTACTTATCTGGACGGAGAATCAGGGTGCGCTTTACCGCCAAATTGCTCCAAAGGGATTGCCATCTGTGCTTGGATGGACAAAATTAACATTGTCAAAATGCCTGTCATATCAAAGGCAATACACAATGTAATGCAAATCAAAAGTAGAATTCCACTTTTCCACAGAAATGGAAAACTAACATAGAAACACAAATGATTTAACATAGTAAAATAAATTTTAACCAATAAGAAATTAACAAAATAAGAGACATTTTGGATATTCAATAGACCTGCCCATAAAATATCACACATAAATTTCAAAAATACAAATCAAAATAGTTATATAAAAACGCTGAATGCATATACAAAGGCAGAAACATCAGAACAATGTCAAATAATTCATCACCAATATTAAAAGCAAGAAAAAGGATGAGATATTCTTACAAGGATGAAACTATAAAATTGCTAAACAACATTTCTATACACAGAAAAAGGGTCTCTTAGGGTGGTTGGATAAATAAGAACAATTTAAGAAAAAGATAAAATAGAGTAATTTATGGAAACTGAGATAGAGATGAAAAAATAAAGAAAATACAAATAGTCAAAAAGATTATTTCATTCATGAAAACCACAACGAAAAAAAAAAAAAAAAAACTACTTAATGGTAGAGGGAGAGATTATACAGGTTGGGCTCTGCCAACTTGACACAATCCTGGAAATATCTGGTAAGACAGATTTTTTTTGAAAATAAATTTTCTCATACATCTTGACCACACCCTTCCTTCCTTCTATTACTGACAGCTCCCCACAACCTCTTCTCTCCCTTACGACCACCCCCCTTCACTTCTCTTCATAAAGGAGCAGGTCTCCAAGATACTAAATCCAGGCATGACAAAACAAGATTAAATAAAACATGGCAAATGCCCCTACCATCAAGCCTGGAGAAGGCAACCTAATAGGAGGAAAAGAATTCCAAGAGCAAGCATGAGAAATACCAATCCCACTGTTAAGGAGTCACACAAAATGACCAGGCTAACAGTTATAACATATAAACAAAGGGATTAATCCAGACCAATGAAAGTCTTATGTTTGCTGCTTCAATCTCTGTATGCTTATCTGAGCCCTACTTAGTTGATTCAGTGAGCCATGTTCTCCTGGTGCCTAACATCACTTGACTCCAAATATTTCCCTTTCCAAAAGGCCTGAGACACCTTGGGAACATTCAGTTCCACCTAAGGCATAACAAACAGAGGTCAGAAGCCTGCTGTCCTCTGAGCTCCATTGTCAGGCCAAAGACACTGCCTGCCTCCATACAGTGTCCTGTAGTCTTCAAGAACATCCAGTCAGTGCCAGGGACAGCCAGATGGCTAAAGGCCAGAGTAAGACCACAAACAAGAGGCAGAGAAATATGACACCGCCTTAACCCACTAATGCTTTCACAGAATTCCCTGAATACGTTTATAGCCAAAGAACAAGAAGATGACCTTAAAGCTAGTTTAATAAAGATAATAATGACCTTTAAAGAGGAAATGAATAAATCCCTTAAAGAAATGTAAGAAAATCAAACAAGTGAAGGAAATGAATTAAACTATTCAAGACATATAAATGGAACTAGAAGCAATAAAGAAAATATAAACTGACAGAATGATGGAAATGGAAAACTTAGGGAAGAGAAGAGGAATAGCAGATTCTTGCATCATGAACTGATGAATAGGAGAGATAGAAGACAGACTCTCAGGCATAGAAAATAACATTGAAGAAACTGATACATCAGTCAAAGCAAATGTTAAATGTAACACAGGATCACAGGATCACAGAAGAAGCTTGACTCCCAGGAGACTGAACACACCCAGGAACACTGGAGCTCTGACATACTCAAATTCACAGTTGAGGTAAAAATAGCTTTCCCAACACGTGGCATAACTGGAACCTCAACAGGAACTAGGGAAGCACAAACCTCTGCCCAGCCAGAGGCACTTTTTTCCTTCTACCTTGTTTCAGTGCCCTGAGAAAACCCTCAATTCTGAGCATCTATGCTCTAAATGCAAGGGCATGAATGAATGCAAAAGAAATGTTACTAAAGCTCAAAGCACACATTAAAATTCACAAAATAATAATAGGAGACTTTAACTCCCCACTCTCACCAAAAAACATATCATAGAAGCAGAAACTAAACAGAGACACAGTGAAACTCATGGAAGTTATAAATGAAATTATATATATATAACATTTAATCCTAAAACAAAAGAATATGCCTTCTTTACAGCAACACATGGTATCTTCTCCAAAACCGACCATATTATCAGTCACAAAATAGGCCTCAACAGATACAAGAATATTGAAGTAATCCAATTCATTTTATCAGATCACCATGGAGTAAAGCTGTTTTACAATAACAACATAAAAACTGAAAGCTCACATATAAAAAAGACTTTTATAATTTAATGAAAATGAAATTACAACTTACCCAAACTTATGGAATACAATGAAAATAGAGCCAAGAGGAAAACTCATAGCTCTGAGTGCCTCCAAAAGAAACTAGAGAAAACATGCAGCTTGATAGCATACCTGAAGGCTCTAGAACAAAAAGAAAGAGGAAATTGAAGATCTACTACAAAAGCCTATATCCAAAAAGCTGGAAAATCTAAAGGAAATGGACAAATTTCTAGACAGATACCAGATACCAAAGAAGCAGTCATCAAGCCTCCCCCTCCCCCAAAAAAAAGTCCAGGACTAGATGGGTTCAGTGCTGAATTCTATGAGACCTTCATAGAAGACCTAATACCAATACTCTCCAAACTATTCCACAAAACAGAAACAGAAAGAACACTACCCAACACTATCCAACTCATTCTTCCAAGCCACAATTATGCTCATACACAAACCACACAAAGACCTTACAAAGTAAGAGAACTTCAGAACATGATTAAGTAGACTTCATCCCAGAGATGCAGATATGGTTCAATATATGGAAATCCATCAAGGTAATCCACCATATAAACAAACTCAAAGAAAAATAGCCACATGATCATCTCATCAGATGCTGAGAAAGCATTTGACAAAATTCAATACCCTTCCATGTTAAAAGTCTTAGAAAGATCAGGAATCCAAGGCCCATACCTAAACATAGTAAAAGCAGTGTATAGCAAACCAATCGCCAACATCAAAGTAAACAGTAAGAAACTTGAAGCAATATCACTAAAATCAGGGACTAGACAGGGCTGGCCACTTTCCACCTACCTATTCAATATAGTATTGGAAATCCTAGCCAGAGCAATTAGACAGCAAAAGGAAGTCAAAGGGATACAAATAGGAAAGGAAGAAGCCAAAATATCACTATTTGCAGATGATATGCTAGTGTACTTAAATAATCCCAAAAATTCCTCCAGAGAACTCCTACAGCTGATAAACAACTTCAGCAAAGTGGCTGGATATAAAATTAATTCAAACAAATCAGTAGCCTTCCTCTACTCAAAGGACATATAGGCTGAGAAAGAAATTAGGAAAATGACAACATTCACAATAGTCACAAAAAATATAAAATACCTTGGTGTGACCCTAACCAAGCAAGTGAAAAATCTGTATGACAAGAACTTCAAGTCTCTGAAGAATGAAATTTAAGATCTCAGAAGATGGAAAGATCTTCCTTGTTTATGAATTGGAAAGATCAACATAGTACAAATGGCCATCTTACCAACAGCAATCTACAGATTCAATGCAATCCGTTTGAAAATTCCAACTCAATTCTTCATAGAGTTAGAAAGAGAAATTTTCAAGTTCATTTTGAATAACAAAAAACCAGGATAGCAAAAACTATGTTTAATAATAAAAGAATGTCTATGGAAATCACCATCCCTGACCTCAAACTGTATTACAGATCAATTGTGAGAAAAACAACATGGTAATGGTACAGGGAGGAAGGTAGATTAATGGAACATAATTGAAGATTCAGAAATGAACACACACACATATAGTCAACTGATCTTTGTCAATAGAGCTAAAAACATTCAATGGAAAAAGTATAGCTTCTTCAACAAATGGTGCTGATTCATCACTGAAGCTAATAGAACAGATAGTGGGAAAGTGCTTAGAACACATAGGCACAGGAGACATTTTCCTGAACAGAACAACAGTAGCTTATGCTCTCAGATCAAGAATTAACAAATGTTACCTCATGAAATTGCAAAGCTTCTGTAAGGCAAAGGACACTGTCAAAAGGACAAAAAAGCAATCAACAGATTGGGAAAAGATCTTAACAATCCTACATCTGATAGAGGACTAATATCCAATATATACAAAGAATTCAAGAAGTTAGACGCTAGAGAATCACATAATCTTATTAAAAATGGGGACAGAGCTAAACAAAGAATTTTTATCTGAGGAATATTAAATAGCTGATAAGCACACAAAGAAACGCTCAACATCCCTAATCATCAGGGAAATGCAAATCAAAACAACCCTGAGATTCCACCTCACACTAGTCAGAATGGCTAAGATCAAAAACTCAGACAGCAGTTGCTGGTGAGGATGTAGAGAAAGAAGAACACTCCTCTGCTGTTGGTGGGGTGGTAAACTGGTACAACCCCTCTGGAAATCAGTCTGGAGATTCCTCAGAAAATTGGACATAGTACTACCTGAAGACCCAGTTATTCCACTTCTGGGCATATACCCCAGAGATGCTCCAACACACAACAAAGATATATCCACCACAATGTTCATAGCAGCACTATTTATAATAGCCAGAAACTGCAAAGAACCCAGATGTCCTTCAACAGATGAATGGATACAAAAATTGTGGTATATTTACACAATAGAGTACTACTCAGCTATCAGAAACAACGACTTTCTGAAATTCTTAAGAAAATGGATGCATCTAGAGAATATCATCCTGAGTGAGGTAACCCAGTCACAAAAGAACAGACATAATACGCAGTCACCAATAATTGGATACTAATCCCAGAAAGCTCTGAATTCCCCAGAAACATCTCACAGACCATATGAAGCTCAAGAAAAACAAAGGCCAAAAAATGAAAGCCTTCGTTCTTCTTAGGAAAAACATAAATGTAAAGCATCCTCTCCGAGTGTGGTACACCTGGACCTTAAATCATTAATAATCTAAGTGCTAAGAATATAGCCTTGTGGCAATTTTTGGTATTCAAAGATCATTATGTTTAATCTATACTCACCAAGAAAACTGTTTCCATGTTACATTATGTCCTACATGTACTTTATGCTTATGGTAACTAGTGGGATTTCAATGCATGCTATCAAACCTATAAAATAATTAAGTACTGACAAAAATATTCATATAGTGTTATGCCAAAATGCCTTTAAAAGTTTGTATATGTATTCCTCTTTTTTTAAAATAAAGTTGTAAGAGAGAAAACAATCTTAACAAAAGAAGAATAAAAACTAAGACCATAAAATCTTTAGAAATATAAATTTAAATCTTGCAAACAATTTCACAAAACAAATATAGGAATCACACTAGAAAGAAAAGAAAAATACATAGAAGAGGGAATGTTTTCCTGACTTTTTATGGTCCTGCACACTCAGCGAAGCTGAATTTTGTTGGTACTGAAATTATCTACTAAGACAAGTGCCACATGTCTAGCAGGTATGTTTGTACTTCAGTTATATTCTATGAATCACTGTCTGCATATCACACTAGATATGCAACTTGTTAGCTACTTAGAAAATCAGGTTCTCCCAAAACTCTTAGTTTATACACCCTGGATTTTTTAATGTTCTAGGTATGGTGTATCTCCTAAGTGGTTCAGAATGGGGGGAAACAAAGAAAGCATTGAGATCTGTAAAAGTTGAACTGACTGTATACATTCAAAACTCACTAAGAATTAAGATCCTTTATTGGACGTATGTGCTTATAAGTGACAAATAGTCTGCCAGAATTTTAGCATTCTTATTATCTACATCAGTAAACTATGTAGCCCATGTGTGACCCCAATGGTTAATCCTCATATGTGTCTTGATCCAAAGTTATCCTGAGGTAATGAGGTAAGCTCCTTTTTCTCCAAAGGTGCATTGTGACTTCTTACTCAATGCTTCACTGCCTAAGGCAAGCTGCCTTTTGACTGAACATTTAGGATTTCCTTTTTTTAAATTAACTTTATTGGATATTCTCTGTATTTACATTTCAAATGTTACCCCCTTTTCCCCCATTCCCACTCCCACTCCCCTTGCTTCCATGAAGTTGCTTCCTCTCCCAACCACCCCCTTCACCTCAATACCTTGGCATTCCCCTACACTGGGAAAACATGCCTTCACTGCAACAAAGGTCTCTTCCATTGATGCCAGGCAATGCTATCCTCTGCTACATATTTAATTGGATCCATTGGTGTCTTCATGTGTGCTCATTGGTTGGTGTTTTAGTCCATGCAAATTTTGGAGGGTTTGGTTGGTTGATAATGTTGTTCTTCTCATGGGGTTGCAGACCTTTTCAGCTCCTTCAGTCATTTCTCTAGCTCTTTTATTTGGTGTCACTGTGTTCTGATGGTTAGCTGAAAGCATCCTTAACTGTATCTGCAGGACTCTGGTAGAACCTCTGTAGAGACATCCATATCAGGCTTCTCCAGTAAGCACTTCCTGGCATCAGCAATAGACTTGGGTTTGGTGGCTGCCTTCCTCTGCAAGTATTCTGCCTTCTGTTAATAAAAGGGGCTGTTTGCCCCCACTCTCTCCTCCATCCCCTCGAAACTTCCCCCTTCTTTCTCCATTTTATTCCCTCCACTTTCTCTCCACATGCTCATGACCAGCCTCTACTCTACTCTCTCTCTCTCTCTCTTCCCCTCCCTCTCTCCCTCCCTCTCTTTCTCTCCTTCTTTCAGCCTCTCTCTGCCTCTACTACCCTCTTGACTCTCCTCCCCATGGCCTGAATAAACTCTATTCTATACTATACCTTTGTGTAAGTGGTCCCTCAGGGGGAAAGGGTGCCTCAGTAAGGGCCTGCAGAGGCACCCACCCCTCATTTATACCTCACCACACCTCCATAGAACATACCCTTCCCCCAGTTTACCTTTTTATAAACACATCACCCAGTAGAGTTTTGCCTCTGGTAGCCATCTTCTGAACTGGTGCTGTAGCAATTTGACATTGGACTATAAATGATTGGTAATAGTTCAATGTTATCAGGCTTCCTGGGTGTCTTAGCTACTGTTCAAGTTGTCATGACAAAGCATAATGATCAAAGCAAATTATAGAAAAATTTAATTGGAAACTTGCTTAAAGTTTCAGAAGGTTAGTTCATTATTATCATGGTCTGGTCTGGAGCATGGCAACAGGCCTGCAGGAAAGAAGAAAAGGCATTGAAGCAGTAGCTAAGAGCTCATATTTGAGCTACAAATTGCAGAGAGAGACAGGGACAGACACAAACAAAGTGACAGAGAGAGGCACAAAGCAAGGCAAGGAGACAGAGAGATAGGGAGAGGGAGAGAGGGAGAGAGGATGAGGAGGAGAGGGAGAGAGGGGGGAGAATATCCCAGTAATTCCAGTAACCCTAGTAACCCCATCATACTGCTCATATTTTGTCTCCACATGAACTGTCATGTAAGCGTAATCAGTTTTCTGTTAAACCATTTGTCCTGAACATTGCTATGGGATCAGAGCACAAGAATAAAAACTTTCGTCTGACATACTGGACAAACTGATCCAGTCAAATAACCTTACCAGTGAATAAAAAATAAAGATCTCTACAGATGAAAATCATGTAGGTGAAGAACAAGGAATCCTTAAGAAATCTCTTGACTACTAGAAAATAGGTATGGAGTACTGACCATACTATAAGATACTGGCCTATCTTTTATTGGTTATTATTTTTTATTTGGTTTACTTTGAAAGGAGTATATGTATGTATGCATGTATGCCTGCATTTGTGTACATATATGTATTATATATAAGCATATATATGCTTTATTCTATTTACATTTCTCATACACTTAATATATTTGTTTTTGTATTTTCTAATATTGTAGTAACTTAGCTTCTCTGTTTTGATAATAACTTAAACATTTGTGCATTGCTAATTTATTTTGTTTTAACCTGTCTCACCAGTATAGACCCTATGAACAGGATATAGATCTTCAAATATGCTTGTGCACCTCTCACCATTTTATCTCTTAAAGTATCATGTCTTCTGCGCTATCCTATTGTGAAAAATTAGGTTTAAAACTCGATACATGCAGTAATTCCAATTTTCTTAAGCTTTAAAAAAATCTGTTAATCAATATTAATCCAAAGAATATTGGGGTTCTCCAGGTTTTCCTTAGTAGGTCATCTTTTCGCATGTACTTCAACCAATAAATAAAATGAACTTTTAACTTTTTAAATTGTATGAGATTCAATAGTATACTTAGAGCCTCTACACCTTACCTAGCTTTATGTTCTTTCCACCTATATTCCATACCTTTAAAATCCATTACCCACAAAATCCATTACTATACATATTCCTTAGGCCTGCTTGAATGAATCTAAAAACTCATAACTTTTAGGAATTGAATTAGTTTCTTTTTCACTAGTAAAACACACCAAAAAGTGACTTATGGAAGGGTTTACTTTGCCTTATGGTTCCAGAGAGATAATCCATAATGACAAGAAAGCAAGGACCAAAATACCAGAGCAGGAAGCTTAGAGATTGCATCTTTCACAATAAAAACAAAGCAGAACATGAACTAGGAGAGAAGTGAGGCTAAACTTTTCTTCAGTAACATTCTTCCTCCAGTCAGGACACATTTGCTAAAGGTTTTATGACCTCTACAAATAGTGACCCTAACTGAACATCAACTGTTCAATACCATATTCTACAGGCATTATCGTTTATTCAAACCATAGCAAGGATTTAGCATATCTCTTCCTGAACCATACTTTCTATTTCATCTCTACTTCATTTCTACTTCACCTGGAGTCTACTTATATATGTGTAGACTCAATGACACGTGGTCCTAGAAGAATATCAAGTGTTTTCTTCTCTGATATCTACTTTAGATGAAGGACATTGTCAGGTCTACCTATCATGTGGGAGCATTTTCCTTAGGGAAGGACATGTATGGCAGTACTGCAGAGTGTCTGGGCAATAATGCATCCTTTTATAAAAACAGAAATTATTTCTGTCAGGCGACATTAGTACATTAGAATAGGAGAATTCAATATCCTCTACCTTCTTAGGTTTTTTGCACACATCTTTCACCATCTCAAGTCACATGATACCACTCCTTCATAATCAGTGTTCTCACATTAACTGCTCACACACACTGAGACTGGTAATTAAATTTATTTTGTAAGTCAACTAATCATTTAATGAAAACTTGGATTTGTTTTTCTGCAACTTGAGACACCTTTGTCTTCATGAACTCTAGTGAGATTTTCTTCCAGTGTGTACTTAGAAACATTTAATTTGTTTATGCACATCTGGAGCCGGACAAATTTTATCAGTCATTTTTTTGGTTTGGTTACTTTGTCCACAGATGCTGAAAGGAATATTCCATCATCATTATATTCCCCATTTTAAACAAATGTTTGAAAAATCCGAATACAAAGTGAATAATTCCTTGCTCTAAGATCAGAATCACAAATGTCAAATTAATTTATATTACATAACTCACTAAGGAGCTCATACCATGGATTTTCAGTCTCTCTTTACTAACATATGGATATTTAGTAACTATAGAATTTATCCAGCTATAGAACTAATTTCATATACCACAAAGCCTACTAAAATATGCATCCATACAATTTTGTTTCTCCATAACTAGTCTAGTTACCACAGTTTGTATTAGATCTCTAGAGAATTCTCTAGAGAAATAGAGTTGATAGTGTGTGTGTGTGTGTGTGTGTGTGTGTGTGTGTGTGTGTGTGTGAGACATTGTCATTCAAACCACCACAATATATGAAGAATTAATGAAATCAGCTTCCATCAAAATAACAATAGTTGTCTCACACCCTAGAGGGTTCTGAAACACAGTAGTTGTATGGCCCTTGATGATGAATACCTCACAAGTGGGAGTAGTTGCAAAATATATGCCTCTCACTGGAGAAGCCATTAACTAAGTAGTTGTTTTCTCTATGAGGTTCGGTGTCTCAGTAGTTCCAGTATGTTGCCCAAAGTCTGGAGTGTTCCTGAAGAGCTGTTGGACATTAGCCAGTTATGAAATCCTGGAAACCACAGTTCTGACATCAGTGGTGGCAACAATAAGATAAACCAATCAAATATTAAGAGGGAATGCCAAGGAAAAATCTGAAATAATTGTCCTCCTTCTGCCTTTTCTAATTAGATGCTCACTATTAGGGCAAGTCTTCCCACCTCAATGAAGTGCATCAGAACAAGTCTTCAACTGAGGCTCTAACACACTTGGTTCTTTTTTTTTTAATTGCATCATTTTATTTTATTTTATTGTTAACATTCAAAACTCTTAGAAATCATCTTACTTGTTAATCTTGTACTCTGGATCTCTGCACCAAGATGTAAAGTTAATATATATTACACAATATATATTATATAGCATATAGCATTATATATTGTATAACATATATATTGATATATTATATATAATATGCATATATTGTAACTGTATGTAATATAGGTATAAGAAGAGAGAGAGGAGCTGTGTTTTATTGTTTTTAATAGAATATTATTGGATGGATAGGTGGATGGATGGATGGATGGATGGGTGGATGGATGGATGGATGGATGGATGGATGGATAGATGAGAAGACAGGTAATTTGTAATTTCTTCAAGATGTCATAAGGTGACAGAACTATAGTTACATTGTAGAAAAGCTCACGTGGTAAAGGAAAATAAACTACAGAGTCATTGGGACATATCAACTATGAAGTTACACTCTGTCTTATAATCAATTCTTTATACAAAGTTCAAAATCCTCATAGATGAAAAGTCTTCAGTGGTAACATATGAAGTTTGTTTTTCTCTTAGCACTGTCCAGAGATTTTTGTCTCTCCATCTATGGGGACGGATATAGTAACCTTGCGGGATATAGTAACCTCAGCTGGCATTTGTGTTCTCTTAGGGTCTGTATGATGTCTGTCCAGGATCTTCTAGCTTTCTTTTGATTTTATTTTATTTTATTTTTTATAACTTTTTACTTTATTTTTTAACTGAACAACTTTATTTTAAAAAAAGGATAAATGTACAGATTTTAAGCACTTTTGCATGAAACTATATGAATACATTTTTGTCAGTACTTGTTTTTTTTGAACAACTTTATTTTAAAAAACAAAGATAAATGAACAAATTTTAAGCATTTTTGCATAAAAGTATACAAATACATTTTTTCAGTGCTTGGCTTTTTTTCCCAAAGGTTTGATAGTGTGCATTAAGGTCTTACTAGTTACAATGAGCATAAAGTATATGTAAAACAGGATGTAACCCGGAATTAGTCAAAGTTTTCTTGGTTTATAAAGATTAATGTTTTTTTTCATTTTCTTTTTCTTTTTTTTTCTTGAACTTCATATAGTTTGTGAGTTGTTTCTGGGGGTATTCAGAGCTTTCTGGTGTTAGTATCCAATTGTCAGTGACTACATATTATGTCTGTTCTTTTGTTACTGGGTTATCTCACTCAGGATGATATTCTCTAGATACATCCTTTTCTTACGAATTTCATAGTCATTGTTTCTGATAGCTAAGTAGTACACCATTGTGTAAATATACCACAATGTTTGTATCCATTTATCTACTGAAGGACATTTGGGTTCTTTCCAGCTTCTGATTATATAAATAAGGCTGCTATGAACATTGTGGTACATGTGTCTTTGTTGTATACTGGAGTGTCTCTGGGGTATATGTCCAGAAGTGGAATAACTGGGTCTTCAGGTAGTACTGTATCCAATTTTCTGAGGAATTGCCAGACTGATTTCCAGAGTAGTTGTACCAGTTTACAACCCCACCAACAGTGGAGAAGTGTTCCTCTTTCTCTGCATCCTTGCCAGTATCTGCTGTCATCTGAGTTTTGGATCTTAGTAATTCTGGTTGGTGTGAGGTGGAATCTCAGGGTTGTTTTGATTTACATTTCCCTGATGAATAAGGATGTCAAGCACTTCCTTAGATGCTTTTCAGCCACTTGATATTCCTCAATTGAGAACTTATTGTTTAGCTCTGTACCTCATTATTTTATAGGATTGTTTGATTCTCTGGTGTCTAACTTCTTGAGTTCTTTGTATACCTTGAATATTAGGCCTCTATCAGATATGGGGTTGGTAAAGATCTGTTTCTAATCTGTTGGCTGCCGTTTTGTTTTCTTGACAGTGTCTGCATGATGTATGTCTAGGATCTTCTAGCTTTCATAGTCTCTGTTGAGAAGCTGGGTGTAATTCTGATTGGTCTTCCTTTATATGTTACTTGACCTTTTTCCCTTACAACTTTTAAGATTCTTTCTTTGTTTTGAATATTCATTGTTTTGACTATTATGTGTCGGGAGGACATTCTTTTCTGGTATAATTTATTTGGAGTTCTGTAAGGTTCCTGTAAGTTCATGGTCATCTTGTTCTTAAGAGCAGGAAAGTTTTCTATGATTTTGTTGAAGATATTTGCTGTGCCTTTTAGTTGACATTCTTTGCCCTCTTGTATTCCTATTATCCTTAGGATTGGTCTTCTCATTGTATCCTGGGTATCCTGGAGATTTTGGGTTAGGAGTTTTTTTAGGTTTTGCATCTTCTCTGACTCTTTTATCTGTTTTCTGTGTTGTCTTCTGTCTCTGAGATCCTCTCTTCCATCTCTTGTAGTCTGTTAGCAATGCTTGCATCTGTAACTCCTGATTTCTTTTATTTTTTTTTTTGGGGTTTTCATCTCCAGGGTTGTCTTTGTGTGTGTGTGTGTGTGTGTGTGTGTGTGTGTGTTCTTTATTGTTTCTATTTCTGTTTTCAATTCCTTTATCTGTTTGGCTGTGTTTTCCTATAGTTCTTTGAATGATTATTCCTGGTTTTCCTGTAACTGTTTAAGAGAGTAATTTATGTGCTTCTCCAAGATTTCCATCATCATCATAAAGTATGATTTCAAGTCTGAGTCTTGTTTTTCTCGTGTGTTGGACAATCTGATACTCGCTGTGGTGGGAGTGCTGGGTTCTGATGTTGCCAAGTGGTCTTGGTTTCCATTGCTTAGGTTCTTTCACTTTTCCTCTTACCATCTTGTTATTTGTGATTATAGGTGATTTGTTGTTTCTGTGTGCAGCCTGTTTCTCCTGTGGATCCTTCTGCTTAGGATGGAAAGTGTTCCTGCAGCTCTTCCAAGCTCCCAGGGACCTGTGGCTGGGCAGGCCCAAGGTCCAGATGCAGCTGGGCTGGGTCTGGCCTTGGGCCAGAAGTCTGCTCCTCTGTTCAGTTCCACTGTTTCCAAACTTGGTTCTAATGTGTGCCAACATGACCTTAAATTTAATCACCATAAAAAAATTTTCCCATTTTCTGTTTGATTTTTATTGTACTTATTGTTGGTACTATTTGCATTTCTTTTTCTCTTTTGTTACTATTAGGTGCTTGTTAGATTTCTTTTGTGGACATGATGGTTCCTTCTAGCTCTCATTGTTCATTTCTGTCTTAGGTAGAGTTTCTAGTACTGTAATAAATCTTGGCCAAAAGCAATTTGGAGACAAAGCAGCATACTTCAGCTTATAATTCATCATCATATTTATCATTGAGGAAATTTAGGGCAGGAGCTAAAGGAGTCTCGAGTTTATGCAGAAGCTAGACAGGAGTGCTGCTTACCTTTTGGTTTCTCATGGCTTGTTCAACCTACTTCCACATAGACCCCAGGATTATCAGCCCAGAGTGGCATCAGCCACAGTGATCAGGAACCTCCAACATCAATAGTCAATCAGTCTTGTTCACAGGCTAATCTTATGGGCATATATTCTCAATTGAATTTACCCTTCTAAAATGGCTTGAGTATGTATCAAGTTGACATAAAACTAACCAGAAAAATTGACTTCTTGTCCACTCAATATACAAACACACCACTATTCTGTTTGAACCTTTCCTATTCCGTTTGTCCACATAATAGCATGTTAATATTTTAGTGCTACAATATACATTTCCCAATTTTAAATATCTCACAGTCTTTAAAACTTTAGATACTTTAAAATATTTAGTTATCTCTATAATATCTAAAATCTCTCTAATATATCAAAGCATCTCTAATACTTAAAGTTTCTAAAATATCAAAAGTTTCTTTAAAATACTGAAGTTTCTTAACTGTGGGCTCCTGTAAAAATAAAATTAAATTAATCAATATTTTAGTTATTTTATTTTTAAGATTATAATATGCTTATACCAGCTCTACTTTTCCCCTACAAACCCTTGAACATACCCCTCCTTTGTCTTTCAAATTCATTGCTTCTTTATTCATTATTTGTATATTTAATTATATAATATACATATATATTTAATTTTAAATTGTTCAGGTTGCATAATGTTACTGGTATGTACATTTTTTAGGACTAAACATTTAGTATCAGATAACTTCCTGGGGAAGATGAGTTCTGCTGCTATCTACATTTCTTAGCTGCCTTTAATTCTTTATGTAGGGTTGAGGCCTGATGAGCATTTCCTGGTCTACACTTTCATGTCTGTTGTCCTTGTTCAGCTTGTGTTTAGGAACTCATATTGGTGTAATTTTATGGGTATAACTTCTGACATTATTAGGAAATACAGTCTCATATAGTAAATTCACTGTTCCTCTGGCTCTTACAATCTTCCTACCACCCATTCACCTGTGCTCCTTGAGCTTTACATGTGGGAGTTGGAGCATAAATATATTCTTTGGGAATTAACCCCATAACTCATCATTTTAATTGATTATAGTTTCCTGAAATCATCTCACCTATAGCGAAGATGTTTTCTTTATGAAGAGTGTATTTGTGAGAGTTTTCCAAAGGAACAGAACTAACAGCATATGTGTGTGTTTCTGTGTGTGTGTGTGTGTGTGTGTGTGTGTGTGTGTGTATTTTAATATACTATATTCTCATAGTACTATACATTTATATACAATATATTATTAGATTGGCTTACAAGCTATAGTCCTGCTAGCCCAACAATGGCTGTTTCTTGATGACCACAAATCCAATAGTTGTTTAGTCCACGATGTTGGATACCTCAGCTGTTCATTAGTATTCATTGGAATCTCAATTAAGTAGGTTCTAATATGAATAACAATTGAATCAGCATTAAGATAGACGAACTTTCCAGAGATACTAAGACCAAGCAGACAAAGGGAAACATCTTCCTTCTTCTATAGCCTTTGATGTGAGCTGCCATCAGAAGATAGTAGAAGAGGTCTAGTGTATATCTTGCCACTTGAAAATATCTGACTTCATATTTCTTTATAGATAAACATTATTAAAATATAGCACATTTTCAGTATCTATTCATTGGTTCAGGGACATTTAGGTTGTTTACGTGTCCTAGGTATTATGAATGGAGAAGCAGTGAGCATGGTTGAAGAAGAATATGGAGAGAAAAAATGTGGAGTCCTTTGGACATACACCAAGGAGTAATTAATATAGCTGAGTCATATGGTAGATTTATTTTTAGTTTTTTGAGAATTATCCAAACTGATTTGTAGAATGGCTAGAGCTAGATTGCAATCTCACCAACAGTGAATAAAGATTCTCTTTTTCCCACATCTTCTTCAGCATTTGTTGTAAATTGTTTTCTTATTTTTGCTAATCTGATTGAGAAAGATGAAATTTTAAAATTATTTTGATTTACATTTACTTATTGCTAGAAATAGTTAGCATGCTTGTATATTACCTAGACATTGCTATTTCTTTTCTTTTTTTTTTTTTTTTTTTGAGACATCTCTGTCCAGGTCTGGTCCCTTTATTGAGTGGAACCTTTGTTATTCTGCATCTGTTTTGGTTTTGTTTTTGGGATGCTTTTTGTTTGTTTGTTTTTGTTTTGTTTTATAGTTTTATATGCTTTGGATATTAATACTCTGTGAGATGTATAGCTGTTAAAGATTATCTTCAATTGGTGAGACTCTTTCTTACATTACTGTTTTTCAGATGCACAGAATATTTTTAGTTTTATTAAGCTCCATTTGGATTATTGGATACTGGGTCTTGTATATTGGACACAGTTTAGATGTGGCAGGTTGTACAGAGTGCTTGGAAATCAAGGTCAAATAGAGTTATTGAGTTAAATCATGTAGAAGTATATAAAGTTATAACATTTTTACTAAGAGGAAAGAATTTTAACACAGTCACAATCAGATCAAATCCAAACCAAAGTCTAACAATGTAAAGCTTAATGTCAGACTTCCAGGACACATAGTATTTTAGGCTCCTAGGGGCTTGCTTTAGGATACTAGCATAACTTCAGTCCATACTTCCTGCTGTTCTTAATGATCATCCCATGATGCTAGCACCTTGAAAATACTGAGCTGCACCATCACCAATAGCCACTCTCAGACATTCTTCTGGATGGAAATGTATCACTCTAAGAGCCCTGATAGAATCTTGGCTTACCTCTGAAACTTTGCATGCCAGGCCTTTATTGTCTACATTTCTCTAAAGATTCTCATCTTTCACGCTCCCACTGAAGAATCCATTATGGTCTAAACATTAAAAAGCTTTCCAACACATTGTTCCAAAATTCTTCCACAGTTTTCACTAAAATACATGGTAAGATCTGATATAGAAATATTATTGGCCTGGTACCAATTTTGTCATGGCTAGGGTCTTCATTGCTGTGATAAAGGCCATAAGCATAAGCAATTTGAGTAGGAAGGGGTTTATTTCACCCTACAGTTCCTTTACACAGGCCAGGGAAATCAATAATGGAACTCAAGCAGTAACCTGGAGAAAGGTACTGATGTAGAAACAATTATTGCTTACTGGCTTGGTCCCATATGGCTTGCTCAGGCTACTTTTTCTATACCATCCAGGGCCATCTTCCCATGGGAGGCACCATGTCCCTTCATCCTATGTCAATAATTAATCAAGGAAATACTCTATATATTTGCTTTCAGGTCAACCTGATGGAGATATTTTATTAGTTAATAGTCTCTCTTCCCAGATTTGTCCAGGATTGTGTCACATTGACAAATCCAAACCAACCAACATAACTGGCCACTTGCCAACTTGACATACAAATCAGTTACACTTGTTAAACCATAGCCTTTTCTTTCATGCTTATATGCAAGATACCATATTAATATCTATAGCACAATATAGTCATAAATAACTTAAAGCATCTCTCAGTCTTTAAGAACTCAAATACTTTAAAAGGTCAGTCTCTTTAAAATATTTAAAGACTCTTTCAAATTTCAAAGTATCTCAACTGTGGGCTTCTATGAAATCAGAACTGTCTCACATATTCTTTAGAAAGGAAAGGCAAGGGAACGTTTCCAATCAGATCAAAGTAAAACCCAAGTCTGACAATGTAAATCACTGTGTCAGATGTCTAGGTCTCATGATCTGGGTTCCAAGGAACTTAGCCAGCTCTGCTTTACTGGTTTTACTATCCTTAGCAGAGCTTGTCTCATGATCTGAGGCTGGCTCCGCTATACTTCTGATACTATCCTTAGTAGGAACATGATGCTAGCACCTCCAAAATGCTGTAGTCCTCCCTGAATCTGGGCCACACCTTCACCAATGAAATTTCCTGGGATATTTCATGTACTGTGACCCTGCTACACACTGCAAAGCCTAGACTTTGCTCTATGATCCTTCAATCTTAGGACTCTGTTTGACTGAGACTTTGTCTAATGGCCTCTCCTGACCTCTCATAATGTCCATCCTAAGATATTCTCTATAAATCCTTCATGCTTTCAAAGCCAATATCACCTGGAAATGTTTTTATTAGCTTCTTTATTTATTTACTTTGCATCCTGATATAAGCCCCTTTCCTCCTCTCTTTTCCACTCCCACCTCCTGCTTAGGGTAGTGGAATCACGCTGGTAATCAACTAACACTGGCACATCAATTCCCATCAGGATTAAGAGCATCCTCTCTCACTGAGGCCAGACAAGGCTGTCCAGCATGGGGAAAGGATCCAACGGCAGACAACAGAGTCCAAATCAGGAAGAGCTCCACTTCCGTTGTTAGGGAACCCATATGAAAACCAAATATGTAACACATCTGCTACATATGTGTAGGCATTCTAGGTCAAGTCCATGCATGATCATTGGTTGGTGGTTCAGTCTGTAAAACCCAAGAGCCAAGTTATTTGGCACTGTAGTGGCTTCTTGTGGATTTTCTTCATGTCCCTGGCTCCTTCAATCCTACTCCTGACTCTTCCACAAGACTACCTAAAATATGCCTAATGTTTGGCTGTAGTTCTCTGAATTTGTTTCTGTCAGCTGCCAGATGAAACATCTCAGAAGACGGTTGTGCTAGGCTCCTCTCTGTAAGTATAGAAGCATATCATAAATATTGTAGAGGGTTGCCTCCCTCCCACGGGGTGTGTGTCGTTAAGTGAGTCATTAATAGGCCATTCCTTCAAACTTTACTTCAACTTTACCCCTACATATCTGGTATACAGTATACATTTTGGGTTGAAAGCAGTTTGGGTGGGGGTTAGTGTCTCCTTTCCTCCACTGGAAGTTCTGCCTGGCTACAGGAAGTAGCCATTCCAATCTCCATATCCCCAGCATCTAGGAGTCTCAGTTAGGATCACTTCCATATTCCTCCAGGAGTCTCCACCTTCCCAGGTCTCAGGATTGTCTCAGAGATTTCCCCATATACATTCTCTCACTCAGCCCTCTCACCCCACCTCCACTCTAACCATACTAATCTCTACCCTTGCTCTCTTCCACACACTCTCTCCCACCCAGTTGACTCTCTCCATCCATTTCCAATGTCGATTTGATTTTCTCTACTGAATGAGTTTCAACCTTCCTCCCTTGGGTATTCTTTTTATTTAGCTTCTTTTGATCTCTGGATTACAGCACGGTTATTCTATACCTTTTTACTAATATCCACTTATAAGTGAATACATACCATTTGTGCATTTCTGGGTATGGGTTACCTCACTCAGGATGATATTTTCTATTACCATTGATTTATCTGCATAATTCATGATATTCTTATTTTTAATAGCTGAGTACCATTCCATTGTGAAAATTAACCACATTTTCTTTATCCATTCTTCTATTGAGGAGCATCTGGGTTATTTACAATTTCTGGCTATTATGAATAAAGCTCCTATAAACATAGCTGAGCAAGTATCCTTGTGGGATGGTGGAGTATATTTAGGTATATGCCCAGAAGTGGTATAGCTGGGTCTTGAGGTAGAACTATTCCTAATTCTGAGAAACCAACAAATTTATTTCCTATGCTGTTTACAAGTTTGCACTCCCACCAGCAATGGAGAAGTGTTCCCTTGCTTCCCATCCCTACCATTCTGACAGGCATAAAAAAGAATCTCAGAGTTATTTTCACTTTCATTTTCTCAATGACTAAGAACACTGAACATTTTTTAGATTGCTTCATGGCCGGTATATATTCCTGTTAAGAATTCTCTGTTTAGCTTTGTACAGACCTTTTAAATGGGTTATTTGAGTTGTTGGTGTTTAATCTCTGGTCTTCTCTATATAATTTGGAAATTAGCCCTCTGTCAGGTGTAGAGTTCATGGAGATCTTTTACCAGTCTGTAGGCTGCTGGTTTGTCCTACTGACAGTGTCTTTTGTCTTACAAATGCTTTTTAATTACATGAGATTCCATTTATTGTCAATCTTACCCTGAGTGATTGGTTTTCAATTTAGAAAGTTGTCTCTTATACCAGGATGTTCAATTCCATTACCTGCTTTGTTTTTGTTTTTTTGTTTTTATTTTTGTTTTTATTTCCTATATGATTTAGTGCACCTGGTTTTATGTGAAGGTCTTTGATTCACTGTAACTTGGAGTTTTGTGCAAGGTGATAAATAGGGATGAATTTGCATTCGTCTACATGCAGATATTCAGTTAGACCTGTACCAATTAGTGAAGATGCTTTTATTTTTCCATTGCATGGTTTTACATTCTTTGTCAAAAATCAAGTGTTTGTAAATGTTTGGGTTTATTTTTGGGCCTTTAATTCTATTTATTGATCAATCTGTTCATCTTTTTATGCCAAGAGTATGCAATTTTTACTACTATTGCTTTGTTGTACAGCTTGAAATCAAGAATGGTGATACATCCAGAAATTCTTTTACTGTACAGGATTATTTTAACTATCTTAGTTTTTTTATTAATTTTTCCATATTAAATTGAGAATTGCTCTTTCAAGTTATATAAAGAATTATGTGTGAATTTTTATGGTAATTGCATTGAATCTATAAATTGTTCTTGGTCTAATGGCTATTTTTCTATGTTAATCCTATCAACCCACAAGAAAGGGAAATCTATCTTCTGATATCTTCCTCAATTTCTTTCTTCAGAGACTTGAAGTTCTTACCATACATGTTGTTCACTTGTTTAGTTAGAGTTGCACCAAGGCATTTTATATTATTAGTAACTATTGTAGAGGATTTTCTCCTAATTTCTTCCTAAGCCAGTTTATCTTTTGTACAAAAAGGGGTTACTGGCCACTATACAGAAGGGTATTTAGAACACTTAAGAGTTCTCTGATAGAATTTTGAGGGTCTTTATGTGCACTATGATATCTGTGAATAATGATACTTTGACTCTATTTTTTGCAATTTATATCCCCTTGATCTCCATTTGTTGTCTTATTGCTCTAAGTAGAAATTCAAAAACTATATTGAATAAATATATAGAAAGTGGACAGCCTTATCTTAAGCCTGATTTTAGTGGAATTGCTTTAAGTTTATCTTCATTTAATTTGATGATAGCTGTTAGCTTACTGTATGTTGCCTTTATTGTGTTTTGGTATGGGCCTTGTGATCCTGATCTTTCCAAGTTTTTTTTTTTAATCATAAAGGAAATGTTGGATTTTATCAAAGGCTTTTTCAGCATCCAATGAGATAGTAATGCAAGTATTTTCTTCTAGTTTGTTCATATAGTAGATTACATTGATGAATTGTGTATGTTGAATGACCCTTACACCCCTAGAATAAGGCCTACTTTTTAATGATGGATGATGTTTTTGATGTGTTCTTAGATTCAGTTTGCTAAGGAATACATTTCTTGATCGGGAACACCCCTTCTTCTACATATGTTAGTGTATAGAGCTGATGATAAGCTTGGGAATGCTATACTTGGTATGGTGTGTTGCTTTATGTTTCCTTGTGAGCTGAGCACTGAGAGAATGCAGTAGTTAGTTGTAACTTTGCCAGTAAGTCTATCTAGAGGCCTGCTGCCATTTTTGTCTTTTATGAAATTTCTGCTGCCAAGGAAGTCAGGAATACAATTTTGTCTGACAGATTGATATGACATGGTATATTCATGGTTATCAGAATTCTCATAGCATGGAGTTTTTAGTTGGTGAATATTCACAATGTGGGAAAATAATGGCACATACTACATAATCTCAATTACCTAAGTGTGTGTACACTTGTAGGATCCAGAACACATCTAGCTGAGCTGCTTGTGCCTGGGTGACTTTGTTCTTGCCTTCTTGTGTCTTTTTTCCTGTACTTCACATATTAGAAAATAAATGAAAGCTTCTTTAAATACTTAAAAAAGAATTCTTGTATCAAGGTTTATAGGGAAAGTGGCTGAAAGTTTTTCTGTTTAGTCTTTGTGTGATTTAGGTATCAGGGTAATTGATTTCACAGAATGGCTTTTACAGTTTTCCTTCTCTTTCTATTTGTGGAATAGTTTGAGCAATATTTTTATTGGAGAATAGTTTGAGCAAAATTTGTATTAGCACTTCTTTGAAATTCTGGCAGAATTCTGCTTAAAAACCATCTGGCCTTAGACATTTTTGTTTGTTTATTTGTTTGTTTGAGAAACTTTTAATGACTGCTCCTATTATTTAGATGATATAGGATTATTTATATCATTTACCTGATTTTGATTTAACCTTGTTAACTGGAATCCATTAAGAAAACTATCCATTTAATCTAGATGTCCAATTATGTAGAGTATAGGTTTTTAAAGTGAGATCTAATGATCTTCTGGATTTCCTCAGTGTCTGTTGTGTCCCACTTTCTTTTCTTATTTTGTTAATTTGAGTATTGTCTGACTTTTAATTAGTGTGGCTAAAAGTTTGTCTGTCCTCTTGATTTTCTCAAATAACCAGCTCTTGGTTTCATTGATTCTTTGTTTTGTACTCTTTATTTTTTAATTTATCGATTTCAGCCCTAAGTTTGGTATTTCCTGTTGTCTACTCCTCTTGCATGTGTTTGCTTCTTTGTGTTCTAAACTTTTTAAGTGTGTTTTTAAATTGTTAGTATGAGATCTCTTCAATTTCACTATAATGTAGCTTAGTGTTATGAACTTCCCTTTTAGTACTGCTTTCATTTTACCCCATTTGTTTTGGTATGTTGCACCTTCATTTTCACCAAATTCTAGATAGTCTTTAATTTTTTATTTATTTCCTCTTTAATGTAGTTGTCATTTCAGTGCCTTGGCATTCCGCTGCCTTCATTGGACCAAAGTCTTCTCTTCTCATTGATGCAGGAGAATGCAATACTCTGCTGCATATGCACCTGGAGCAAGTCGAACTCATTGGTTGGTGTTTTAGTCCCTGGGAGCTGTGGTAGGTATGGTTAGTTGATCATTTTGTTCTTCCCAAGGGGTTGCAAACCCTTTCAACTCCTTCAGTCCTTTCTCTAGATCCTTCATTGGGGATTCTGTATTCAGTCTCATGGTTATCTGGAAGCATCCTCCTCTGTATCAGTATGACTGGCAGACCCTCTGAGAAGGCATCCATATCATATTTCTGCCAGTAAGCATTACCTGGAATAAGCAATAGTGCATGGGTATAGTGGCTACATGTGGTATAAATTCCCTGGTGGGGAAGTCTCTGGATGATCTTTTCTCCAATTTCTGCTCCTCTATGTGTTATATTATTTCTTCCCATGAGTGTTTTGTTCTCCCTTCTAAGAAGGACTGAGACAGCCTCCTTCTGGTTTTCCTTCTCTTTGAGCTCAATAATTTCTGTGAGTTGTTTCTTGGGTATTCCGAGCTTTTTGGGTTAGGATATATACTACTTGCTGTGGTCAGAGAGCTGAGTTCTGAAGTTGCCAGGTTGTCTTTGTTTCTGATCTTCGATCTTAGTTGATCTTGTTGTCTCTGAATGGAGCTTGTCTCTCCTGTGTTTCTGTGGGCCTTGATTTCTGGAGGGAGAACTGTCCTGGGGGTTTAGCTCTCTATGGCCAGGCTGTGAGTTCTGAAGGAAGTAGGTTCAGGTGGAGTTCAGTGGGCTCAGAGAAGACCACCTGTCTTCTCTGGGTGCTCAGCTTTCTGGGGACAGGACACTGGTTTTAATGGCTGGGTGCTGTATCTGTCTGTGATCCAGGGAACAGACGTAAGCCAGAACAGTGTGTTGCCAGTCTGCATCGCAATCCCTGTACCCTGGTAGATCTTGGAGTTTTCTCCCCAGATAGTCAATGGATAGAGATTCTAAATTCCACTGATTTAGGTACACAGGCCAGGTACATGGGAGAGATGGGAACCAATCACTGACAACAAGACCACATATAATCACCTGATACTCTTATCCCAGCATGTATACTGTTTGTCCATCTTTTCTACAGTCATCATACATAACTTTAGAGAATGAACTATTTTAATTTAATAAAACAATTAAACATATTTTCCACTGAAATAACAATCGTTACAGAATGAGAACATACTATGTGTAATGGGTAAGTAATGCAGACACTTTTCAAAGTAAAGATGAGTTGTGTTTTGGAATTAAAACCCTCTTAGTCTTCAGCTTTGTGCAAGGTGAGATATTTTCATTTTCTGAGATCTTTGATTTCTTTTTTGAGAGACATGAAGTTATTTTTTCATAGATCTTTTTCATGTTTGGTTAGTGTTAAAACCAAGATATTTTACATTATTTATGGCTATTGTGAAGGAGTTTTTTTCCTAAATGTTTTCTCAGCTAAGTAGATCAAGGACCTCAATATAAAACCATATACACTCCATCTAATAGAAGATAAAGTGGGAAATGAGCTTTGAACTCATTGGCACAGGGGGAAATTTCTAAACAAAATTCCAATGGCTCATTTTCTAAGATCAAGAATTGATAAATGGAAACTCATGAAACTGGAAAGCTTCTGTAACACAAAGGACATAGTCAATAAGACAAATTAGCAAAATACAGATTGGGAAAAATGTTTACTACGTCTGATAGAGGTCTAATATCCAAAATATATAAAGAACCAAGAAGATAACCACTGAAAAACTAAATAACCCAATTAAAAAAATGGGTATAGAACTAAATTGAGAATTCACAACAGAGGGATCTCAAGTGGCTGAGAAGCACCTAAAGAAATGTTCAAAGTACTTAGTGATCAGAGAAATGCAAATCAAAACAACCCTGAAATTCCATCTCACACCAATCAGAATGACTAATATCTAAACTTCAGGTGACAACACATGTTGGTGAGAATTTAGAGAAAGAGGAACACTCCGCCATTGCTGGTGGGATTGCAAATTGGTACAACCACTCTGGAAATCAATTTGGAGGTTCCTCAGAAAATTGGAAATAGATCTACCTAATGACCCACTCTTGGGAATATTTCCAAAATATGCCCCAAAATGCCACAGGAACACATGTTCCACTATGTTCATAGCAGCCTCATTTATGATAGCCAGCACCTGGAAACAACCCAGATATCTCATAATAGAAGAATGGATACAGAGAATGCTGTTCATTTACAAAATTAAATAGTACTCACCAATTAACAATGAGGACACCCTGAGTTTTGCAGGCAAATGGATGAAACTAGAACATATCATCCTGCGTGAGATAACTCAGACTCAAAATGACAAACACAGCATGTACTTATTAATATATGGATATTAGCCCCCCCCCCCCCAAAGTACAGAATACCCAAGATACAGTCCACAGAACTCAAAAAGGTAAAAAAGCTGACGGACCCAAGTGAGGATGTCTCAGTCCCACTTGGTAGGGAGAAGAAAGCAACCACAAGGGTGGGAGGAAGGGACCTTGAAGAGAAATTGGAGATGGGGGATGCGATGGGAACATGATCTGGTATTGGATGGGTAGGGGAAGAACTGAAGCCATGAGGGCCAGCAGAATGAATGAAAACATTTTACCTCGAGTGGTAAGAGATTGGGAGGATCCTCCATAATGTACCAGAGACCTGGGAGGTGAGAGACTCTCAGGACTCAAAAGGAGAGATCCTAGATGAAGTGCTCCACAGTGAAGAGAGGGAACTTGTAGAGCCTACCTTCAGCAGAAAGACAGGGCATCAAGTGAGGGATGGGGGTTGCTATCCCACAGTCAAAACTCTGACCCATAATTGTTCCTTTCTAAAAGAACAGCAGGGATGAAAATGGATAAAGTCCAGAGGAAAAGGAGGTCCAGCAACAGGCCCAAAGGGTGATCCAGCTTAAGGGGAGGCTCCAAGGCCTGACATCATTACTGAGGATATGGAGCCCTCAGAAAAGTGGACCTTTCATGATTGCCCTTTGAAAGACTCAACAAGCAGCTCAAAGAGTCAGATGCAGATCTTTACACCCAACCAATGCACAGAAGTTGCTGATCCCTGTGGTTTAATTAGGAAAAATCTGAAAGACACTGAGGAGGATGGCAACCCTGTAGGAGGACCAGAAGTCTCAATTAACCTGGATCCCCGTGATATCTCAGACTCTGGAACACTAACCAGGCAGCTGATATGAGGCCCCAAACTCGTATACAGCAAAGGACTCTTGGATCTGGGTTCAGTGAGAGAAGATGCACCTAACCCTCAAGAGACTGTAGACCATAGGGAAGTTTAGAGGTCTTGTGGGGTATATGGGGTGGGGACATCCTTGTGGAGACAGGGTAGGGACAGGGAGGAGGTCTGAGATGTGGAACAGTCTGAGGGTGGACATGGAGGGGAATGACATCTGGAGTGTAAAACAAACAAACAAACAAACAAACAAAAACCTATCTTGGTAACATGGCAGATGGGAAGAATGCAGACAGACAGAAAACAGGTTTAGCTTAACACAGTGGCACAACAAAAGTGGAAATAAATTTAAACCTTGCAAATGATCAAAGGCTCTTGTGACATAATCTCGGGAAGTGTCACTGATAATACTCTTCTGTCGCTTACTGCAATCCAGGAGTGATTGCTGTATTAATTAAACAACTTTGCCAGAAAACATGGAGAAACTAACTGTGCCTGTTCCTGTTCTCTAATATTTTTACTATCATTTTATAACCCCAAATGGTTCATTATTGATAAATAAAATTTATTTTATAGTTTATCAGTGTAAATATTACCAGGTTGGATTTCAATATTAAATAATTCACCAATTTGTCCTGCTGTGCTTGCTGCCCTGTTAGTTTCCTAGTCATTTCATCTCTCCTGAAGCTATACTCCCATGGTGGAAGAGTCAGAGAAGAAAAAAATATATATCTATATAGAGTAGATTCTGAAACAAGCAGAGAGCTCATAGTTTTCTTGTATGACTGCATGCCACCATACCTTTCCTCAGTGTCTTGCTTTATACTAGCAATTTTAATCATATTTCTCATTCATCATGTAATTATAAGCTTTTTATTTAACAATATGCAAGAATAAGTCATAATAAAATACATTTAAGACAGTAACTCTGAAACACTGAAAATAATTTTGGTACACCTTTACAGTTTGGAGGATCTGGAATTAAATAAGATGTTTTACTAAAGAAAAGTTTTAAAGAATGTCAATTTTAGTTTTTAAAGGATTTTTGCAGCATGTCACTATTAGAATGACTTATTGATTTCATGAATTTCAGATTGAAGACTGTAAGTTTTGGAAATGTAGCATTTTTTTGTAACTCCATCCAGTTATTTATTGTTAACGTTAATTTCACTGAAATATCTAATATCTGATACCCTTTCAGACCCATAGTGCAACTGTCTTAAAATAATAGGAACGAGAAAATAATAAATTACAATAAAAGTCATATTTTAATAGATTTGCTTAGTAGAAGTTTGTGACTTAATGTTTTCAAACTACAAAAAATATAATTATAGAGAAGGGTTTTTCTGTAACTCGCTAAACAATTATTTTAAAATACACATCTTTAATTTTAAAACAAAGATAAATGTTCAGATTGTTAAAAGCATTTTTGCGAGGCCTAGTGAGACTATGCTGTCAGTAGCCAGGGTGCAGAGAGGGCTGAGCCAAGCGCCTGGAAAGCATGCCCCCCAATGGGTTCAGGGAAGCAGGAACTTTCCTGTAGGGTCTTGGTTTACACCCAGCAGGCCAGGGCGTACAGAAAAGGTGCTCAGGCCATCTGCCACCAGGAACAGGTGAGATCCAGGGACACAGGCCTGGTGAGACTGCACTGCGAGTAGCCTGGGCCCAGAGAGGTCTTGGCCAAGTTCCATGAAAATGCACCCCCCATTGGTTCAAGGGAACAGGAACTTTGCCATAGGGAATTGGTTTCCAACCGGAGGTCCCATGCGTGCAGAACAGGTACTCAGGCCATCTGCCACCAGGAACAGCTGATATCCAGGGACACAGGCCTGGTGAGACTGCACCGCAAGTAGCCTGGGCGCAGAGAGGTCTGGGCCTAACCAAATGCACCGAAAGCACGCTCACCCAGCCCCCATTGGTTCAGGGGAACAGGAACTCTGCCATATGGACTCGGTTAACAACCAGAGGGCTGTTGCATGCAGAAAAAACACGCAGGCCATTTGCCACCTAAAACAGCGGAGAACCAGGGACACAGGCCAGGTACACAGGAGAGACTAGAACCAATCACTGACAACAAGAAAACATATAATCACAGACAACAAGATGGAAAGAGGAAAGCAAAAGAAGTTACCCAAGAAAAAACAAGACAACCTGGCAACACCAGAACCCAGCTCTCCCATCACAGCAAACAGCAGAATGCCAAACATTCTACAAAAAGAAGACTCTGACCCGAAATCATACCTCAAGATGATGACAGCAATCCTTAAACAAGAACAGGAGGAAAAGCAAAATGAAATGGAAGCTTTTAAAGAGGAAACAAGAAAACCACTCAAAGAACTCAAAGAACTAGAGGAAAACAAACCAAAGAGATGAAGGAATTGAAGAAAGAATTTAAAATGGAAATGGAAACAATAAAGAAAACACTAGAAGAGAAAATCCTGGAGGTAGAAAACCTAAAAAAGGAATCAGGAGTCACAGATGCAAACATCTCCAACAGACTAGAAGAGATGGAAGAGAGAATCTCGGGAGCCAAAGACAACATTGAGAACATAGACAAAACATTCAGAGAAGATTCAAAAACCCAAAACGTCCTAACGCAAAATGTCCAGGAGATCCAGGACACAATGAGAAGACCAAACCTAAGGATAATAGGAATAGAAGAGGGAGAAGAATATCAACTAAGAGGCACAGTAAATATCTTCAACAAAATCATAGAAGAAAACTTCTCTACACTTAAGAATGAAATGGCCATGAGCATAAAAGAACTCCAAATAGAGTGGACCAGAAAAGAAATTCCTCCCGACACATAATAGGCAAAATGCCAAGTGCCCAAAGCAAAGAAAGAATGCAGTAAGTGAAAAAAGGCCATGTAACATATAAAGGCAGACCAATCAGAATAACACCTGACTTCTCAACAAAGACTATGTGAGCTAGAAGATCCAGAACAGACATCATTCTGACCCTAAGAAAACACAAGTGTCATCCCAAGCTCTTCTACCCAGAAAAACTCTCAATCAACATAGATGAAGAGACCAAGATATTCCAAGAAAAAAACTAAATATACACAATATCTGACCACAAACCCAGCACTACAATGAATTATAGGTGGAAAACCCAATTAAAGAAGGGAAACTACATCCTAGTAAAAAAAAAAAAAAAAAAAAAAAAAAAGAAAGAAAGAAAAGAACTAAGCGAGAAAACCAAAAGAAGAAAGACACACAGGCACAATTCTAACTCTAAAAGCAAAAATAGCAGGAAACAGCAACCACAACTCCTTAATATCTGTTAACATAAATGGACTCAACTCCCCAATAAAAAGATATAGGCTATCAGACTGGATACATAAACAGAATCCAACATTTTGCTGATACAAGAAACTCATCTCAGAGACAAAGAAAGACACTATCTCAGAGTAAACGGTTGGGAAAAAGCCTTCCAAGAAAATGGCCCCAAGAAGCAAGCTTGAGTGGTCATTCTAATATCGAATAAAGTAGATTTTCAACAAAACTTATAAAAAAAAGATAAGGATGGGCACTTTTTACACATTTCAGGGAAAATTTGTCAGGGAGAACTCTCAATCCTTAACATATATGCTCCAAATATAAGAGCACCCATATTCATAAAGAAACCCTAGTAAAGCTCAAAAAACATTGCACCCTACACAATTGTAGTGGGAGACCTCAACACCCCACTCTTATCAATGGGCAGATCATGGAAATAGAAACTGAACAAAGAAACAGTGAAACTAATTCAGGTTATGAACCAATTGGAATTAATAGAAATCTACAGAACATATCATCCTAAAACAAGAGAATATACCTTCTTTTCAGCACCTTACGGCACCTTCTCCGAAATTGACCATATAATCATTCACAAAACAAGCTGTAATAGATATAAGAAGATTGAAATACTCACATACATCCTATCAGATTACCATGGTCTAAGAATGGTCTTTAAGAACAACAAAGAAAACAAAACTCTATTAAATGATAGCATGGTCAAAGAAGAAATGAAGAAAGAAATTAAGGATTTTATAGAATTTAATGAAACAAAAACACAACATAGCCAAACCTATGGGATGCAGTGAAAAGAGTACTTAGAGGAAAATTCATAGCTCTGAGTGCTTCCAAAAAGAAACTGGAGAGAGCATACACTAGCAACTTGACCACACAGTTGAAAGCTCTAGAACAAAAAGATGCAGATACACCCAAGAGGAGCAGATGACAGGAAATAATTAAATTCAGAGCAAAAACTGACCAAATAGAAACAAAAGAACTATTCAAAGAATCAATAAAAACAAGAGCTGGTTCTTTGAGAAAATTAACAAGATTGATAAACCCTTAGGCAGACTAACTGGAGGGCAAAGAGAAAGTATCCAAATTAACAAAATCAGAAATGAAAGTGGAGACATAAAAACTGAAACTGAGGAAATTCAAGAAATCATCAGATCCTACTACAAAAGCCTGTGCTCAACAAAGCAGGAAAATCTGGAGGAAATGGATGAATTCCTAGACAGATATCAGATCCTAAAGTTAAACCAGGACCAGGCAAACCATCTAAATAATGCCATAACACCTAAAGAAATAGAAGCAGTCATCAAAATCCTCCCCCCCACAAAAAAGGCCAGGTCCAGATGTGTTCAGTGGAGAATTCTGTCAGACATTTATTGAGGATATAATACCAATACTCTCTAAACCATTCTACAAAATAGAGTCAGATGGAAAACTACCTAACTCATTTTTTGAGGCCACAATAACCCTTGTTCCTAAACCACATAAAGACCCTACAAGGAAAGCAAATTTCAGACCAATCTCACTTATGAACATTAGCACAAAAATACTCAGCAAAATCCTTGCAAACGGAATCTAAGAACACATCAAAATAATCATTTTCAGTTATCAAGTAGGCTTCATCCCTGGGATGCAGGGATGGTTTAATATACAGAAATCCATCAAGGTTATCCACCATATAAACCAACACAAAGAAAAACACCACATGGTCATCTCACTAGATGCTCAGAAAGCATTTGACAAAATTCAACACCCCTTTATGTAAAAGACTTGGAAAGAACAGGAATCTAAGGCCCATCCCCTAAACATAATGAAAGCAATGTACAGCAAACCAATAGCCAACATGAAACTTAATGGTGAGAAACTTGATGCAATCCCACTGAATCAGGGAGTAGACAAGGCTGCCCACTCTCCCCCTACCTATTCAACATAGTACTGGAAGTCGAGCCCGGAGCAATTAGACAGCAAATGAAATCAGAGGGATACACATTGGAAAGGAAGAATTAAAAAAAAAAACACTGTTTGCAGATGACAAGATAGTATATGTAACATACCCCAAAAAATCCACCACAGATCTTCTACAGCTGATAAACAAGTTCAGCAAAGTGGCTGGATATAAAATTGACTCAAACAAATCAGCAGCCTTCCTCTACTCAAAGAACAAACATGCAGAGAAAAAAATTAGGGAAAAGATACCCTTCACAGTAGTCACAAACAATATGATATACCTTGGTGTGACTTTAACTAAGCAAGTGAAGGAACTATATGAAAAGAACTTCAAATCTCTAAAGAAGGAAATCAATGAAGATCTCAGAAAATGGAAAGATCTCCCATGCTCATGGATTTGAAGGATCAACATTGTAAAAATGGCAATTTTACTAAAAGCAATCTATAGATTCAATGCAATCCCCATCAAAATTCCAACCCAATTCTTCATGGAATTGGAAAGGGAAATGTATAATTTCATCTGGAATAACAAAAGACCTAGAATAGAGAATTCATCCTCTGCAGCAAGAAAACATCTGCAGGAATCACTATCCCCGACCTCAAGCTATATTACAAGGTAATTTTGCTAAAAACTGCATGGTACTGGTACAGAGATAGGCACATGGATTAATGGAATAGAATAGAAGATCCAGAAATGAGCCCTCACATATATGGTCACCTGATTTTTGACAAAGGAGCTGTAAATATTCAATGGAAAAAGGAAAGCCTGTTAAACAAATTGTGTTGGTCCAACTGGCACTCAGGGCATTCAGCATGCAGAAGAATGAAAATAGACCCTTTCTTATCCCCTTGTACAAAGCTCAAGTACAAGTGGAACAAAGATCTCCACATTAAACCAGGTTCACTGAAAGTATTAGAAGAAATGTAGGGAAAACCTTAGAACACATAGGCACAGGAGAAAATTTCCTGAACAGAACACCAATGGCTTTTGCTCTGATGTCAAATATCGGCAAATGGGACTCAATGACATTGCAATGTTTCTATAAGGCTAAGGACACTGTCAAGAAAAAAAAATGTCAGCCAACAGAATGGGAAAAGATCTTTACCAACCCCACATCTGATAGAGGCCTAATATCAAAGGTATACAAAGAACTCAAGAAGTTAAACACCAGAGAATCAAACAATCCTTTTAAAAAATGAGGTACAGAGCTAAGAAAAAAGTTCTCAATTGAGGAATATGGAATGGCTGAGAAACATCTAAGGAAGTGCTCCACATCCCTAGTTATCAGGGAAATGCAAATCAAAACAACCCTGAGATTCTACCTCACACCAACCAGAGTGGCTAAAATCAAAAATTCAGATGACAGCAGATGCTGGCTGGGATGTAGAGAAAGAGTAACACTTCTCCACTGTTGGTGGGGTTGTAAACTGGTACAACCATTGTGGAAATCAGTCTGGCAATTCCTCAGAAAATTGAACATAGTACTACCTGAATATCCAGCTATTCCACTTCTGGGCATATACCCCAGAGACACTCCAACACACAACAAAGATATATCCACCACAATGTTCATAGCAGCTCTATTTATAATAGCCAGAAGCTGGAAAGAACCCAGATGTCCTTCAGTTTATGAATGGATACAAAAATTGTGATATATTTACACAGTGGAGTAGTACTCAGCTATCAGAAACAATGACTTTATGAAATTCTTAAGAAAATGGATGCATCTAGAAAATATCATCCTGAAGGAGACAACCCAGTCACAAAAGAACAGACATAATATGCCGTCACTGATAATTGGATACTAACCCCAGAAAGTTCTGAATACCCCAGAAACAACTCACAGACTATATGAATTTTAATGAAAAAAAAAGAAAAAGAAAATGAAAAACCATTATGTTTAATCTTTACACACCAAGAAAACTTCGACTTTTTCCAGGTTACATCTTGTTTCACTCATACTTTATGCTCATTGTAACTAGTAAGATTTTAATGCATACTATCAATCCTTTAAAAAAAAATCAAGTACTGACAAAAATGTATTCTCATACTTTTATGCATTAATGCTTAAAATCTGTACATTTCTCTGTTTTTTTAAAAATAAAGTTGTTTAATTAAAAAAATAAAAATAGAATAGCATTTTTGCATAAAATTATAAAAAGGTTTGATAGTATGCATTTTAATCTTACTAGTTACAATGAGCATAAAGTACATAGAAAACAAATTTTAACATGGAAATAGTCGAAGTTTACTTGTTGTGTAAAGATTAAACATAATGATTTTTATATAGCAAGGATTGCCACAAGGCTGCATTCTTAGCTCTTGAATTATTAATGATTTAAGATCTAGGTGTACCACATTCTGAGTGGCTGGTACACACTTTTTTTTTTTATAAAAGAAGGAACAAGGCTTCGACATTTTGGCCTTCCTTCTTTTTGAGGTTCATATGGTCTGAGAGTTGCTTCTTGTGTATTCAGAGCTTTTTGGTGCTAGTATCCAATTATCAGTGACTTCATATCATATCTATTCTTTGAGACTGGGTTACCTCACTCAGGATGATATTCTCTAGTTTCATCCATTTGTCTAAGGATTTGGTAAAGTATTTGTTTCTAATAGCTGAGTAGTACTCCATTGTGTAAATGTTCCAGAATTCTATACACACTCCTCTACTGAATGACCTCTGGGTTCTTTCCAGCTTCTGACTATTATAAATAAGGCTGCTATGAACATAATGGAGCATGTGTCCTTACTGTATGTTGGAGCATCTTTGGTATATATGCCCAGAAGTGGAATCTTCAGGTAGTACTATGTCCAATTTTCTGAGGAACTGCCAGACTGATTTTCAGAGTGGTTGTACTAGCTTACAACTCCACTAATAGTGGAGGAGTGCTCCTCTTTCTTTGCATCTGGTGTAAAGTGTAAACTCAGGGTTGTTTTGATTTGCATTTCCCTGATGACTAGGAATGTTAAGCATCTCATTAGCTGCTACTCAGCCATTTGATATTCCTCAATTGAGAATTCTTTGTTTAGCTTCTTGCTTTTGGCTATTATAAATAAATATAAATTATAAATATAATAAATAAGGCTGCTATGAACATAGTGTAGCATGTGTCCTTGTTAGATGTCGGAGCATCATTTGGTTATTTACCCAGGAATAGTATAGCTAGGTCCTCAAGAAGTACTATGTCTAGTTTTCTGTGGACCATACAGACTCATTTCCAGAATGCTAGTACCAGCCTGCAATCCCACTAATAATGGAGGAGTGTGCCTCTTTCTCCACATCTCCGAATCTGCAGTCAATTAAGTTTTTGCTCTTAGCCTTTCTGACTGGCTTGAGGTAAAATATTAGTGTTGTTCTGATTTGTATTTTCTCATGACTAAGGATTTTGAACATTTCATTAGGTGCTTCTTAGCCATTTGAAATTCCTCAGTTGACAAATCTTTGTTTAGCTCTCCCCCATTTTTATAGGATTATTTGATTCTCTGTAGTTTATCTTCCTGAATTCTGTGTATAAATTGGATATTAGCCCTCTATCAGTTGTAGGATAGGCAAAGATCTTTTCACATTCTGTTGGTTGCTGGTTTTTCCAATGACAGTTTTCTTTGCCTTACAGAAGTTTTGCAATTTTATGGGGTCCCATTTGTTTATTCTTGATCTTTGAGCATAAGCCATCGGTCATCTGTTCAGAAAGTTTTTTCACAGTGCCCATATGTTTGAGGCTCTTTTCAACTTTCTATTCTATTAGTTTAAGTGTATCCTGTTTTATGTGGTGGTCCTTGATCCACTTTAACTTGAGCTTTGTACCGAGTGATAAAAATGGCATGAGTTGTTTTATTTTACATGCTGACAACCAGTTGGTCCAGCACCACTTGTTGAAAATTCTATCTTTTTTTCTACTGGGTGGATTTAGCTCCTTTGTCAAAGTCAAGTGACCATGTGTTTGTGTGTGTGTGTGTGTGTGTGTGTGAGAGAGAGAGAGAGAGAGAGAGAGAGAGAGAGAGAGAGAGAGAGAGAGAGAGAGAGAGAGAGAGTTTCTTTGTCTTCAACTCTTTTCTATTGATATACCATACTGTCTCTGTACCAATACCATACAGTTTCTATCACTATTTCTCTGTATTACAGCTTGAGGTCAGAGATGGTGATTCCCCCAGAAATTTTTTTTATTATTGAGATTAGTTTTACACTGTCATTGGATTCTTGGTAGGCAAAATGAATCGTTAAATTGCTCTTTCTAACAGTATGAAGAATTGAATTGGATTTTGATGGAAATTGCATTGAATCTGTAGATTGCTTTTGGCAAGGTGGCCATTTTTACTATTGATCCTGCCAGTTCATGAGCATGGGAGATCTTTCATCTTCTGAGATCTTTTTCAATATTTTCCTCAGAGACTTGAAGTTCTTTTCATACTGATCTTTCACTTCCTTAGTTAGAATCACACCAAGGTATCTTATAATACTTGTGACTATTATGAAGGGTGTCATTTTCCAAATGTTTTTTCAACCTCTTTATCCTTTGAGTTGAGGAAGGGTACTGATTTAACTGAGTTAATTTTATATTCAGCCACTTTACTGAAGTTGATTTTCAACTGTGCAAGTTCTCCATTAAAAATTTTGGGGTCATTTAATTATACTATTATATCTTCTGCAAATAGTGTTTTTTGTCTTGTTCCATTCCAATTGGTATTCCTTTGACATCCTCTTGTTCTCTAATTGCTCTGGCTAAGACTATGATTGCTATATTGAATAGGTATGAAGAGAGTGAGCATCGTTGTCTAGTCCTTGATTTTAGTGGGATTGCTCTGAGTTCCTCACCATTTATTTTGATGTTGTCTACTGGTTTTTTGTATATTGCTTTTACTATGTTTAGATATGGGCCTTAAATTGCTGATCTTTTTAAGACATTTAACATGAAGGGATGTTGAACTTTATCAAATGCTTTCTCAGCCTCTAATGAAGTAATCATGTTTTATTTTTTTTTTAATTTGAGTTTGTTCATATACTGGGTTACATTTATGTATTTTTGTATATTGAACCATCTCTGCATCCCTGGGATAAAGCCTACTAGATCATGATGGTTGATTTTTTTTTTATGTATTCTTTGATTCTGTTTGTGAGAATTTTACTGAGTATTTTTGCATCAATATTCTTCATTGGGTCTTTCTGTGGTTTAGGTATAAGCGTAATTGTGTCTCCAGAGAAGGAATTGGGTAGTGTTCCTTCTGTTTCTCTTTTGTGGAAAGTTTTGAGGGTATTGCTATAAGTTCTTCTATAAAGGTCTGATATAATTCATCCCTTCCCTAAGGCCTTATGGTCCTGGGCTTTTTCATGGTTGGGAGGATTTGATGATTGCTTCTATTTCTTTAGGGGTAATCAGACTGTTTAGACAGTTTATCTGATTCTGATGTAAATTTGGTGCCTTTTGTCTGTCTAGAAAATAGGCCATATCATTCACACTTTTCAGTTTTGTTGAGTATAAGCTTTTTAGTAAGTTATGTTGATTTTTTAAATTTCTTCAGTTTCTGTTTTTATGTCTCTCTTCATTCCTGATTTTTGTTAATTTGAATATTGTCTCTGAGCCTTCTGGTTATTCTAGCTAAGGGTTTATCTATCTTGTTGAATTTCTCAACAATTCAGCTCCTGTTTTTTTTTTTTTTTTTTTTTTTTCATTCTTTGTATAGTTTCTCCTTGGTTGACTTCATCCCTGAGTTTGATTTTTCTCTGCCTTCTAACCCTCTTGGGTGCATTTGCTTCTTTTTTGTTCTAGAGATTTCAGGTGTTCTGTCCAGCTGTTAGTTTATGCTCTCTCCAGTATCTTTTTGGAGGTACTCAAAGTTATGACTTTTCCTCTTAATACTGCATTCATTGTGTCCTATAAGTTTGGGTATGTTGTGTCTTTTCATTAAATTCTAAAAACTCTTTAATTTCTTTATTTCTTCCTTGACCAAGTTATCATTGAGTAGAGCATTGTCTAGCTTCCCTGTGAATATGGGCTTTCTGTTGTTTTTGTTATTATTGAAGAGGAGCCTTAGTCCGTTTTAATTTTATATATGCATGGGTTTTGTTGAGACATTTTTTATAACTGAATATATGATGAATTTTGGAGAAGGTACCATGAGGTCCTGAGTAGAAGGTATATTCTTTGTTTTAAGATCTAATGTTCTAGCAATCTGTTAAATTCATTTGGTTCATAACTTCTGTTAGTTTCACTGTGTCTCTGTTCAGTTTCTATTTCCATGATTTGTCCATTGATGACATTGGGGTGTTGAAGTCTCCCACTATTATTGTGTGAGGTGCAATGTATATTTGAGCCTTTGTAAAATATCTTTTGTGGATATAGGTGCCCTTGCATTTGGAGCATAGATATTCAGAATTGAGATTTCATCTTGGTGGTTTATTCTTTTGATGAGTATGAAGTGGTTTTTTTTTATCGTTTTTGATAACTTTTAGTTGAAAGTCAATATTACTAGATATTAGAATTGCTACTCCAGCTTCTTTCTTGGGACAATTTTCTTGGAAAATTGTTTTCTAGCCTTTTACTCTGAGGTAGTATCTCTCTTTGTCAGTGAGGTGTGTGTCCTGTACACACCAAAATGTTGGGTCGACTTCACGTATCCAGTTTGTTAGTCTATTTCTTTTTATTTGGCAATTGATTCCATTGATGTTGAGAGATATTAGGTACCAATGATTGCTGTTTCCTGTTATTTCTGTTGTTAGAGATGGAATCATGTTTGTGTGGCTGTCTTGTGTTGGGTTAGTTGAAAAAAGATTACTTTCTTGTTTTTTCTAGGTTGTAGTTTTTCTCCTTGTTTTGGAGTTTGCCATCTATTTTTTTGGGAGGCAGGGATGGATTTTCTGCATAGATATTGTATAAACTTGGTTTTGTCATGGATGATCTTAGTTTTTCCATCTACAGATATCAGGTGTATGGCTAGATATAGTACCATGGAATGACATTTGTGTTCTCTTAGGATCTGTATGACATCTGTCCAGGATCTTTTAGCTTTGATAGTCTCTGTTGAGAAGTCAGTACTTGGGCTCTATTTCCATTGCACTGTTATTTTTATCCTTTAGTCTACTAATATTCAAGTGTATATAAATATACTGTTTTTCTACTCTAATAGCTTTCTCATTTCTCAGAGTATCACAATGATTCTAAATATTTTCAGGTTTATTTTCTCTGACAATGGCTCATTTGTGTTTGAGAAACTTATCTGAAAAATCTTTATTTTCCAAAGCTCCGTATAAAATAAGATGAAAGAACTTCTATCTTTAAATGATGTTAGATGACCATGTGAAAGCAAATTCTTATGTATGCCACGTTATATAAATGAAAATTATACTTCTTTTAAGATTCTATCTGATATACAAGCATTAGCTATCTAGATGTTGGCTCCATTGCTTTATATAGTATGATTTTAGCAAATCTATTTTGCATCTGTTCTTCTATTTTCTCTGTTAATAAGATGATTATAATAACTAATCAAAGACCGCCCCTTAAATGCATTGATATAAACATAAACATGTATAGATTACAAATTTCTTCATATGAAAACAAATTTCAGGAAATAATTTTTACATATATTGACCTTTTTAAGGTCAATATATGTCTATACATAGAAATCAACAAGTAAAACCTATAACATAAGTAACATAAGTTATAATAGCTACTATGTAAATTGACATTAACTATATATCATTTGACCAATTTCCAAGTAGTTTATTTTCAACACAACTCTGGGATAAAGCCTGTGCTTTATCTTAATTTTATGTATCATCTATATTTGTCTGTCTTTCATCTACTTGTATTTATGTGACATGTGTGTGTGTACAATTACATGGTGTGTGGATATATATGCCATTTTCTTCCTATCTCTTCTCACCTCAGTTTTCCAGATAGGCCCTCTCACTGATCCTGAAGATTGTCTTTTTATCTGAGTTGGCTGGCTAGTGAATCCCTTGGATATACCTATCTCTGCCCACCAGCACTGAAGGTACAGATTCTTTCTGCTATGCCCTGTTTCTACGTAGGTACTAGGGATCGAAATCCAGGTCTCCAAGCTTGTATAGCATCACTGGATATTCTCCTTAGCGGAAAACTCATTTGTGAAGCTAAGTTAATCTTCATAGTACAGATAATTAAACACTTGTATAAGGTTATATAACTTCTAAGTTGCAAAATTACAACTGGACCTTGATCAACCTAACTCCAGAGATCATGCCCCCAATTTCTGTAAATAGTAAAGACATCTCTTTTTTAATTAAAAATAGATTTTTCTCTCATGCAATACATCCTAACCACAGTTTCCCCTCCATCTACTTTTTAACTCCCTACTTCCCTCTCCTAACATTTACTCACACTTTTTTTCCCTTCAGAAAAGATCAAGACTCCAAGAGTCAACAATCAAACAATAAAACTGGATAAAATAAGAAAAAAGTCCTCATACAGAGGTTGGACACAACAACCCAATAGGAGTATAAAAGTTTCAAGAGCAGGAAAAAAAGTCAGAGTCACACCCAATTCCACTGTTATTAGTTCCACAAAACACTAGACAGCCATAATCTGGGCCTCAAGTCAAACCAGACATTGGTTTGCTACTCGCACAAGTTATGTGCCATCGTTGCTCCAGAATATCTTCCAGGCAGAACAGACTGTAGGGAGAGAGTGGTTGAAAAATAAAAGAAAAATATTAGTTGTAAAAAGTATAGGATGTGATTTAAAATTGCAACTATATGTAAATATAAGCATTTTGAAGTTTACATTTAAATGTCCATCCTTTGTTTCTTTGTTATTCTTTTTATCCAATGAATTAATATGCAAGCACACATTTTGAATGTTTTATTTGTGGATTTTTCATCTTTTTAAATCTACTTTGGTGAAACACACAGAACTCAAAATGGACTTGCTTGTTTATCTATCCATTTGCAAATAGTCATATTCTGGTAATTTCATCTACATATTTTAACTGGGCTCTTCTGAAAAAAAGTGACATGATGTACCATGTAATATTTAAATGTCATATAAGCTTAACATCTTTTTGGAGGAAAGCTATCAAATAGCTTTTCCTCAATAGAAAAATTGTATTTTCAACTAAGTTAAATCATTTAAATCCAAAAACTTACATGATATATCTTGCTCTCTTATACTTAGGTAATGCCAACTTCCAGTGACTGATTATGACAACAGGTAAAATTGTTAAATTTATAACTCATACACATACAATTTACACACCCCATTTTTACCATTTTTGGATTTTCTGACTATACTGAAAGGGTCTTACTTACTCTTGTTTCTTTAGTGTGTTACTCGCAAGGCACTTTTAGGTTTACATTTACTGGAAACTGTTTTACTAGGGAAGAGATCAGACTAAGATCAAATGATGATAAGTGTGATCTCTATGGATGACTGAGTCTACACATACACATAGTGAAGTGGATAATTGAGAGAAGTATCAAGATAATTCAAGGCAAGAAGAGATTCTTGCTTCAATTATCTGACTATTTCAAATGAGTGTCTTTTGAACAGAATTACCCCCCCCCCAATTGCTTCAATTTTCCACTTCACTTTGTCTGGGGTGCCCCCAATTCACTTAGGTGTTGAGTTAATGAATATATTTCTCCAAAGCCAGTATTCTATTTTCTCTTACCTGTTTCCCAATTTTATACTAGCCTAGCCTTTCCCAATTGTATACAAGTCTAGCCTTTAAAATGTAAACCCCTTGGAAGAATTTTACGGTGTGTCATTCTTGGAAACTTGAACTCTAGGGAGAGCTTAGAAAATATTGTCTCTCAGGTTCAATGGAAAACTGTATCATTTTGTAAACCATTGTGTCTATTTTAATAGGCTTCAAGAAATACAAACAGTGACACTTAGTGTTACACAAGAACACATACATATGATTAACACTCATACTGAAGCTGCTGGATATAGGGAACATACCTGTAGATATGTAGACAGGGCTGCAGTCCTAGAATCAAGCCCCTTTTCATCATGCAGACATTATAGCCTCTGATTTGCTATGAAAATTGGACTGTAAAAGCACCATCTCATTCAAGAGGAAATACACACACTCATGTGTTCATATGCATACATTTGACTATGTACTGCTGATACTTCTGCACATTTCCACTCCAACAGCTAATAGTCAGCAGAGACTGGCTTCAAGGAATTCCAAGAGGAAAGTCAGAGGTGAAAGAGTCTAGTGGAGTTGCCTGGAGGTGGTGAATACTTATTAAATGAAACTGTCAAACTGATTTTCAAAGGGCAGTGTTTCAGAGACCTGTTAATGAGTTGAATTCATTTTCCATGCCAATTACTCAGAATCCAAGTTTCTCTAGAAAGCTGTTGTTAGCCTCTCATGTAAACAGTTTCAGTTGCTTATGTGGCTCTCCATAGAGCCAAGCTGACTCAATAGCTGAGTGAGTTTTCACTAGCTAGTGCAAGTCTCTATTGGTAGATTGTTCATTTTCATCCTGGGAAGATACATCTCAAAAACTCTCTCTCTAATGTCAGTTTATTTGTATAAAATGAACTTAGTGATAGGATATAATTGTATTGATAGAATATTCAAAATTGAATTTAAAACAGTCCCTGTGAGTACTGTCTTTTAACCATCCTGGAGTCAATAGAATGTGGATAGGAAATCCATAAGCTATCTTCAGATTATTTTAAAAAGATCCATGACACCCCCATCCAAACGCATATGATCACATCTTCTGAACTTTGTTTATATTTTCTTTACTGTAAATTGAAGTGCAGAGGCAGAGCATTATGTTGAAGAAAACAAAACTGTGTCTTGTTTCGCTGCTAAATTATACATTTTCTATTAAAAAGTAAAAAGAGTTTCTTTATATGTATCTATATATTATATGTATATTTATGTATTTATTTATTTTGTAAAATGGGGACATCCAGAATTTTGTATTCTTTGTAGTGAGTGGTATCTAATAACCATGGCCAGAGATGTAAAACATTTGCAAAGGTTCACTGAAATTGCTTTATGAAGACTCTTCCCTCACACCTTAAAAAATCAATCTGACCCTCGTAAGGATTATAATGTAAAATGATGATAATTCCTTTCCTTTAAAGAATTGTAAATTTTATAACTTTTTTCAAGATTTGTTACCATTTTTAGGTTCACATTTATAGATAATTTTTAACTCTGACTCTGAGAATCAGGGCTTATTTTACAGATGTCATACTTTTATATCCATGATGGTTTGACACTCAGCAAGGGTCTTTCTTTTATTTTTTTTTTGTTAGAATATAAATTTAATTATGTCAATTCCGTCAATATCTGAGTCAATTTTATTCATGAGGGAATGATCATTATAATTTCTTTTTTTATTTATTTTGGATATATTTTTAACGTTGTAATTAACTATATGTAGGTATATATACATACACACACACACACACACACACACACACACATATATATATGTATATATGTAACAATAATATAAGAAAAGAGGCTATTAATTTGAGGGGATAGGAGAGAGACTAGGAAGGGCTGTAGGGAGGAAAGGGGGATGTTTTATTTTAATTAAAATATATTCCTAATTTTTTTGTTGAGCTTCACACAGTCTGTGAGTTGTTTCTGGGTTGTTCAGAGCTTTCTGGGGTTAGTATCCCATTATCAGTGACTGCAAATTATGTCTGTTCTTTTGTGACTGGGTTATCTCACTCAGGATGATATTCTCTACATGCATCCATTTTCTTAAGAATTTCATTAAGTCATTGTTTCTGATAGCTGAGTAGTACTCCATTGTGTAAATGTACAACAATTTTTGTATTCATTCATCTACTGAAGGACATCTGGGTTCTTTCCAGCTTCTGGCTATTATAAATAGGGCTGCTATGAACATTGTGGTGGATATATCTTTGTTGTGTGTTGGAGTGTCTCTGGGGTAAATGCCCAGAAGTGGAATAACTGGGTGTTCAGGTAGTACTATGTCCATTTTTCTGAGGAACCGTCAGACTGATTTCCAGAGTTGTTGTATCAGTTTACAACCCTACCAGCAGTCAAGAAGTGTTCCTTTTTCTCCACATCCTTGACAGCATCTGTTGTCATCTGAGTTTTGGATCTTGGCCATTCTGACTGGTGTGAGGTAGAATCTCAGGGTTGTTTTGATTTGCATTTCCCCAATGACTAAGGATGTTGAGCACTTCCTTACAAGTTTCTCAGCCATTGGATATTCCTCAATTGAGAACTTTTTGTTTAAGTCTGTATGCCATTTTTAATAGGGTTGTTTAATTCTCTGGTGTCTAGCTTTTTGAGTTCTTTGTATACCTTGGATATTAGGCCTCTATCTGATGTTGTGTTGGTAAAGATCTTTTTCCACTCTGTTGGTGGCCTTTTGTTTTCTTGACAGTGTCTTTAGTTTTACAGAAACATTGTAATCTCATAATACCCATTTGTCAATCTTTGACCCTAGAGCTCCAGCCGTTGGTGTTCTGTTCAAGAAATTTTCGCCTGTGCCTATGAGTTCTAAGGTTTTCCCTATTTTCTCATCTAATAGTTTCAGTATACCTGGTTTAATGTGGAGATCTTTGATCCACGTACACTTGAGCTTTCTACAAGGAGAAAAGAAAGGGTCTATTTTCATTCTTCTGCATGCTGAGTCCCAGTTGGACCAACACCATTTGTTGAATAGGCTGTCCTTTTTCCATTGCACGTTTGCAGCTACTTTGTCAAAAATCAGTTGACCATACACGTGAGGGCTCATTTTAGGAACTTATATTCTATTCCATTGATCCACGTGCCTATTTCTGTACCAGTACACTACAGTTTTCAGCACAATAGCCTTGTAATATAGCTTGAGGTCAGGGATAGTAGTTCCTACAGATGTTTTCTTGTTGTCAAGGATGGATTTCGCTATTCTAGGTCTTTTGTTATTCCATATGAAATTGCACATTGATCTTTCCAATTCCATGAAGAACTGGGTTGGAATTTTGATGGGGATTGCATTGAATCTGTAGATTGCTTTTGGTAAGATGGCCAATTTTAAAATTTTGATCCTTCCAATCAACAAGCATGGGAGATCTTTCTATTTTCTGAGATCTTCCTCGATTTCCTTCTTTAGAGGTTTGAAGTTCTTGTCATACAGGTCCTTCACTTGCTTGGGTAGAGTCACACCAAGGTATTTCATAGTTTTTGTGACTATTGTGAAGGGTACCTTTTCCCTAATTTCTTTCTCCACATGTTTGTCCTTTGAATATAGGAAGGCTACTGATTTGTTTGAGTTATTTTTATATCCAGCCACTTTGCTGAACTAGTTTATCAGTTGTAGGAGTTTTCTGGTGGGTTTTGTGGGGTAGCTTAAGTACAGTATCATGTTATCTGCAAATAGTGATGTTTTTACTTCTTCCTTTCCAATTTGTATCCCTTAGATTTCTTTTTGCTGTCTAATTGCTCCAGCCATGACTTCCAGTACTATGTTAAATAGGTAGGGGGAGAGTGGGTAGCCTTGTCTAGTCCATGACTTTAGTGGGATTGCTTCAAGTTTCAAATGTTAAGTTTGATGTTGGCTGTTGGTTTGCTGTATATTGCTTATATTATGTTTAGGTATGGGGCTTGGATTTCTGTTTTTTCAAGACTTTTAACATGAAGTGGTGTTGGATTTTGTCAAATGCTTTCTCAGCATCTAGTGAGATAATCATATGTTTTTTCTTTGAGTTCGTTTATATGGTGGATTACATTGATGGATTTCCTTATATTAAACCATCCCTGCGTCCCAGAAATGAAGCCTACTTGATCATGGTGAATGATCGTTTTGATGTGTTCTTGGATTCGGTTTGCATGGATTTAGTTGAGTATTTTTGCATCAATGTTCATAAGTGAGATTGGTCTGAATTTTTCTATCCTTGTAGGGTCTTTGTGTGGTTTAGGAACTAGGGTTATTGTAGCCTCAAAAACTGAGTTAGGTAGTATTCCCTCGAATTCTATTTTGTGGAATAATTTGGAGAGTATTGGTATTATGTCGTCAATAAATGTCTGATAAAACTCTGCACTGAACCCATCTGGACCTTGGCTTCTTTTGGTTGGGAGGGTTTTGATGACTGTTTCTATTTCTTGAGGTGTTATGGGATTATTTAGCTGGTTTACCTGGTCCTTGTTTAACTTTGGTATCTTGTATCTGTTTAGGAATTCATCCATTTCCTCCACATTTTCCAGCTTTATTGAGTATAGGCTTTTGTAGTAGGATCTGATGACTTCTTGAATTTCCTCAGTTTCAGTCATTATTTCTCCACTTTCATTTCTGATTTTGTTAATTTGCATACTCTCCCTTTGCCCTCTAGTTAGTCAGCCTAAGGGTTTATCAATCTTAATTTTCTCAAAGAACCAGCTCTTGGTTTTGTTGAATCTTTCAATGGTTCTTTTTGTTTCTATTTGATCTATTTAGCCCTAAGTTTGATTATTTCTTGCTGTCTAATCCTCTTGCTTTTATCTGCTTCCTTTTGTTCTAGAGATTTCAACTGTGCTGTCAGGATGCTAATGTATGCTCTCTCAAGTTTCTTTTTGGAAGCACTCAGAGCTATGAGTTTTCTTCTCAGTACTGCTTTCATTGCATACCATAGGATTGGGTATGTTGTGTTTTCATTTTCTTTGAATTCTAGAAAATCTGTAATTTCTTTGTTTATTTCTTCTTTGATCTTGCTATCGTTTAATATAGCATTGTTTAGTTTCCATGTGTATATGGGCTTTTTGTTGTCTTTGTTTTTATTAAAGACCATCCTTAGACCATGGTGATCTGAAAGGATGCATGGGAGTCTTTCGATCTTCTTGTATCGATTGAGGCTCATTCTGTGTCCAATTATGTGGTCAATTTTCAAGTAGGTGCTGTGAGGTGCCGAGACAAAGATGTATTCTTTAGTTTTAAGATGATATGTTCTATATTTATCTGTTAATTCCAGTTGGTTCATAGTCTCTGTTAGTTTTGCAGTGTCCTTGTTCAGTTTCTGTTTCCATGTTCTGTCCACTGGTGACAGTGGGATATTAAAGTCTCCCACTATTTTTGTGTGGGTTAAAATGTATTTTTTGAGCTTTAGTAGGGTTTCTTTTATGAATATGGGTGCTCTTGTATTTGGAGCATATATGTTAAGGATTGAGAGTTCCTCCTGATAGATTTCCCCTGTAATGAGTAAAAAGTGTCCTTCCTTATATTTTTTGATAACTTTTGGTTGAAAATCTACTTTATTCGATATTAGAATGGCCATTCCATCTTGCTTCTTGGGGCCATTTGCTTGGAAGTTTTTTTCCCAACCTTTTATTCTGAGACAGTGTCTGTCTTTGTCTCTGAGATGAGTTTCCTGTATGCAGCAAAATGTTGGGTTTTGTTTATGTATCCAGTCTGATAGCCTATATCTTTTTATTGGGGAGTTGAGTCCATTTATGTTAATAGATATCAAGGAATAGTGGTTGCTGTTTCCTGCTTCTGTTGCTTTGGTAAGTTGAATTGTGCTTGTGTGTCTCTCTTCTTTTCGTTTTCTTTCTTAGAAGTTTTCTTGTTTTTATTATGAGGTGGTTCCCCTCATTGTATTGGGTTTTCCATTTATAATTTGTTGTAGTGCTAGGTTTGTGGTCATATATTGTGTGAATTTAGTTTTGTTTTGGAAGATCTTTGTCTCGCCATCTATGTTGATTGATAATTTTGCAGGGTATAGCCGCTTGGGCTGGCACTTGTGCTCTCTCAGGGTCTGCATGATATCTGTCCAGGCTCTTCTAGCTTTCATAGTCTCTGCTGAGAAATGGGGTGTTATTCTGATTGGTCTGCCTTCATATGTTACATGACGTTTTTCCCTTACTGCTTTTAGTATTCTTTCTTTGCATTGGGCACTTGTTGTTTTGACTATTATGTGTCGGGAGGAATTTCTTTTCTGGTCCAACCTATTTGGAGTTCTGTAGGCTTCTTTTATGCTTATGGTCATCTCATTTTTAAGTGTAGCAAAGTTTTCTTCCAGGATTTTGTTGAAGATATTTACTGTACCTCTTAGTGATATTCTTTGCCCTCTTCTATTCCTATTATCCTTATGTTTGGTCTTCTCATTGTGTCCTGGAACTCCTGGACATTTTGGGTTAGGAGCTTTTTGTTTTTTGCATCATCTCTGACTGTTTTGTCTATGTTTTCAATGTTGTCTCTGGCCCCCGAGATTCTCTCTTCAATTTCTTGTAGTCTGTTGGAAATGCTTGCATCTGTGACTCCTGATTTCTTTTTTAGGTTTTCTACCTCTAGGGTTGTCTCTTTTACTGTTTTCTTTATTATGTCTATTTCTGTTTTAAATTCCTTTTTCCATTTCTTCATCTCTTTGGTTCTGTTTTTTTCTAGTCTTTGAGTGTTTTCCTTGTTTCTTCTTTAAAAGATTCTAATTCTTTATTCTTTTCCTCCCGCTCTTGTTTAAAGATCTCTATCATCATCTTGAGGTAGGATTTCGTGTCTGAGTCTTCTTTTTCTGGAGTGTTTGGCATTCCACTGTTTGTTGTGTTGGGAGAGCTGGGTTCTAGTGTTGCCAGGTTGTCTTGGTTTCCCTGGGGTACATTCTTTCGCTTTCCTCTTGCCATCTTGCTGTCAGTGGTTGTTTCTTGCCTTTCCCTTGTACCTGGCCTGTGTCCCTAGATCTCTGCTCTCTCTTGTGGCGGATGTTCCGAGTGCCTGTTGTGCACCCCGGAAGCTGTTGGCTGGTAACAGAGGGTCAGATGTCGCTGGGTTCCTGGATTCCTGGTTCAAGCTGAGCAGGCAGGTGCACACTTTCCATGTGCTCAGTTGAGATCTCTCTGCCCCCTGGCTTGTTGGAATCTGTTCTCACCAGGTTCTTGCCAGTCCTGTGTTGTCTGGGTCTCTGCCTTTCCTGGTGGGGATGTTCCGAGGCAAGGATCTTTCTGTTTGAGGATTAAGGCTTTGTAGTCATTATCTCAAAACTTGTAGCAAATTTATTTTTGAATTGGCTTTTACATATAGAAGTATATCATGACAACAGAACATGGGAGAGGGGACTAGATCTGGCCCTACATACAATTCCTCCTTCTATTTCCACTCTTCCTTTCTAGACAGAGTCTTGGACACTCAAGGCTGTCATACAATCTTTGTTGCTCTCCATTCACTCTAATAATAGAGGGCCACAGGAATCTATGAGTAGAACAGCCCTAAGCCTGTAATGTTATATTGAGTTGGATATATACCTCAATATTAATGAATTACCTTCCATACTTAGATTCTAACTGAACTCTGGTGTCTGCAATTCTCCCTCTGATATAGAATAAGAGAAGCAAGCTTCAAAAAAATGCCCTTTTTGACTTCCTGTCTTTTTTCAGAACAGGATGCAACATTGGTTCTCTGCCTCATATGAATTAAAAACCAGCAACCAATGAGCACACACCAATCCATGCACCTACAACACTGGTACCTTTATCCTGATGAACTGAAAAATTAGATGGTAAATTTAAACCACCAGGATAGATTGAGAGAGGAATAACAAAAGGGGAATAAAAACTTTAACAACACTTCTCACTTGGCTTTTGAGCAAGTGGTAATTTGCCTTTTTATTTTGGAGTGAGTCCTATTAAAGAGGAACTTCAACCCACCTTTCTTAGGTGTTAATTTTAGTGACCCACTGGAAAAACTAATAGAGTGACAAAAATTTCCCAAGTTGAATGTACTATGATTGATCATATCCTAATTACAGACCAGGTAACTGTGGCATGAGGAAATAAAACTGCAATGATCTCTCTGTGCTTATAAAAAGGTCTCCTTATTCTCTAAACTTCAATCTCTTTAGTTTTAAACTAAGCTTTATCTCTGATTGAATTATAAGGGGCCTTAAAATGCTATAATTTTGACTTTCTTTTACAAATTTATTATGAATAATTTTTGTTTTAGGAGCCACACTACTAGGGAATAATTGTTTCTCTGTATATTAGTGATTATGTATACTTCAAATTTTATTTCCCTCCTAGTCCACCCTCAAACTGTTCCACATCGCACACCTCCTCCTTGCATCTCCCTGTCTCCAAGATGATGTCCTCACCCTAATAAGCCCACAAGACCTCTAAACCTCCTAGGGAGCATTTTTGCTTAATAGTGAATCTTAGAAATATTCAGAGACATTTTGGTTTCTAAATTTAGATGAAACAAGTAAATGCTAATGACATTTAATAAGTAGAGGTCAAGTACTATCAAAACAATCCTAGAAAATGATAATGCTGGAAGGATTACAATTCCATATCCCAGACTATATTCCAGAGTTATAGTAATAAAAGCAATATTGTACTAGCACAAAAGAAGACATGTAGACCAATAAAACCACATTTAAATCTCCAAAATACATGTAACTGCAGCTATCTAATATTTTACAAGACAAAGATACTAAAAACATACATAGGTGAAAAGAAATTATCTACAAAATTGGTTCTGAAAAATTGGATTTCCATAAACAGAAATATGAAATTAGACTTATATCTATAACCTCTAACAAAATATAATTCTAAATGGATCACGGACTTAAATGAGAAGCCTGAAACAGCTACAAGAAAATATGGACAATATCCTATAAATTATATATGTATAGAAAAGTACTTTATGATTGGGATTCTATTTGCTCAAGAATTAGAGACAGTGATTGATAAGTGAGATTTCATAACACTAAAAAGCTCTTCACAGCATAAGAAATAATCAGTTTCACAAATAGAAAGGCATCAGATTGAGGTAGAATTTTTGCCACTTATACATCTGACAGGGGATTAATATCCTGGGTATTTAAAGAACTCAAAAACAAAACAAACAAACAAAAAACCCACAAATGGCTCATATTGGGCCTGGGTCCTGAATAAATAGAGAATTCTCAAAAGTAGAAAGATATGGCTACAAAATATCTCAAGCAACCAATTATTATCTCTAGGAGTTGGTGAAATGCAAATCAAAAAATACTTCTAGATTTCATCTTACCCCCGTTAGAATGACAAAGATCAATGGATCAACTACCAACAGATGCTCAATGGGATGAAGGATAAGGAGACACTCACACATTGTTGGTGAGATTGCAAACTGGAACAGTCACTGTAGAAATGAATATGAAAACCTTTAACAGCTAAAAATAAATCTACTCTATGAACAAGCTCCTTGGCAGATGCCCCCAAAACTTGACATTCTATGCCACAGATACTTGATCAGCTATGTTCATTGTAACTCTATTAACATTAACTATGAAATAAAAACAACCTAAGTGACCTTGACTAACAATGAATGGATAATAAAAATGTGATACACGTATGTACACTATGCAATAGTTGTCAGCTGAAAAAGAAATTTTCTAAATGTCTATGCAAATGGTTGTAATTAGGATATATCATACTGTGAGAGGTAACTCAGAGCCAGACAAAATACTATATATTCTTTCTTATATTAGGCTCCTATCTCCAAATCTTTATATGAGAACTCATATCTTAGAGCAACTGTGAAAACCAGGAAAGTAAAAAGACCACATCGCCAAGGTAGGAGGTGTGGTAGAGTAGCAATAAAGAAAAGACTAGTAGGATTCAAGGGATCTGTTAGGTACTATGGCAAAACATAGTGGAGGGCTAATTAAGAACGTGGGAGATGAATACAGATGAAGGATCAAGGAGAGTAAAATAGCAGTAAGAATAACTTAAAAGTCAGAAGAAAGCATACTATTAACTATCTAAGTAAAATATTTATAATATACAAATGTCAATATATATACTATATATGTATATTAAATGAAACTTTCTCATGTGATCTGACAATGCTCCCTCCTTCCAAGATCCAAAAAACATCTAAAGAATCCAAAATATGATGCATGAGAACTTCGCTTTTGACTTGTTTAAAGTTGCCCAAGATATTCCCCAAATATTATAAACCATCATTATTGTCCTTGGTTGCCTCCAAGAGGTAGAAGGTAATCTCTTACTCCTGAAGACAGCAAGTAGTTCAGAGCCAAGGTCAAAGAGGCCCCTGAGCTGGAATTGACAATGAAAGCCTACTCTTCAGGTGCTACCATTCATGGTATTATAAAGCACTGTGCATGATTACAAAGAAGGGAAGCAGGCAACAGTCCTGTCCAGTTATGAGACCTATAAACCACTATGAAGAATGTGTCAGGTTCACTCTAAGGATGAATTAGTGGCATGATTACCTTGGCAGTAACCAACAGTTCTCTAATTTGACTTGAGGCCAGTTCAACAAGTTCTCAGACTGGAATTTTAGCCTTCTATACAGAGATAAATACATTCATGTTTCTTGAAAGAGAACATACAGCTACCAATTTACTAAACCACCTTAAGCCCTTACTACATTCTAAATGTTTATCATTATACCCACAGACAAGTTTAATCCTCAGCCCTCATCAAGGAGGGCTCATTGGAACAGAAGACCATTATAGAAAACCAGAAACAAAGAAGGAAAAGAAAAAGAAAAAAAAAAGGAAAGAAAAGCATAGTTGTATGGCTTAATCCCAGTTGATACATCTACAAAATATTTCTCACACATAAAACTTCAAGCATCATGGTAAAAAAGTTGCAGGGAAGAGATTGTAAGAGGCAGAGGAACATAGAGTGTATTCTCAGATTGTATCTTCTAGGAATGTCAGAAACCATGCTCATAATGTCTCATCAAAATGATTACCTAAGCATGAAATGAACAAAGGCAACCAGAATAAAAATGATAATGTGAAAATCTAATAAGACCAAGGAAGGCTCAACTCTACACAAAAAAACTACAGGCGACTAAGAAAGGCCGAATGGCATATAAACATGTACATACAATGAGCATTATAGAGACTGATCTAGTGTACATAAGCAATTTAAAGTGAGTGTGTAGCAATTATTGAAAAAAAGAGGCCTTGAATTTGATAGAGAGCAAGGTAAAGAATATGGGAGGGTAGAGAGGAAGGAAATAGAGGGGGAAATGATATGATTATATTGTCTCAAAAACAAAAAAAATGAATAGATAAATAAACAGCTCTCAAAAATATTAAATTCCTTACAAATAAAATAACTATCAATATTAGATGCTACAAAGATGATTATTGGGTGTCATCGATAAAATTCATGGAACCATTTCTCAGTGATTTAATCAGGTTATGGAACAAATGTCCTTTACTTTTGCCAGTGCTGTGTCCTTGAATAAAATAGTTAAAATTTTGGTGCCTTCATTTTGTTTTTGTTTATTTATTTGTTTATTTTTGTTTTATTGTTTTTTGTTGTTCTGTTTTGTTTTCCTTTTTTAATAGGATATTTTCTGCATTTACATTTCATATGTTATCCCCTTTGCCTCAATCACATCCCCCGTACCCCTCCCATTACCTCTATGAAGGTGGTCCCTCTCCCAACCACCCTCTCCCACCTCAGCACCTTGGCTTTCCCCTACACTGGAAAACCGAGACTTCATTGGACTAAAGGCCTTTCCTTCCACTGACACCACTGATGCCAGAAAATGATATCCTCGGATGCATATGCACCTGGAGCCATGGGTCTCTCCATATGAACTCATTGGTTAGTGTTTTAGTCCCTGGGAGCTTTGTTTAGCTCTGTACCCCATTTTAATACGAATAGTTGACTCTAGTCCATCTTCCTGAGTTCTTTGTATATATTGGATACTAGCCCTCTATCAGATATAAGATTGGTAAAGATCGTTTTCCAATCTGTTGGTTGCCGTTTTGTCCTTTTGACAGTGTCCTTTGCATTACTGAAGATTTGAAATTTCATGAGGTCCCATTAAGCCATTGGTGTTCTGTTCAAAAAAATCTCTCCTGTGTCTATGTGTTCTAAGCTCTTCTCCATTTTCTATTAATTTCAGTGTACCTGGTTTTATGTGTAGGCCTTTGATTCACTTGCACTTGAGCTTTGTACAAGGAAATAAGAAGGGATCTATTTGCCTTCTGCATGTTGACTGCCAGTTGAACCAGTACCATTTGTTGAAGAGGCTGTCCTTTTTCCATTAAATGTTTTTAACTCCTTTGTTAAAGATCAAGTGACCCTAGGTATGTGGGTTCATTTCTGAGTCTTAAATTCTATTCCATTGATCTAGCTGTCTGTCTCTATACCAATAGCCTGCAGTGCTTATTTTTTTTTAATTTTTATTTTTAATCACACTTGATCTGTGATACAGTTTGAGGTCCAGGATGGTGATTACCTTGGAAGTTTTTGTATTGTTGAGAATATTTTTTTCTTACAAATTTATTTAAAGAAGAGAGATACATGTACAGATTTTTAAAAGCATTTTGGCAATTCTTCTAGATGTTTGATAACATGCATTAAAATCCCACTAGTTACTATAAGCATAAAGTACATGTAGAACAGAACAGAACATGAAAACAGTCAGAGTTTCCTTGGTGTGTATAGATTAAACATAATTATCTTAGAATACCAAATATTGCCACAAGCCTATATTCCTAGATCTTGGATTATTAATGATTTAAGGTCTAGGTGTACCACAATCTGAGAGGGTGCTATACACTTATTTTTTTTCCTAAGAAGGATTGAGGCTTTCACTATTTGGCCTTTGTGATTCTTGAGCTTCATATAGTCTGTGAGTTGTTCCTGGGGTATTCAGAGCTTTCTGGGGCTAGTATCCAATTATCAGTTACTGCATATTATGTCTACTCTTTTGTGACTGGGTTACCTCACTCAGGATGATATTCTCTAGATGCATCCATCCTGGGTTTTCAAAAACTCAGTCACAAAAGAACACTCATGGTATCTACTCATTTTCCCAGTGTAGAGGAATGCCGAAGTGCTGAGATGGGAGAGGGAAGTTGGGAGAGGAAGCACCTTCATGAGGGCAATGGGAGGGGGAATGGGATTAGGAGAAAGTGGTTAACATCTGAAATGTAAATACAGAGAATATCCAATAAAAAAAGAAAAAAGAAAGAAATGTCATATTTCATTCATGTTCAATCAGTGTCTGTATTTTAAAAGGCTTTTGAATCAAGAACTAATAAATGATACACCATGTTTAATTATTATGATCACAATGTGTATGTTAAAATCTTTTATTTATATCAGCACTGAAATTTGAATAAATTATAAGATTACTAGCCATATTAGCTGTAAAGTCTATATTTTCACATTTTATTAAATCAAACAATGCACAGTTCAAGGTAGTAAACTTGTTTCCTGAAAAGTAAAAGATAATAGTAATACCCTGTTTGATTTTTGGTGGTATTTGAACTTCAAGAAAGTAATCTAACAAGCCGGATTTTAGTAATGAGTTCAAAACCATAAGTTTTATAATTCTGTGTTAGATTTTTGTGGCCTAACAAGCTATACTATTAATGCAATCATCGTTTAAATAAAATTATACATGTAATATATCTATTGTAATTTGTGGCATAAATAGACATTCAATGAAATAAAGTTATTGTTATTGCTGAAGTGTGCTGAAATATTAATGACAATGAAATCATTCAGTTTTCTGTTCACTGGGTCATCGCTTGGGAGATATTGGAACTGAAACACTTTTCAAAGATTCCACATAATCTATGGTCATGCTGCATTTTACAGCTGAATAAATCAGTAGCTCTTACCTTTTCAGGAAAAGTGAAGGAAAGAATGTTATGAGAAAGGTCACAGATGTGAATTTCATGGACAGTTTTATGAAAAAGCCATTAGATGGCAACAGCAGTTCACAGAGTTGCCCTGCTATGTAGTATTTCACCTGCAACTGCTGACTGACAGCTGAAAATCATAGAAATCCCAGTCTTCAAGGCCTTTGAAAGGCCATAATACCTGTTTATGCACATAGAAAGCACTAAATAAATGACACATGCTAGCCCTCTCCAGCCCCAATTTTGCAATTGGGAAAGTGAGAGAAAGTGATACTTCAAGGTTACTTAAGGGATTTCTTGTGGTTTGGTAGAAATTGCATATCTGAAAATTTTCTCCGAACACACTGATTCTCTTCCATTTTGAAACAGATTGTTGAACAAAAAAAAAAAAAAAAAAAAAAAAAAAGAATACCTTCCCATAGAATTGCTTCTCTATCATCTCTAACAGCTTTTTATCTATTATAAACTAAATTTCTTAGTTCTTTAAATAATTATTTGTTTGATATTCTCTTCTAAGATGTTCAGAAACATTACAATTTATCAGAATCATCATTGGTATACAGACCAATGATATACTGAATTATCAGTTCTCTTTTTTCCATTTTCTTTTAAATAAGCCTATATAGCCAGATATTTTTGCTAGGTAAATTGTAATATCATCACACTGTGTTTATAGTATATTTGAGCTTTTCACTTACTTTAGCTTATGAAGTGTTCAGTGAATATCATATTTAGAATATGGAGGTGTTATTTGGTTTATCTTCTTGCCTTCCTCAGACCCACCACGGGATATTGATATGTTGAACAACTACTAGTTTGAAAAAAACCTGGGAATGTGAAAAACATATATAAATCATATTCATGATTTATTCAAGTTAAATCAATGAAAAAATTGGTCAGAGGCTGAGCAAATGGTTCAGAGATCTATGAAAGAGAGGTATAAATTATGTTTCAGCTCACTGACCTTGAAGCATGGCTTATTACAAAGCATCACTGCAACAATAGTCAATTAATACATCAAGTAAGGCCTTCAATGGTTGCTATTAAGCACAAGTGCAGAATTTTTCTAGAGCATAATGGTTGGTGTAGGCTAACAGGATTCTTCATTTTTTACACAGAAAACAATTGATTTTATTTTGATTTAGAGAAATACCTCAACAGTCTATACTTATTTATCTTTCTTTTTGCTAAGTGTCAACCAAACCATGTTTAACTTTACATGTGCTTTAGGTTTTTTTTTTTTTTTTAAGATTCCATGCTGGACGGTTACTCCCTCTAGTATATTCTGCACTAATAATGTACAAAATAACGACTCACTAAGATGGGAAATGAAAGAAGATGGGGGAAATTCAGACTTTTCCGAAGTCTATTTTGAATTTTACAAATTCTCAACAGCACTTCTGCAGAAATAGACTTTAAGATATTTTCTTCCAGCTTTACTGTTTCACTTATGTATAACGACTGTATTTTGGAACAAATTGTCTTTTCCAAATCCCACCAAATTCCTGACAATAGATCTAAGAGAAAAAATTAACAAGATTGATGGCTATGGGGGTTAGAACACTACAGCCAAATTGTCAAGGAATCACAATTAGGTTTCTTTTTTTGCATTTATTTTTCAGCTGCAACTAGTTATGGGTCCCCACAGTGCACCTGCACTTTGCCACTGAATATCCTAAAAAAGGCAAGTGGCCAATTATGTTGGCAAGTGGATAATTATGCACACCAGGAGCCAATTGCAGAATCAAAAATGTACACCCTAAAACAGGAAGACCTCTTCAACATGTAGGGTGACATACATACTGTGTATTTACCATTTAATAAAAGAGGCAACAATCGTGATCATCAGATATCAACAAACATTTATTTATGCACATACTTATATATGTAGGTATTTATTTATAACTATTTTGCAGTAATCATTTTGCCATATGCTTTGCCAATATCAAGATGAAACAGAATGTTTCTGCCTTTAAAGAAATAAGAAAAAACCTAGAGCTCTGCTAAGATACAGCTTGTAAATATGGAACCAAGCCAATAATTAGAGGTAGGGTGTTAGAGATTGGCCTTTTACAAAATAGATTTACAATGGAATACAATAAACAAGTGTTTTTTTTTTTTTTTTTTTTTTTTTTTTTTTTTTTTTTTTTTACCTTTCCTTTCTTTCTCAGTGTTGGGGAACAAATTAAGGGCACCATATATCTGATGTTACCATTATATCATGAAATTACATCTCCAGCCTAAGATTGTTTTCTGAGTGAACAGTTTTCTGTGTTCTTTCTTGAATAGTTACTGGGTCCTTCATTGCCCAAACTTATCGACAAGTTTTTTGAATAGGCTCAATTAAACAGGATTCAAAAGCTCAGGAGTATTTTAACATACAAGGGAAAGATGTATCTGGAGTCCCATCTCTATAAGACATTTACTTTTATTGGAACATTTTCTAGTATTGTTTATTGCTCCAGGGTTTATAATTTTTATTTTGAAGGAGAATACAAAATTCTTATTTTATAGTTTTTGATATTGAATAAAAAGTATTTGGTGTGTCACTTAGAAGGGTTGAATATAATTAAATATTAAATCTATGACAGAGAGTCCAGTCACTTGAGAACCATAGGCTTCTTTAAATTTTGACTTTCATATGTTGGAACCAAAAGTTGTTCGCTATTTGCCCCATCATTGATTTAATCTAAAAATCTTGATTAGCACAACAATAAACCTATAATTGCAAGCAAATCTGCTAAATCTTCTGCATTATTAGGGGCTATGTTATCATACAATTTTGAGTTTGCCCCCTGTAATTCTATCAATATCCCAGAGCATCCAGTGTGGATGCGTTATAATGCTAGTAGTACCAAGAGACTTAAAATTGAATGTTTTCAACTTTTCCTTAATTTACTTGTTTTTCTTTAAAAATGTAAATAGGCAAAGGAATAAAAACATTTTTTTTTTGTTTTTTTTTTAAGAGTGTAATGTTTAGGTTTTTATTGAATTGCTTCTATTTACAGGTCACTGTAGAAAACAGGACATAAAATGGTCATATCCTTGGTAAGCTTAAAACAATGTGACACCCATGTCTCTAATGTAAGTTAATTTAATCATATAGTCCAACATCCTTATGGCAAAGTCAAAGTTCACATAATTTTTTTATATATTGATTGCAGAATGAAAATTAAATGTAGACACTTCTGAGGGGGTAATTCTAGAAAGTTATCTGAGAGAATCAGAGACTGAATGAGACACTGTCAGGTCATGGGAGAAGGTGGAGTAAACTGAGGTATTAAATAGAGGAAAGAAGAAGGAACAAACAAAGACTTTATTATTATTATGAAAGGTTTCTTTGTGACAGAGGCATTAAATTGTTTAGAGATATGATATAGCTATACATTGTATTCCCCAACACCACCTCTAATAGAGATCAATGGTGTTATTTTCCTGGCCAATACATTATCTAGCCCATAGTAAACATTCAGAAAAAAGTTGAATGAAAAAGATTGCAGACATCTGTTGAAACTATAGATAATGAATGACTTCGCATTAATTTTTATTTAGTTTTAAGTCATTGGAAGATTAGAATATTATACTACCATAAGTAGAAAAATGTTCTTTGACATTTCGGTATGTATCAGACTCTATAGTAGGCAGTAGTATACTAAATAAAAAACACATATATGCAGGGCAAGTTGATGCTGCTGTGATGGAGATAAACATATAATGTATTTATTTATGCAAACACATTGCATGTACAGAAGTATATGTAACTTGTGATAGAAAAATACAACTCATTTCTTTTTCCATGCATTTTCTTTGTCAATCTATTTTTCCTTTTTATTTTTGCCTTCCTTTTTTATAAAGTTAAGAATTTTGAACTCAGGACTACAGAAAACAAAACTAGAGCCAAGTCTTCACTGATACAAATGGGGGAAACATGATAATTTAAATATTCATCCCACCTATGCCCTCCTTGGTTACTATCCCTACAACAAGCCAGTATGATGTTAAAAAAAATATTCATCTATCCTCCCAAGCTTTCAGAGACTAAACCACCAACCAAAGAGTACATATGGAGGGACCTGTGGCTCCAGCCGTATATATAAGGATGGCATTGTCAGTTGGGCATCAATGGGAGAAGAGGCCCTTGGTCCTGTGAAGGTTCAGTGCCCCAGTGTAGGGGAATGTCAGGGCAGGGAGGCATAAGGGAGTGGGTGGGTGGAAGAGCACTCTGTAGAGGTAGGGGCAAGGTGGATAGGATAGGGGGTTCCTGAGGGACAACAGGGAAAAGGGATAACACTTGAAATGTAAGTAAAGTAAATATCCAATAAAAAATAAAAATAAGAATCTTTTAGAATAAGAACTATAACATATTTGGTTTGTTATTTTGCTAATTGACTGTTTCTAATGAATAATAGTGTTCCTATTTAACTTTTGAGATGATTCTTTATAAGTAAAGTATGTTTTACACATAGTACTTAGCAGGTGATAATTACAAGTAACTCTTTTATTCTTTCAACAAACTGAGTAACTTTATAAATGACAAAGTTGTTTCTAGATACTGGGAAAATTAAGTACTGCTTATATATTTACTTACAGGATGAAAGGCTAATAGGGAATAGACATTATAAGGGAAAGAATAAAAATATTATTTTATGAGTTGATCATAAGACAAAACTACCTCTATAAAAAAAAGAGATACTTTAGTTTGATGTTGGCTACTGGTTTGTTGTGTATTGCTTTTACTGTGTTTAACTGTGAGCCTTGAATTTCTGATCTTTCCAAGACTTTTAACATGAAAGGATGTTGAATTTTGTCAAATTCTTTCTCAGCATCTAGAGAGATAATCATGTGTTTCTTTTTTTCCATTGAGTTCATTTATATACTGGATGACATTGATGGATTTCTTTATGTTGAACCATCCTTACATTTTTGGGATGAAGCCTACTTGAACATGGTGAATGATAGTTTTGATGTGTTCTTAGATTCATTTTTTTAACAACTTTATTTTACAAAACAAAGATAAATGTACAGATTTTAAGCATTGTTTGCATAAAATTATACAATACATTTTTGTCAGTACTTTTTCTTCAGATTTTAAAATAATTTTTACATAAAACTGTATGAATATATTTTTAGTCAGTACTTGATTTTTTTAAAGGCTTGATAGTATGCATTTTTATTATATACATAAGTTATTAGAAATACACACATACACAAATGAAAAGGTATTGAATTTTGCTAAATGTCTTTTTCTGCATCTATTAAAAAAGTAAAAACATTTTAGTCCTTCGTTTTGTTGATGTGATATTGAATCAATATAAATAATATTTTTAACACCTTTATTTTACAAAACAAAGATAAATGTACAGATTTCACACATTTTTTTGCGTAAAATTATACAATACATTTTTCTCAGTACTTTTTTCAGATTTTAAAATAATTTTTACATAAATCTATATGAATAGTCAGTACTTGATCTTTTTAAAGGTTTGACAGTATGCATCGAAAACCCAAAAGTTACAATGAGCACAAATTACATGCAAAACAAAATGTAATATGAAAGTAGTCAAAGTTTTAATGTTGTATAAAGATGTTTTTGTTTTGTTTTGTTTTGTTTTGTTTACTTTTTGGACTTCCTACAATCTGTGAGTTGTTTCTGGGGCAGTGCGAGCCTCTGGGGTTAGCATCCCATTATCAGTGACTGCATATTATATCTGTTCTTTTGTGACTGGGTTATCTTACTAAGAATGATATTCTCTAGATGCAGCCATTTTCTTAAGAATTTGGTCAAGTCATTGTTTCTGGTGGCTGAGTAGTATTCCATTGTGTATATGTACCACATTTTTTGTATCCATTCATCTTCTGAAGGACATCTGGGTTCTTTCCAGCTTCTGGCTATTATAAATAGAGCGGCTATGAACATTGTGGTGCATATATCTTTGTTGTGTACTAAGGTGTCTCTGGGGTATATGCCCAGAAGTGGAATAGCTGGGTCTTCAGGTAGTATTATGTCCAATTTTCTGAGGTATCGCCAGACTGATTTCCAGAGTGGTTGAATTAGATTGCAACCCCACCAACAGTGGAGAAGGGTTCCTCTTTCTCTGCAACCTCTCCAGCATCTGTTGTCATCTGAGTTTTGGATCTTGGCCAATCTGACTGGTGTGAGGTGGAATCTCAGGGTTGTTTCGATTTGTATTTCCCTGATGGCTAAGGATGTCGAGCACTTCCTCAGATATTTCTCAGCCATTCGATATTTCTCAACTGAGAACGTTTTGTTTAGCTCTGTACCCCATTTTTAAAAGGGTTACTTGATTCTCTGGTGTCTAGCTTTTTGAGTTCTTTGTATAACTTAGATATTAGGCCTCTATCTGATGTGGAGTTGGTAAAAATTTTTTCCCATTCCGTTGGCTTCCGTTTTGTTTTCTTGACAATGTCCTTAGCCTTACAGAAACTTTGTAATCTCATTAAGTCCCATTTGTTAATCTTTGACCTTAGAGCTTGAGCCATTGGTGTTTTGTTCAGAAAATTTTCTCCCGTGCCTATATGTTCTAAAGTTTTCCCTACTTTCTCATCTAATAGTTTCAGTGTATCTGGTTTAATGTGGAGATCTTTGATCCACTTACACTTGAGCTTTTTACAAGGAGATAAGAAAGGGTCTATTTTCATTCTTTTGCATGCTGAGTGCCAGTTGGACCAGCACCATTTGTTGAATAGGCTGTCCATTTTCCATTGAATTTTTATGGCTCCTTTGTCAAAAATCAGTTGACCATATATGTGAGGGCTCATTTCTGGATTTCCTATTCTATTCCATTGATCCACATGCCTATTTCTGTACCAGTACCATGCAATTTTCAGCACAATTGCCTTGTAATATAGCTTGAGGTCAGGGATAGTGATTCCCGCAGATGTTTTCTTGTTGTTGAGGATGGATTTCGCTATTCTAGGTCTTTTGTTGTTCCATATGAAATTGCACATTGATCTTTCCAATTCTATGAAGAACTGGGTTGGAATTTTGATAGGGATTGCGTTGAATGTGTAGATTGCTTTTGGTAGGATGGCCATTTTTAAAATGTTGATCTTTCCAATCCATGAGCATGGGAGTTCTTTCCATTTTCTGAGATCCTCTTCAATTTCCTTCTTTAGAGGTTTGAAGTTCTTGTCATACAGGTCCTTCACTTGCTTAGTTAGAGTCACACCAAGGTATTTCATTTCCCTAATTTCTTTCTCCACATGTTTGTCCTTTGAGTATAGGAAGGCTACTGATTTGTTTGAGTTGATTTTGTATCCAGCCACTTTGCTGAATTTGTTTATCAGCTGTAGGAGTTCTCTGGTGGGTCACTTAAGTACACTATCATGTCATCAGCAAAGAATGATGTTTTTATCTCTTCCTTCCCCTTGATCTCTTTTTGCTGTCTAATTTCTCCAGCCTGGACTTCCAGTACTATGTTGAATAGGTAGGGGGAGAGTGGGCGGCCTTGTCGAGTCCCTGATTTTAGTGGGATTGCTTCAAGTTTCCCAAAGTTAAGTTTGATGTTGGCTGTTGGTTTGCTGTATATTGCTTTTAGTATGTTTAAGTATGGACCTTGGATTCCTGTTCTTTCCAGGACTTTTAACATGAAGGGGTGTTGGATTTTGTCGAATGCTTTCTCAGTGTCTAGTGAGATGACCATGTGATTTTGATCTTTGAGTTTGTTTATATGGTGGATTACATTGATGGATTTCCTTATGTTAAACCATCCCTGCATCCCAGGGATGAAGCCTACTTGGTCATGATGAATGATCATTTTAATGTGTTCTTAGATTCGGTTTGCAAGGATTTTGTTGACTATTTTTGCATCAATGTTCATAAGTGAGATTGGTCTGAAGTTCTCTTTCCTTGTAGGGTCTTTGTGTGGTTTAGGTACAAGGGTTATTGTAGCCTCAGAAAATCAGTTAGGTAGTATTCCATCTGATTCTATCTTGTGGGATAGTTTGTAGAGTATTGGTGTTATGTCAGCAATAAATGTCTGATAAAATTCTGCACTGAACACGTCTGGACCTGGGCTTTTTTTGGTTGGGAGGCTTTTGATGACTTCTTCTATTTCTTTAGGTGTTATAGGGTTATTTAGATGGTTTACTTGGTCCTGGTTTAACTTTGGGATCTTGTATCTGTCTAGGAATTTGTCCATTTCCTCCAGATTTTCCAATTTTGTGGAGTATAAGTTTTTGTAGTAGGATCTGATGATTTCTTGAATTTCCTCAGTTTCAGTTGTTATGTCTCCACTTTCCTTTATGATTTTGTTAATTTGTATACTCTCTCTTTGCCCTCTAGTTAGGCTGGCTAGGGGTTTATCTATCTTGTTGATTTTCTCAAAGAACCAACTCTTGGTTTTGTTGATTTTTTCAGTGGTTCTTTTTGTTTCTATTTGGTCTATTTCTGCCCTAATTTTGATTATTTCTTGCTGTCTACTCTTCTTGGGTATATCTGCTTCCTTTTGTTCAAGGGCTTTTAGCTGTGCTGTCAGGTTGCTGATGTAAGCTCTCTCCAGTTTCTTTTTGGAAACACTTAGGGCTATGAGTTTTCCTCTCAGTACTGCTTTCATTGCATCCCATAGTTTTGGGTATTTTGTGTTTTCGTTTTCGTTGAATTCTAGAAAGTCCTTAATTTATTTCTTTATTTCTTCTTTGACCCTGCTATCATTTAACACAGTGTTGTTTAGTTTCCATGTGTACGTAGGCTTTTTGTTGTCTTTGTTGTTGTTAAAGACCAGCCGTAGACCATGGTGATCTGACAGGATGATTCATTTTTCAAGAATCTTACTGAGTATGTTTCCATCAATGTTCATGAGAAAAGTGGTTTAAAGTTTGCTTCTCTTGTAGGGTCTTTGTGTGCTTTAGGAATGAAAGTAATTGTGGCTTTGAAGAATGAGTTGGATAGTATTCCCTCTGTTTCTATTTTGTGGAATAGTTTGGAGAATATTGGTATTCGGGCTTCTATGAAGGTCTGATATAATTCTGCACTAAACCCATCTGGTCTGTGCTTCTTTTTGTTGGACAGGTTTTAATGACTGCTTTTATTTTTATTGGGTTATGGGGTTATTTTGATAGTTTATCTGATCTTGCTTCAACTTTGGTACCTGGTATCTGCTTAGAAAATTGTCCATTTCCTCTAGATTTTCCAGTTTTGTTAATTATAGGCTTTTGTAATAGGATCTGATGATTTCTTGAATTTCCTCAGTTTCAGTTGTTATGTCTCCACTTTCATTTCTGATTTCTGTTAATTTGGATACTCTCTCTGTGCCCTCTAGTTAGTCTGGCTATGAGTTTATCCCTATTGTTCATTTTCTCAGAGAACCAGATCTTTTTTTTTTGTTGATTCTTTGTATAGTTCTTTTTGTTTCAGTTTGGTTTATTTCAGCTCTGAGTTTGATTATGTCCTCTTGGATGTATCTGCTTCTTTTCATTATATAGCTTTCAGGGGTGCTGTCAAGCTGTTAGTGAAAGCTCTCTACAGTTTTTTTTTGTAGGTCCTCTTGGCTATGAGTTTTCCTGTTAGCACTGCTGTCATTGTATCCCATAAGTTTGGGTATGTTTTGCCTTCATTTTCATTAAATTCTAAAAAAGTCTTTGATTTTGTTCTTTATTTCTTCCTTGACCATGCTATCATTGAGTAGAACATTGTTAAGCTTCCATGTGTATGTGGGCTTTTTGCTGTTTTTGTTGTTATTGAAGACCAGCCTTAGTCCATGGTGATCTGATAGGATGCATGGGATTATTTCATGTTTTTGTATTTGTTGAGGCCTCTTTTGTGACCGTCACCGACTATATGGTTAACTTTGGAGAAGGTAGCATGAGGTGCTAAAAATGTATGAGAAGAAGATATATTCTTTTGTTTTGGGGTGAAATATTCTATAGATGTCTGTTAAATCCATTTGGTTCATAACTTCTGTTAGTTTTACTGTGTCTCTGTTCAGTTTCTCCTTCCCCCAGTGTAGGAGAATGCCAAAGTGCTGAGGTGGAGAGGGTGATTGGAAGAGGGAGCATCTTTATGAAGGCAATGGGAGGGGGAGGGTGATGGGATTGTGGTAAAGGGATAACATCTGAAGTAATTGCAGAGATTTTCCAATAAATAAAAGAGTCCTTTGTATACTGTGATATACAAATAAATATCTTGTGGTAAAGTGAAAAGAGACAAATAGCTTGCATGCAATTTATTATTGTTACTTATATTACAAAGACCAAATTTGTTAAGTAAAATTTCTATGAGCTATTATTTACAACTTAACATGTCTAAATAGGATTTCGAGCATTGTTAAAATTGATGATATGAAAAAGGGCTGAGAGAAATACCCAATATTGTATGTGATTGTTACCAGAGGTAAAAGGTTTCAGCACTTTAAATGTTTTGACTCACCTTATTACTGCCTAGTGGACTCTTAGGCTACCCTTTCATGGAACACATACACACATGAAAAATATAACAGTGAAAGATAAATTGTACAAGACCAAAGATTCTAAAAAAGCTAAAGTGAACTGAGTAACTATGAATGTTGTAGGGAGCTAGTGTAGTTCAATAATTAGGAACATAGAGGGAGAGAGCAACAATTGTTGACTACTTTAGCCTTTATCACCTTAAGTCTTTACACAAATTTCACCTCTATGGACAACCTAAGTTTCATCTATCACAACATAAAGATGCAGATAAAGACATTAGGACTATTATGGAGACTAGATGAATTAATATATAATGCATATGTCTTTCAATCGAAGAAGCAAGAAATATGATGGCTTTAAGTGATTCAGTTGGAAGGTAGCTCAGTTGCAAAGGCCTTGGAATGTTTCTGTAGGCCTTAGATAGATAATATTAACTATCAAAAAGGCCAGGGATAAATTTTACTATTGTATGTGTTTCTGAAAATAACACAGAGACCTAAAGTATGATATAAAAATATTGCTACTTAATAATTCAGCAGATAGAACATTACTCCATTAGAATGATATGGTAGATTTGGAAAATTCTAGAAAACTTTTCTGTATTAAAATTTTATCCTTGCAATACTCACCAACTCACTTTTATTTTCTGTCCAACTGTAGTGTCTGCCTTCTCTCAAACTGTTGGCAACAGAAAATTATGTTGCACACCATATAAAAGCTGTTTAATATATTACCATTGAAATGAAACTGATTGGGCTTTCAATTGCTATATGTTCAGTAGTTTAGTTTTTCCCCAATTAAAAAAAATAGGCCTGGGGGATGGAGGGATGGCTCAGTGTTTACAAGCACTGTTTTCTTTTCCAGGGGTCCAGAGTTCAATTTTCAGCAACCACATGGTGGCTCACAACCATGGATCTGATGCCCAATTCTGGCATGCAGGTGTAAATGCTGATAGAACACTCATACATAAAATAAACCTAGAAGAAGATGGAGAAGAAGAAGAAAAGGAGGGGGAGAAGGAGGAGGAGTACAGCTTAGTTGGAAAGTAGATCAATTCCAAGGGCTTAGTCTAGCTAGCATAAGGCCCTTAATTTGTGACTAAGCATAACTTTCTCTCCCCCTCCTCTCTCTCTCTCTCTCTCTCTCTCTCTCTCTCTCTCTCTCTCTCTCTCTCTCTCACACACACACACACACACACACACACAAGGATAAAAGATATAAGATTCTATGACAAAATTTTAGGGCTGGCAAAATTACTCAGCATGTAAAGGCACTTGCCACATAAGCCTGGGGACCTAAACTTGATGCACCAAAGTTACATGATGAAAGGCAGAAAAGTTGTATGCAGACATTCATGTATGTACTGTGATATGCTTAGATGCTCATAACACACACACATGCACACAAAGAAAAGATATTTCAAACTATTCATATTTTAATATATTTTATTGATTAAATATTATAGAATAGTTTGAGATCACAGTTTCTCCAGTCACAATTCATTCTAGATCCTCTCCAGCTTACTGTCACATAAATACTAGTCTTCTCTCTCTCCCTCCCCCAACAAACACATACACAGAGAGTGAAACAAAATCCATAAAAACAGAAAATAAAAAAAAATAATATATCAACAAAATACTAAAAGGTTAAAAATTTCCAAACAAGAGACAAAAAGTCCACAAAAATATTATTGAGTTCATTTTTGTATTGTCAGTCCCTCCTGCCAAGGGGTCTACCTTTTAGTGTAGTTAATACAACCCGGGAGAATCCATCAGAGAAAACTATATATATATATATATATATATATATATATATATATATATATATATTGCAAGCAGTTTTCAGTGGGAGATAGCGTCTCAGTCAGAATGAGAACTCATACCCACTTCCTTGAGTCAGTACTTGGACCCCATATGGCTTGGACCTGTGCAAGTCCCAATACATGCTGACATAATATCTGTGAATTCATATGTAGTTCAGGCCAGTTGTATCTGGACTATACTGCTTCTTGGTAGCACCTATTCCCTGGCTCTTATAACCTTTCTGCCTACTCCTTCACATAAGTTGCTGAGGCCTGTTGAGGGGGGAGATTTTATTAAAAAAAAAAAAAAACAACTTCCGATTTAGGATTAAGTGATACAAAAACCACTCATTCTCTTTACAATGTCTGGTTGTGGGTCTCTGTGTTAGTTCTCTTCTACTACAAGGAAGAGCTTCTCTATTGAGAGCAGAGCAAGGCACTGATAATAAAATGTCTTGGAGAATAATTTTCCTGCCATGTTCCTTAACCAAATGGTATTTGGGTTCTCTCTAGATTCATAGCCTATCTAGTCTCAGGTTCTTGACTACTTCAGCAGTGTCAGGCATGTGTTCAATCTCATCGACTGAGCCTTTATTATAATCTCTAGTGGTTTATTATTCTTAGAACCCTTCCGGCATTATTGAACCTGCTTGTCACGCAATAGTCACAGGGTTTATATAGTTAGCTTGGTGGTTACTATTCTCTCTCTCATAGCATTCAGAGTATCTTCTAGTGTTGTAAACACTAGTCTGTAAAGGTAAGGACATTAGTTAGGCACCAGTTCAATTTGTCTGTGCAACAGAATTTATAAATGGCTTTTTCGACAATAGGAGTTTGCCATCAGTATATGGAGAGCAACCAATAGTTTTTATAAAAGTCTGAGATGTTTAGGTGTTTCCACAAGGCCTCTTCAATGCAATATCCATCAAAATCCTACTACAATTCCTCCAAGAAATGGAAAAAATACAGTTTCATATGGAAACAAAAAATCCAATATAGCAAAACCAATACTTAATAATGAAAGAATGCTTGGAGATATTATCATCCCTGATTTCAAGTTGTATAATAGAGGTATAATAATAAAAACAGCAGGATATTAGCATAAAAGCAGATGCATTGATCAATAGAATCAAATTAAAGACCTGGACACAAGTCTACACTTACAAACACCCCATTTATGACAAAGAAGCAAAAATACACACACTAGAAAAAGGTAACATCCTCAACTAATTGTGTTGGTCAAACTGTATGACTGCTTGAAACATTTAAATTGTTCTAATTCTGCAGAAAACTCAACTCTGAATGGATCAAAGACCTAAATATAAGACTATATACCCTGAATATGATAAAGGAAAAGTAGTGAATAGTTTTTAACTCATCAGCACAGGAAAAGACTTCCTGAACAGGTCACATATAATACTCATAACACTAAGGAAAATAATTAATAAATAGAACCTTATGAAACTGAAAAGCTTCTGTGTGGCAAAGAACACCATCATTCTAACAAACTGACAGGCTACATAATGGATAAAAGAACTTTATCAATTATAAATGACACAATTTTAAATGTAAATGTTGTTAAACTGCTACTGTAGTTTTTATTAGTATTATGTTATAATTGTTTTAAAATCTAAAATCTGTACATTTATCTTTGTTTTGTAAAATAAAGTCGTTAAAAAAAATCTAAAATCATCTCTTAATTTCTACCTGCTGAAAGAAACATCATTTGTAACAAGTGTTTGATGTTTTCTTTTTTCTATGATTTATAATAATTTTGAAAATCTTACCAATATAATTTTTGAAACAGAAGAAAATGATTAACATTTTAATTACAGTCAGTAAAACTAAATCTGACATCTATCAGTCTTTGGAATTTATTCCTACATACTTGAACTATCTGTGAAGAAGAAGCTCTAAATACAACTAATTTGCATGCATATTATATATAGAAGGTGATTTTTATTATGTTTATAAGGCCTGACATCTGAACTAATGATCAAACAAAATAAATATGTTTTCATATCATATATAATTATTTTATAAAGCTTTAGATACTTTAAAACATTATTCAGGAAAATTACAATTCATACCCAAAAATAAAACAAACATGTAAATGATTGCACATATACTCATTATAATTACCTGACAAAAATAAAATTCTTTACTGGTCTTTGGCTAGAAAGGTTAGAAAGGTGTCAGATGTTTCATGGTTGTGCAAGAACCCACAAGGAGAATGTTTTTACCTTTCTACAAGGAATAAAATGTAATTGTCACTCTAAGGACCAGAACCTTTAAACTGGGTTTCTTACAACCCCTGAATAATCCTTGTTTTCACTGTGAGTGGTTTAGGCTGGCATTATGCTTCAATTTTCTTCTAGTTACTGTCATGGGAACAAATTAACATATACTATATTATTCTGTATTCTCATTACACATTTTGTTTTGAGAAAAGAATTGTTTTTCTTACTTTTCCCTTCTTGTAATGTTTATTACAGGAATAAAGGTACAGTAGTGTGAAGGCCCAGTGCAGTCTGTGAAAGACTATAAACATTTAATAGACTCATAAACATAGACTTTAACCTTTTCAATATTCTGCAGTTTGATTGGTTGCCCATACTAGTTTATCTCTACAGGTTACTAAAATTGTAAACAGGAGAAATAGAGATGGATAGTGAATCACACTGCATAAGCTCTGAAAAGGTCAAAGTTGTACAGTTGCTTATTCTTTCACCTAGAATATATAAGGTTTCATAGTTTCATAGAACCCACCCTGGATTTTCCTTTAGAATGGGCAAGGTAATATGCTAATGTGAGTCTGCTCTTTCTAAATGACAATGAACACAGGAAAATGGTACATAACGTTTTTGTAGGACTTTACATAATGGAGCTACTTTTGAATTGCTTCCTTTAGCGGGAGACAATAGTCATTATTGTTGTTAAATAAAAAGTATATCTGTGTTTATTGTTCATATTTTAGATTGAAAAATACATGGATATCCCTGTACTCCAGCAGTTTTCATCCTTGGTATGACAAGATACTCTTACTTTTCACTGTGTTGTTAGGTGGGCTGAGAAAAATGGATTACTATGGTAGTTGATGTTGCAAAGTGTCACTTACTTGCCTTGTTAAAATAAGTAGAACAGATTATAGGTTGTTTAGATCATAAGTCTCTGAATCAATGGTATTACAGATAATGTCTGTGGAGTTATACATAATGCTGAGGAAAATCTATTAAACATGTTGCTTGTATAAATGACAGTTATCTGTTGGAGAAAATGATGGGAAGCCCAACAGTCAATGTGGAAACATAAATCCTCTGCCCATTCTACTTGCACACGTTAGCAAACTCACACCCTGACTTATAGTACAGAAGAGAGACGAGGAGAATACATAAGCAGAGCAATAAAGCTTATGCCATGAAACTCAAACTATACAGAATTTTGGTTTTGTATGGTTTACATTTTTAATCTTCACTACCTTATTAGATAAATGCAATTAATATTGACATTGCGCAGATGAAGAACTTGGAGCAACAAAGTTTTGATGCTGCATAGCTCATTAAACTGGAACCTTGGAATGCTATGGAAAATGGATTGACAGAGTTATGAAAATTGATTAAGGAAAGAAAAACAGTGGGAAAATAATTTAGGCAACTTTTAAAATTTTTACAGTGATGCCTTAGATGAAGGTGGTAGAAAATATCTGTAATTCCACAACTCATGACGCAGAAGCAGGAGGATCTGTAGTTCAAATCTGCATAGTGATATTCTATCATAATGATCCATAAAACAAGCAAAACAAGAATATGCCTTAATTTTTTTACAGAGCTTTTGATGCTAACTAAATAGTCAAGCAGCATGCTCTTATCATTCTCACTAATATCTAGATAGATAGACAGACAGACAGACTAGATAGATAGATAGATAGATAGATAGATAGATAGATAGATAGATAGATAGATAGATAGATAAACAGATAGATAGATGGATAGGTATATATAATAGAGAAACAGAGACTAAGACAGAGAGAGACAGGAGATAGAGAGAAACAAAGACATAGAAGAGAGAGAGGGAGAGATGGGGAGGGCATTTAAAACAATGCATATTGCAGTGAAGAAATTGACATAAACCCATCTGAGATTGTGTCTGTGTGACATGTCTCTGGAGGGCAGAAGAAAAATGAGAATGTTGTTCCTCAAAATTTACCCTCACAGGATTGAAACTTGCCAAGAAGGCAAGGCTGAATATCCAAAAAGCACACCCCTCTCTTGTCAAAAGCACTGCAATTAAAAGCACATTTAGCCACCAACTCCAGCTCTGTTTGCATTGGTTCTGGGGATCAAACTCAGATCATCATGCTTGCAATGCTACTTTACTCACTGTGCTATCTTAACAGCAAATAAGATGACTCCTGACAAGACCCAAATGAATTATTCATTCAACTAAAATCTCATTGGCATATGACCCACTATTGCATTGGTGTGACTGTACCCCAGTTCCTCATTTTAACTCTGTTACTGGAAGAGCATAAATGGTGATAGTGGCAAGTCTGCCTCTGAAATCTTAGATAGGAAGACATGCTCATGACATTGTCCACTGTGTTGCTAACCCTTTGCTCTAAGACAAGCATACCTTTGCATCTCATTACTGTCTGTTGTTAAGAGTGGAAATGCAGGACAACTGAGGGTGTTTTCTTTTTAATTCTGCTGATTGTTTCTTTTATCAGTGTTACGGAACATATTTGACACTGAGCACATTTTCCCAAAAATAATTGGAAATTTTAAAATAGTGCTGCAAACCTTACATTGGTGAATGCATTTCAAAAAGTAGGGAAAGAAAAAATTGCATTCCATACTTAATGAGTTTCTGTTAGAGAATCAAGTTTCTTCAGGCTCTGAAATATCATTTTAACATGTCAACTAAATAGTCACATTGCAAGTATCAACACCATTTCCCCACAAGTTGCTGAATTCATAGAATGAGTCAATGCATTACCAGTCCACAAAAGACACTACTGAAAATTTTCAGTGAAGCCAGCTCTTTAGCTGAGAAATTTTTTTGTTTACAAAGAGCTCCTTCCAGTATTTTTGAGATTTTGTTTTCCCTCTCTTGTTTCTCAAAACAAAGTCCTTAAAATTTCTAACAGGATTTTCTGGTCTGCAAACGTATTTTTCATGTTTGTCTTTGCCTGGTGCTTTTACTAGGTCGTAAATCTCATGCTGTGAAGTGCTTGCTGTGAGAGGAAGCATCACACTGAATCTCCTTGTTTTGGAATTTGATTTCCAGCACCTGCTGGTGAGGCTTTCCCTCCTTAACTCAAGCAGGAGTTAGTAGTTCTAGAAGTGTTTCACAGTCTAATCTTCTAATCCAGGAGTAGCTGAAAATAGGGAAGGGAAGCATTTCCGTTTGCTTAGGTTACCTGTCATTTATGCAAGTGGAGAGAGGAAACATAGGAAGTATGCATTTATTCTTAAATTTTATGTTCTCAAAACTTTACCATAGGGGGAAAAATCAGACTGATCAGAGTTGAACAACAGAACTTGCAAATAACAACTTAGTGTCTAGTTAACTAATAATTATAAAAATCTCAAAAAATTAAAAAATACAGTATTATTAAAACAGCACCAAAAATTCTATGCTTATGAATGTGTATCATAACATGGCAATAAAAGTACAGAGTTAGCACCCAAATTGACAATATTACATACCCATTTAATTAAGTGTTAATTGTCTATATTTCCATTTTCTTCTACTACCCCAGGGATTGTTATTTTTTAATGCAGAGCCCTTTCTTTATTCTATACTCTTCACACTCCAATTCAGTAATGCCATGCTCATAGGAGCCACTCAATAAATGTTTATTAAATTGAATGGTCTTGCTATTTTTATTATACAAACTTGTATATAAAGTATGAATATTTATTTGGCTAAAACTGCTGGGTTTTGGAATTTATATATTTATGTGTGGAAAGGTAGAGAATAGCTTTCAGCTATTATTTATCTTGCACTCCTCTTGTCACTTCTTAATTTGACACTGAGCTTTGAGTGGGTCCTGAACAATCTGACAGCCAGAGGCATGAAACAAGGTGAGGGCAGGTCTAAAGCATTTAAAGCAACAGATATTTTACAGTAAGTACCCAGTTTTATTGCAGGTGAGTTGAATTTTTATGTGTCTGAGAAGAAATAAAAACTTGCATACTATCAGAAATGAAGGACAACATCATCTGCACTCTTTTCGCCACAGAGGAGTCACTAGAATGTTTGTATTGTCTCAGCTTAATACTTTTATTTTTTTTTAAATGTAAACAGTGACCATATAATTTGTGCTGTGGAGTGTGTGTGTGTGTGTGTGTGTGTGTGTGTGTGTGTGTGTGTGCATGTGTGTGTGTGCACGCTCGCACACGTTGGGGGATGCTTCTTACCCCAATTTGTCCTGTCTATAAGAAATGCAGGGACAAAGATAGTGCAGAAACTGAGGGAATGGCCAATAAATAACTGCCCCAGCTTGAAACACAAACCATGGGCAAACACCACCACCTGAGACAATCAATGTTACTCTGTTATGCTTGCAGACAGGAGCCTTAGCATGGCTGTCCTCTGAAAGGATTCATCCAGCATTTGTCTCAGGTGGATGTAGATACTCACATACAAACAGTGGATGGAACTTGGGGATGCTCATAGAAGAACAGGAAGAAGAAGAATAAAGGCCCCTAAGGGATAGGAACTCAACCGGAAGACCAACAGAATCAACTAACTTGGACCCTTGGGGATCTCATAGACTTAACCACCAATTAAAGAGTATACATGGGCTGGACCTAGGCCTCCTTGCACACATCTAGCAGGTATGCAGCTTGTCCTTTGTGAGGGTCCCAAACAAACAACTGGAGCTTGGGTTATCCCAAAAGCTGTTGCCTGTTTGTGGAATATGTTCTTCTAGCTGGGCTGCTTTGTTTGGTCTCAGTGGGAGAGGAAGTGCCTAGCCTCACAGAGACAGGGTAGGGATATACCCTGGGGAGCTCCCAGTGGCTCAGAGGAGAAGGGGAGGAGGGGATAGGGAAAGAATTGTGGGAGGGATGACTGGGATGGCGGACACAGAGCAGGATGGAAAGTGAATATTGGTAATAATAGTAGTAGTAATGATAGTGATAATAATAATAATCTTATAATGAAACTATTTTCTGAAAATAGTTTTGGTGTGTTTAAAATTATTTTAACTGCAATTATAACAGATCTCAAGTGTACATCTACTTTTAATACAGCTGTTTTCTATAGCCAAATTATGTGTGTTTCTCTCCTGAAAGCTTAAAGACACTTTTAATCAATAATTATTATTTGTGCATGAATGCTTTTTATTTGCTTTCTTCACCTATGTCACAGGAATTTAATGTGTGGGACTAGATTGTGAGCCTCTGCACTTGGATACTCTCACAGAGCAATGAATGAAACCCACAGCACCGAGTGCCCTTCAATTGTACTCAAGGTGTCTATTGATATTAATGAGCTTCTTGCACAGATTGTGTGTGGTCATTTTCTGTGGCCTGAAGTGATCATTTTGTTGTGATTTGCATGTTGGTCATTGCAAAGCATAGTGTAGGCACCATTTCCTAAGTTCCTAAGGTTGCCTACAGAGGAAAAGTATACTAGAAACATGAAATCTTACTACTGTTTTATTTTTAAATGTTTTAGTGCATTCTCTAAGTCAACCTCAAATATGGTAGTGAAAAAAGAATGTTAAGTTTAACACTTTAAAAAATACTGTTATTCCAATGTAGTTTTAATTCATTGATGAAAATAAAAGGAGTTTTCTAACTCAACAGAATACTTCAATCTATGTCGTGCAGAAGCAGAATATTAATCAGTATAACATAATACAGGGCTTGATCAGTTGAACATCCACTTCAGGCTGGAGTTCTCCGGGTGGGAAACAGGCTTTTTGTCTTGCAGACCTGCCCTTGGAAAGCTAGTGGGAACATCTGTAGAGTAAACACTGCCTAGTCATCCATGGCTAGTGGTGGGGAGAGGACTCAGAGGACATAAAAGAGCTACTTTTGAAATACAAAGCACAACAAAAACTAGTTTCACTTTTTATGTAAAATTTGGAGGATTTCAGGATATTTCCCTTGAAATAGCATATAAAATGTAGAGGATTAAAGTAAGTTCATTTATAATTTCAACCTTTCTCAATTCAATTAGAGACTCAGAATTTAAACTTTCAGATTTAAACACTCAGCCTCTTTTCCTATGATGAAAGGGGGTGTTTACAGAAAACTGCTTGTCATTCACAGGTGAACCGAGCACTTTAAACCTTACCCTTTAACAATGTCTACTCTGTACTAATCTTCAGAGTCCCTACCAGCACACCACACAAATGTGATTTTTCCCTTCACTTTTTATACCACCTTTGTTATACTCTCTATCTTTGGTTCTGATAATTTATATATGAATTTATATGCTTTGGTACAATAGCCATGTAACCAAAATTAATACTACTTAACTATGGATACTATCAACACCATGATAAGTAGACCGAGAATGATAAAATACTAAGAAAATTACTATTACTCTCTGCAACACTTCCACCAAGCACAGTTCTTTATGTGGCTTGCAATTATATGTCACTTGAAGCCTAATAAACTATTGTATCTAATTATTACAACTTTAATTTCTAAACTTTAATAATAAAGCATTAAAAATATTATGTAAATTAGTAATCTTTTTCAGAGTTTAGTGTTATATGCGTCCATCTTGAATCAGTAATAGGAGAAATTTTTTTATCAAAAATAAATTACACACAATGAATTTACTTTTAATGTTTTGGGGGACATACTGATATTTATCTTTTTAAATAATAATTTTATTTATTTACATTTCAAATGTTGTTCCTCTTCCCTGTTCCCCCTCCATGAGCCCAACAGCCCATCCAGCCTCTTCTTCTCCTCTGAGAGGGTGCTCTCCCACCTTCCCACCCAATCCTACCTCCCCTCTCTAGCATCTACCTTTTCTTGGGGCAACAAGAGTCCACAGGACCAAGTGCATACACTTTCATTGAGGCTTTACAATTTATATTTAAAGCAATGTTTTCTATGTGGGCTAAAGAGAGAAAGAAGAGGGACTACATAAATATGAGAATCATCTATATTTTAAAGTTTTATAATATATAAAGATATCTAGACTAAATTAGAAATAATATTAAAATGTTTCATGATCAAATTCTTTGCAGGAATGCTGAAATAATATTCAAGGCTAACAATATAACAAGACAAGAAGCTAAATCAGTGTGTGTGTGTGTGTGTGTGTGTGTGTGTGTGTGTGTGTGTGTGTGTTTGTGTGTGGTAGATTGCAGGGAGAATTGGTGGAACTAGGTTTTGATATTTTATAGATATAACAATGTTTTTATGAACTGAAGTATTTTTACCACATTTAAGTTACTTATACAGGAATAATGGAGGCTTACCTTGTGGATCTAGAAAGATGAAAATTTATATCTAATGATTTTATCAATGTCCTTTTCTTTGAGGATAGCCTGGTTTTTTGTTTATTGGTTTATAGAGGAGGGTTCGGAGACAGGAGACATGGATGTTTATGGTTTAGGGTATGTGTCTACAAATATGTTAAATTTTATTAATACACCTCAAAATAAGCTACCCCAATTCTTCCTTTAGAAGGTGAAACTATCATCTAATAATCCTTTTTTTGTGGTTGAATAAATCAGCTTTCTTGGTAAACAAGTAGTCTTGTAAATTGAATATATTCAAACTAATGACCTTGGCAGTGTGTGAACACGTATAAATTCTATACTTGTATCAATGAAAGAAATGATGGTGAACAAATGTCACCTCATTTCAATACACACGGGGCTTAACTTTCTGGATTTTCTTTACAAGGGTAGTCTTTTTGGTCCATAGATGTGATTCTTCCTCATTTCTCAGAGGTGGCAGAAGTTAACTGGATTTGGGTTGTCCTGGTATGTTCTTTTAAATATTCCCATAAGTTTCAAAATCTTCTACCATCCAAGCCTTTTTACCCCATCAGCCCTCTTTTAAAAAGGCACCTTCATTTCATTTTATCTATAAAAACCTTAACTGATTTTGAACATGTTGTGTGTTCATTTCCGTTAATACTTTAAAAATTAACATCTGTAAGTGAGTAAGTTGGAGGGCTACTACATGTCTGGAACATGTATAAAGAATGTTCTACTTTCATTTTATAGAGCACCTAAGTGTGAATGATATCAATGGTTTCTTCAGTGTTGCTTTTATTTCTTTAGGGACTTTTGGGTTTTTAAAATTACACGTTTGGATTTTAACCACCAGGTCATGGAATAATTTCCACAACTTGGAGGTTCCATATGTCTTTAAAAAGATCTGAGAAGTGAGAGAAATACACTTTTCTCTTTTGCAAACTACTTTTAACCTCTAATTATTATTTTTTTTACAATCTTGTTCTCCTCCTTGGTCTCATCTCTACTTCATAGGAAAGATATTTTAAGAACAGAAACATATGTTCAACTTGCAGCGCTACAAACAATTAAATCAACAATGGCAAACTAGCAAAAGAGCAAGGAAAATTCATGAAGGCTAAATATTTTCCATGAACAGTGCTTGGTTTTATTAAAGACAAATACTGCTCATATTCTAATTAAGATAAAAACTGTCCCAATTTTTAAAGATAAACAATTAAGTTCATAGATAGTAGTTTTCCTCTTTTTTGTTAAAAATAATATATAAAATTTAGTAATTTTCTGCTTGTGTTATTTATGCCTCTGTATGTATGTGTAGACATGCTGAAGTTATTTATCTGTCTTTATTTACACATGTATAACACCTGCACAGTCTCGACTCATCTTAGCCCCCCTTACAATTTCTCAATATTTTATTATTCTGACATACTATTGGAGATGAAATTTTTGCCTTCATATGGTTAGATGTAATTAACTGTTATTGTTCTTTTATATCCATTAGTTTTTTCTAAGAAAGAGCTACAATTGTGCAGGTCTGGAAAATCCAAGACAAAAGCTGTACCTGCAAAGGCATTGGTGGGGATTTGGAAAAGCAAGAAGCTTGGGACAGGTAACATCTTATGCAAAAGCACCAACTGCACAGGATTTTTAATGATAATATTATGCTCATTATACAGAGATTGAAAAGAAGGTCATCATAAAAGACAACTGTTATGGTTATTGTTTATAAGGACAAAATTCAATAAATGAATCCAGCCATATGTGTGTGTGTGTGTGTGTGTGTGTATAATGCATATTAATATATTAATAAAACACTGATTTGTATGTCTATATATTCATAAAACTACCTCTTAAATATCTGCATATGACATAATATAGGAGTTCAATATACACTGAAAGTTAGTTATGCACAGTTCTTTAATAAGAAAATGAATTTTATATTCTACAAATAGTTTTTACAAGCTGTTGAATAAAAATAGTTTCTGTGAACCAAAACTGAAATGATAGATTTATTAGTATAAGTTTTGTACTTGTAGATATAACTTTATCAAGTCAATATTATGAGACTGAAGAACTGACTCAGTAGTTAAAAGAGCTTTCACCTCTTCTAGAGAACTCCAGTTTGCCTCCTTGAACCCAGAAATGATAACTTACAATTACCTTCAACTTCAGGGGATCAAATACTACCTTCTGGACTTCATGAGTATTAACATACATGTGGTATACATAGGGACATACACACACATGCATATAAATAAAAATTATTTAAAACAATCAATATTTTGTATAAATGGAATATACTTATGAATATAAATACAACATGTGGCATGTTTCTTAGAAGACAATCACATATGTGTGTGTTTTATTATACAGCTACAAATAATGGTGTAATCTGAAAAAGTCAAGACATAGCATAATCATTACCTATTAAACTGATTAAACAATTATGATTTGTGTAAGAGAAATATCTATACCAGAGTATGAATTGCAGGTGTATTTATAGCCAGAAACAGTATTTTGTTTATTTTTTCAAATGCTTCAATCAAAAAACAAAAAGATTCAAAAAAGCATGCTTGTCCTTAAAATAGAACTGTCTCATAGTTGGCACATTACTCTTTAGCTGCCACTACAGGTAGCAGTCCCTTATTCTATGGCAGGACTTATGAAATCAATAATACATGTAAAATTACATGTGGGGAAAAAGATGAGTATAATAAATCAAAATTCACCCAATTGTCTCATAATCCTCATTATTTTTGTTTGTTTTTCTTACAAGCCAGATAGATAGAGACTAAAACAGTTTGCTTGAGGTTTCTGGACCCAGGGAGCACCTTAAGATGAACACTAACTCTTACATTAAAAATATATCCAGGTCCTTTACTAGAAGGGCATGTTAGGAGTGGCAAGAAAGAAGAAGGATAAGAGCATGTAAGAGATATAAAAGTCCAGAGAAGATTTGGGTATAATTTCAGGATGAGAGACCAATTAGAAACACTGGTTGACAAAGACATTATGCTTTCAGAGAACACTAAGGAAATAGTCTTCCCCACCTGGCTTCCCACCTTTGAGGAGTACATTTTGCTCCAGCACATGGATGTGAGTGCACACACAAGTATTTATGTGTGAGAGTGTATTTCTGAACCAAAGGGCATAAGTTAGAGGAATAGAAACCAGAATCAAAACAAAAACTAATGGTTTCTAACCGAAGCAAAGCAAGTGCCTTTCTTACCCAGGATATGCTTCTTTAAATGCTCCATTTCATATACAGCACTGAAGGCCAGAAAAAAAAAAAAAAAAACAAAACAAAACAAAACAAAAAAAACAGGCCTTTTTTTGGAAAAATGTTTTATTTAAACCTTTTAAATCTTTTACAACAATAAAATATTGCGTCAATATAAACCCCTTGACTAAAACTGCTCACATCAAACATTACAGCGAATTGTTTTCTTTTTGACACCCAACTCATCTTTGAAACAATTTCCATTTAAACACAATGCAGAATTTATTGAAAATAAATAATCGTTGGGAACTGCAATAGGCAATTTGAATAAAATAGTTGAAAAAGCAACTCTTAATGAAAATAGCGTTTATTATACATCAGTTACTAAATGAATAAACTAAATGATCTTTTTTAAATTAATAACTTCAAAAACGTTTAATATACAAAACTGTACAATTATAAAGTCGGCAGAAATATTTGGGTTAACTCAGGTTTGAACCATAGCATTTAACTGCAAAGAAAAAATAAAACCGAAAACAAATAACCCACCCCCTTCGAACATTTGTGAAACATGAATTGAACAAGGAAAACAGAATCAGAACTAAAACCTAGAACTAAGAGAATGCAGAGGCTTGACAAAAAAAAAAAAAAAAAAAAAAAAAAAAAAGGAAATTAAGAAAACATCCCCAAAAGTGGGGGGGGGGGGTCTGGAATTTGAATTAATAGATGCTCTTTGACCTGCGGCTAGGAGAGACACAGTGTGGTCGACCTGGCAGCCCATACTAGCGCATCTTCCACAAGGGGCACAAGGTTTTCTGGTCCTTAGGTAGTTTGAAGCTTTGTCTACCACAGCTGAGCTGCAAGCTGAATCCTGAGATCAGCCTGGCAAAGATCCCCTTCCTTCAGGTCTGGCCCGGTGTGGCTGGCTGGGCATGGAAGCTTCACTGGGCCAGCACACAGTGCTTGCTGGGGATGAGGTGCACCTGTGATCTTGTCCTGTGGACATGAGAGAAAGCTAGCCATAAAGCCACAGCAACCGCTTAATTTTGGGATTTCTACACAGTCTAACGATAATTTTTTTTTTTAGTTTTTTTTTTTTTTTGTATGCAGTAATACGATTCACACAGCTATCTACACACATACGTTTGCACGCGCACGCCACACACGCACAGAAATACATACACACAAATTTGTAAAAGAAAATAAAAGCATAAACTTAGCTGCCCAGGCGCTCCCTAGCTTGTTCGATCTTCTTGCCATGGGCTTCCACCAGCTGTGCTTGTCAAAGACACTGAGATGGGCTCCCCAAGAGCTCACTCAGATCTTAGTATGTACAAGAGGGAGGAGGTGGTGTGCGGCTGGACCAGATTCTTCGTGACTTTTGCCAATTATTTTATTGTCTCTCCGCACAAAGCAGAGGATGCCTATCCCATCACCACCCTACCGAGAGCGTTTCTCACCCTGAGAGCGAGCGGCGAACTGGAGGTGAACTGAACTGGGAGGCGCAGGACCAACTGGTCACCAGCGTCTTTGGGTCGTGGTTTCCATTGAAAGCCACCATTTGTGAAGGCCAAGTCTTTCATCTAGGAGAGTTTAAGTAGGGTAGCTCAGGTTGTCAACCCGACTGTGCTGGCGGCCTGTGGGAAACTTCACTCACAGGCATTTGTGACCTCGGTGAATTCAGAATCCTTCCGGTCACTCACACCCCATTCTTCCGCCACAGCTGAATCCTTCTGGGGCACCGGGATCTATGCTGTGGAAATCTTCAAGGATTCCACAATTCCGTGAAAATCGGGGGAGGGGGCAAAAAAATAAAGCAGCGAAATAGCCATCAGGCTACTTTGCAAACCCATTCAGTTTGCTTGTTCTGCCCATATAGGCACTCAGTTCCCGGAGGGGGGGATAGAAACATCAACAACTTTCTCCACCTCTCCTCTCCATGAAGAATGCGGGAGTGCAGGAGGTGAGCATTTTTTTCTCTCCTCCTTCCAGCCTCCCCTCCCTTTTTAAGCAATTAAAAACCCATCAGCTCAATGAAGAAATAATAATAATAGCAATAATAATGTGGAGTGGTCGATTAGATACAAATTATCTCACAAATATTGTGTACAGCTTGTAGTAAAACACCGCAGACATTTAGAAACGCTATAGAAGTTTTAAAAAATGCAAAACTAGTCTATTGTAAAACAGATTTCACCTGAAATACAGCTGCTATAACCAAGGCGCTGAAAGGTTATTCATAGGCACACATCTGTCTTCCCACCCTCTCCCGCCCCCCACCCTTGTTACCCAGCTCCTTGCCCTTCTTAGAGAGGAGCAACCAAACAAATCTTACTCAAAGTAAACAATTTATATTGATCAGCAGAAAAGGTTGAAGGGAAATTGCCCTGGCAGAAGGGAATATGGGGTCTCCAACCTGGACTGCTTAATATAATTGTGATTCAGAGTTGAGAAGCCTGAATGTGTGTGTATATGCATGTGCGTGCGTGTGTGTGTGTGTGTGTGTGTGTGTGTGTGTGCGTGCGTGCGTGTGTGTGTGTGTGTGCGCGCGCGCGTGTATGTTTCTTTTCTTAACATAAGTCATTAGAAGTTAGAAACCCTTGTGAAAGAAAAGAAGAGCTAGCAAGCTAGAGAGATAGCAATAATAAAGAATGTAATGCTGAAAGAAAGGTAAAGAGAGAATTTTATCAGCACTGCTCCCAGTGCAGCAAGCCACCTCCTTGCTTCTTCCAGTCAGAGATCGTGGCAGGACGCATCTGTTTTCACCGTGTGCGAATAAACCTCATGTGGCTGCTGATCCCCTGGCGGAGTCATTCTTTTTTCTTTTTGTCTTCTATTACAGAACCAGACACGCACCACTTCTTTCTCCAACTGGAGACTATCTGCCAGTGAGGAGATCTCCTGTGCTGCAGGCTTGGGACACTTGAGGAAATGCGTTTCCAGTACGCCCTTGACACTCACCTCGATAGAGGTTCGCTTCTTGCGTTTGCGGCCCTGAGCGGCGATCTTGTCAATGCTGGTCGGGCTTCCTGTGGATGAATCAGCCTCCTCCAGCCACTTATTTAACAGCGGTTTCAGCTTGCACATGTTCTTGAAGCTCAGTTGCAAGGCCTCGAACCTGCAGATGGTAGTCTGCGAGAACACATTGCCATACAGTGTGCCCAATGCCAGCCCCACGTCGGCTTGCGTGAAACCCAACTTGATTCTTCTTTGTTTGAATTGTTTGGCGAACTGTTCCAACTCATCAGAGGTTGGAGTCTCTTCATCGGAGTGGTCCTGGCAGTGGTGCGAGCCCAGCTCACCATGGTCTGGAGGCTCCCGGAGCACTGGATGCAGACTCTGTGTGGAGGCGGCAGCTGGTGGCGGAGTGAGTCCCCCGTGCTCCAACATTCCGCTCACCGTGAAGCCTGGCTGGGAGTACACATTGAGGGGTTGGCCGCTGGACGTGATGGACGAGTTTGGAGCCGGGCTGGCTCCCCAGGCGTTCGGATGGTTAGTGTGGGGCGAGTGGTGGGCTACGTGAGGCGAGCGGTGATGGATGATTGCGCCCAGTTGCAGATCTTCGCGTCCGGGCTTCACGTCCTGCTGATCCAGGGGGCTGGTGGCCAACGTGGATGACCACGGGCCCCCGTCGCTCAGACTGGTCACCCAGTGATGCCCGAGGGGATGCCCATTGCTGGGAACTCCCTGCAAGTAGTCACTTTGGAGAAGTTTCTGAGGATTGCGGAAAGGACTTCCCTGCTGCATGCCCGCAGAGTCCGCATGGACGAGGGAGCTGGAACTGAGAATGCTGTAGGGATTCGAGGCAGCTGTGGCCATGGTCGATGAGGATCCTCTACTAGTTATAATGTGGCAAAGGGAGCAGCTTCAGCCTTTGACATCTACTGTGCGGGGGAACCAAAGCCGCTAGCGCGAGTTACCGGCACCCGCCGAGGCCAATCACAGTGCGACTTGGCCTGGCCAGGCATAAACACAGCCAATGGTTGTGAGGGAGGCAGAGCTCGCTTTCCAAATTAGGCTGGCGAAGCTCGGGAGTTTCAGTGAGACCCAAGCAGGAAGTGAATCAATCTTTAGGCTCCATTGGCTGCCTAGCTCAGAGTGGCAGCGGCTTTTAGTTAACCCTTTCCCCCCTCCTAGAGACTACATGGTTGTTTGTGGCAGAGAATAAATAGAAGGAACATATTTGTATGGAGAGGCAGCGAGGAGGGTAACTTCAGTTTCAGGTCTCCTTTTAGTTTATTTAAATTAAAAATAAATAAAAAACACATTAAATATTATTTTTATTTTAATGCATGAAAGAATTTTGGTTTAGTTAGTGTGCGGTCAGGAAAAAAAATATAACTACAAACTTGGAGCAAAGCGATTTCTTAGGTCAGAACCCAAAATAAAATTTCCACGATCCAATGAAAGCTACTCCAGTATATATTGCTCACTCATTTTTCGTTTATAAGAAACCAAAAAGCTCTAGAAAAAAAAAGATTCTTTTTTTTTCTCAAAAATTTGATTCAGAATATGAAGAGCTGAAGGGTTTTAAAACGTAAATCTTAAAGTGATATTTGGAAGATTCAGTCAGTTCGAAGTTTGCTGGTTAATTGGAAACCTGGCTTTATCTTGGCTCCCCTGCCAGTTCCCATCGGAGGTCTCTCCACTGTGCCAGAGGAGCTGCTTGCTGAAGCCCGCAGCAGTCATCTTTCATGCTCACCCCCAGACACACTGAAAACGCACTGCCCCACTCCCAGTAGGCAGACGGGAAGCATACATAACACCATGCCTGCCTAATGCTGCACCTTGACAACTCTGAAACGTTTGCATCCTGCTTCTTTGGCAGTGTGAAGGAAATATTGAGAAATGCACTTACTCTACTGTTTTCTGCAAATTCAGAGAACCAGAAAGGAGAAAAGAGGAGAGAAGGAAGAGAAGAGCAGGGAGAAGAAAGAGGGTTGAGAAACTGGAAGAAACCGGGAGAGAGGCCTTGGTAGCTGGACATCATTCACAAGGTGTCCATTCCTCCACAACTGCCACAAAGCTTGAATTCGCTTTCAGCCTTGGGGATCCAAGTGTTTTCCAAATTTTGTTTAGAGGAAAAGCTTTTATGAGTTAGAGAAGACTAAAGCCAAATGCTCCACAGCTCTATGCAAAGGTGTTGCTTAGAAGCAGAGTTGAGATAAATGCAAAGATTTTAGAATTACACTAGCTGGGAAAAAGCAAACCACTACCCTACACCAAATCTGAAGTTTTAAAAATGCTCTTTTGTTTTGTAATTTTGGAGGCAACCTAGCTGTGTAATTATATTTGCTCTTAGAAAAGAAGGCATCAGAGTTCCCTTATTGGTTTGAAATTCCATTAAATATATTGCAAGAGCTCCTAGGTTAAGCTTGATTTAAATTTGCATACATTTTCATATATTTAGCTGAAATAAAAGAAGGCTTGCAGCTACCAGAAAGTCATTAAGGCATTAGTTTCTCTAAGAAGACAGATCTGAAGAAAATGCAAGAAAATGAGAAAAAAAAATAAGAGCAAGGTGAGCTTATTCTGCCGTTCCTTTCTATAGCTAAGAAGCATCTATTTCCTGTGAAATTGGTGATTATTTTTATGACAGCATAAAGTAATAGGAGCAGAGATTGGTAAATGTAAACGTGTGTTTGTTAGGTGAGAAAACCTGGCATCTGTTTGAAATCTTTCCTTTGCTCTTAAAGATAAACACTTAGTAATTACTGGCAGAGCCGATCTTTTGCCATTCTCTCTGCCTCACTCTGCTCCCTCATTGAAATTGTAGGTTCATTTGCTGATGCCCTATTGTAAGGGCTTATCTGCTTTTAACCTAGAAATCAATTCATTCCCTTTCCCTCTCCCTCTCTCCCTCCCTCCCTTCCTTCCTCCCTCTCCCTCCCCCAGTCCTTCCCTCCCTCCTTCCAACACTCTGGTGTGCAGGCACTCTCCATCTCTGTGTGTCTGTTTCTATCTCTCTTCTCTTTTCTGTGGAGGAATGAGGTAGGCTGTTTCTTACTGCTGTATGTATGCAAAATCTTTTTACAAGAATGCAATCCCATTTGTGCCTGAGCTTATGCTGCTGAAGAAATAAGAACTCATTAAAATTAAACAAAAAGAAGTTTTCGGTGCTCGATTATACTGCCTGTTTGGTGATCTGTTTGTTAGTGTTTGTTGGGTCAGCTGAAAGGTCAGAGGAAATGTGTTGAAGAAATGTATGTGCAAAACTTCAGTCATGATTATTGTCATGCTTTTGGTATGTTCCTCACCCCCACCTAGCAGCTGCTTTTGGGTGAATGAATTGCTTATCTTAGACTTGCTGTTAGGGAGTTGATAATTATCTGATAAAGATTTTTGGTTAAAAGGGGTACCTTTTCCAGTTTAAACTTGCAAGAGTTTTTGTATCCCACCTTCCTCTTACTCATGGCCTTGCTTTGGTAACCAGGTTTTGCTAATAAAGCAAAAGTAGCTCAGACCATCAGTCCCAAGTCTGGATGTAGGGGGAGGGTAGGTAGGCGGGATCTATACCCAGAAACAGATTCCTCATAGTCCTATTTTCTACTTTTTAATTTAACGTAGATGTATATGAGAAACAGGAATCATTATCATTGTTCCCTTTTCCTTCCTTCCTCCTTCTTCTCTTGCATCTCCTCTCTCCTTTTCCTGTCCCTCATTTAAAAATTGTTTTTGTAAATATAGATCATGTCTATTGCATTAAATGAAATCACTCCCTGTGAGAACTGTAACAAAGTCTTTGCTTGAACGTGAGGTATTTTGCTTTCTGAAGAAAATATCTACATGTAGTCAAATCTTGCTCTTCTAACTAATCTACTAGAGAGGTTTCTTTCGCCCTCTCCTGTCAGTCTAACTTCCCAAGTGTAACAGATGCTGCTCTCAAGAGCTCCTTTCTGTGGCTTCTCTTTATTCAGCCTTGCATATTTCTCCCCATGATCTGGGTTTCCATAGAGAGAGGAATAAAAGGGGGGACCATGGTCACAAATCCCCTGCCCCATGCAAAATAAAAGAGCCTCATTCAATAGACGACCCTGTCTGGACATGGGAGAAAAATAAGTCCAATCCAAGCTACTGTTGCAAAGAGCTGGTAACTTATTTTTCATAGACTGTAATTTGCCTTAAACTCCAAGTCACCCCTACAAAGCTTGCTCTCTCTGGTGTCTGGGCTAAAGACAGATCTTGATGTGCTCCTCATCCTGAAGTTCACTCCAGGTCCTCAGTCTAATTTCCCCTATTTTCTCTAGAGCTAATGGTTTGAATAATATGACAATAGCTATGGAGCCTACAGGGCTGGGGGAAGCTAAAAGTCACCCTAGATAAGAACTGGACTTTGAAGTAGATGAAGTTTAATTGTCCTGAATTCACTACCTTTCTCCAGCAAAACTGCAGAAGTTTCAATTCCTGGATCATGCAAGCACTGGACAACATCTTCATTCCCTGTTGGGTTGTTTCACACTCCAATTTCCCACCCCACATTTTCTATACCACTTCATTCTTCTCAATGAGGGCAATACAATTCATTTGGAAAAGAAAGACTGGCTTGATTTACTTATACTTTTGTTTATTTTTATCATGGGAGTTTCTGATAGTTTTCCTTCCTCACAAAATGGAAGGATGCAAGTTTCTGAGTCTTGGTAGAAGCTCAAGCCCTCTATTCCCAAGCAAGGGAGGATTCACAAAAGAAATTAAGCAGATTAATGTGCTTCAGCCTCCTGTAGAAGCATGCTAGCATGGCTTCAGCTGAGCAGCCTGCATCCAGACTGATTCTGAAAGCACCCCAGCCATAGTGATCATGACTCCTGCAGATTTAATATTTGAGTGTAGATTATGAAGCGTCCTCATTATGTGTACAAATTGGGGAAAGGAGGAGAAAGGCTGTTGGGAGCTGAAGCTGGCAGAGGGTGAGTGTGGGGGTTGGGAAAGGAGTCTAAAAGGCCAGATTTCATTGTGTGTAATATAGCATGAAGCTGCAGACAGTAGGACATAGCACGTGGGCATGACCTCTAGTCTGAAAACTTCACCTTCACCACAAGTTCACTTTGGAAGCAGGATAAGTTAGATCTGGTTTGCTAAGGACAAGTGCATCCTTTTTTTTTAAAAGCCAGGAGCTCATAAAGAAATGAACACAATGAACAGCTTCTGAAAGCAGCAGAGAAAGAAGTGTTTTTCCCCAGTATCTTATGAGACATTTTGGATGGGAGACACAGCTACCCTTACCATAGCTCCTCTTATTTGTCCCATTCTTTTCTCTCTTTTTTTTTCTGTCTTGTCTTTTTCTTCCTTCCTCCTTTCTTTCTGTCTTTATATTCTTTTTTTTTTTAAACAATCAAGGTAAGATAAAAAGTTCACAATATTCTGGCTGATAATTTAAAATATAATAATTTAGAGAGCATTGGTAATACCAAAGACTCAAGTGCAATGAAGTTCATTTTAAGGGTTGTTGTTGTCTTTCTTTGAATGTGAAGAATCTTCAGATATAAAAGAGGAGGAAATGGAGGTTATAGGAGCATACAGTAGAAACTGAAACAGAAACAGGTTAATTTATAAAACTATAATATTGCAATTTTATAATGAACACCACAGTCTGAGAACTATTTGCTAGTAAATTTAATGCTGATTAGGGAAGTGCTGTGGCATTGTGTGTCTGAGGCATAGACAGGGTGGTTAGAATATTAGAAAGGACAATAGAGGCAGGTTCTGGCTGCTTAGGGAAAGGATGCTTGTTTCCACAGCTAAATTACCCCAGATCTTGACCCAGTCTTAGTTTCTCCCACAGGGTCACCTCGTTCTGTTCCTTGCTCTTTGTAATGTTAGTACATGGATCTTGATCTTATAGATTCCTGGGGAATTAAATCTATGGACACAAGATTCTGAAGTACTCAGCATGGCTATCACCCTCCCATTAGGATTTGAGGTGTTTAAAAATAATTCCAGGGGGTTGGTTTTCAGTTACTTGTTTTGCACTGCTGAGTAGAACCAGTTGGCAGTTTTATAAGATACTGATCCCATGCAGAATTACCATTCTATTTTTTGCTTTATGTGGAATCATAGAATGATTCTAAACATAAATTGCAACAATAGTTTTTGTTTCAATTTATATTAATCTCTAAAGTTAAAAAAATGCTTGGTGTATTTAAATATGAGAAAAAGTCTTTGTATCTGAATAATTGATCAGAGGGCATAAAAAGTTGATCTGTTATTTCAAACTATATGGAGTGATATTGGAAATATTTACACATGTCATCTAGTTGAATAGTATATGCTCTTTAAATAAGTAACTTTAGTGGTTAACTGAGCGTCTCCATATTAAAATTAATTTCTTCATAGAATTAATTATTTTTTAGCATGTATAGTTGAAATAATGCTCTGGTTTCACTCAGAGATCACATGATCTCTGCCCTTATACTCTGTCATTAGTGAGTACTGTATAGAATACTATATATCTGAAATGGCTAGAATTCCTCATACCTGATTGCATATAGTAATATAGGAAGATTTGTTATATGTAGAAATACTTTTTATGAACTATTTTCATTAGCAGATAATTTGGTGAATATACAGGGTTCATCTTACCATTTTTAGAGTCACATGATGGGAGAAACCAAAAGATCAAATGTAGCCAGATGTCATAATTTGGATCTTTTTTTAGTTGTCATAGAAAGGAGAGAAACTGAACCATGTTAAAGGCTATGAGACAAACATATACATGTCTCATACAGAAGTATATTAAGGAAAACTTTCACTCTGAAAAACAACTTGGGTGATTCCACTTTTGTGACTGTTTCAAGAAGGGATGCTGGCTTCCTGGGTGTTCTTAAAACCACCATCTTCTGTACTGTTTCTTTCCACTGAGATCCCTTTGCTCTGACTTTTCAGCTTTGTGGATTCTGGTTCCTTTACTTCAGCAGAGGTTTACTTAATCTGATACCTGGTTTTCAGTTGTTACAGATATATAAATTGGTCCTCAGTGTACTTGTACATGTGCATATGTGAGCACAGTTCTGTGCATGCATTTTATATTCACGAACTTTTAAAGAGCCTCTTGTCATAGTGTAAGAGCTCAATTGGCTATTAGAAGAAAGTAGCCACTCAGCAGGTCTTCTTACTTAGTGAATTACTTTGCATTATATGCTCTATATTCTGTTGTTTTGGAAATTGCAAGTCTATTTTCATCAATAAAAGGAGGGCTACAGCTAAAAGTAATCACAGAATTGACCCAAAATAAGAGAAACAATCTAGAAAGTCACAGGACCCATCATTTCTGGGGATCTTTGCTGTTACCCTGATGGAGTAAAGTGACTTGGACAGATCTTAGCTCTTGAACATGTACAAATAAAGGTATTTGATCTGGCACTTGAGTTAGGGATGGAAAGGGGTCATGGTTATTGTGAACATTCAATTGAGAAATCTTATCTTAATTCTGTGAATGGTAGTTTTTTGGGATAAAGTGAGTTCTGTTGCAAAAAAAAAAAAAATGGCAGCTATGGGAAAGATTTTAGTTTGGTAGTCCCTTGTCACCATGACACTTCACTTCTGTGTCTTTCTAGTCTTCTGTTTGGAGCCAGATCTGTGAGGTAGAGACTAGGCTGATTTCTTCATCCTGATGATAGAGGAAGGTGTCAGGAATCTAGTGCCTACATGAAAGACAGTGTGATGTTTCAGGGCTTTTGAACAGCCTGTGGCTTAGATTAGTCTTTATGGGCACCTTTATACCTTGGCAGCATTGGTATCTTGCAGTGCAAACTGATCCTAGCCTTCAGCACAATTAAACCCAATGTATCCCTCCTTAGGCCTATGTTAAAATAAAGAGTACCCATAGTATAGCCTTTCCCATAAGTAAGCCCAACTATGTCACAGAATGATGCTTTGTCTAGCTCTGCTTTCTTAGTCTTTACATCTCCTGCCTATAGGGATACTCTCAGGAGAAAAATACTCCTATAAGTATATATTGTGGTGATATTGATCGGATAATATTTTGTTCAGGCACTCTGAAGTTGTTTTTCTCACATTGAAGACAGAAGGATTTAAAACTCTTATCTTTGTTTTTAAGAGAAAATCTCCTGTGTTTAACTATTTCTGGTGGGTGTGGATTCTTAAATGATTAAGGAAAAGTGTTTAGGGTAACCTAAATATTAAAGCTCATTTTTTTCTGCACAACATAAACATGTATTTTAATGCATTCAGACGATAGTGATAATGATTTTTTTTTTTTTTTTTGCCATCTATAAGTAGTATTTCTATTTTAGGAGAGCAATTGGAAATCCTGTTTGAAGTGAAAGTGTAGTTGAATTGCATCTATTCTCACCTTTACCTTTAAATGTTATTTCCTCCCAGGTGTTTGATGTAACTATTAGTTATGCTCCCCACAAATAAATAGATATATCAAAATCCTTCCCTCTCTCCCTCTCCCTTTCTGTACATCCCTCCCTATCTCTCTACCTCTCTCCCTCTGTGTGTGTGTGTGTGTGTGTGTGTGTGTGTGTGTGAGAGAGAGAGAGAGAGAGAGAGAGAGAGAGAGAGAGAGAGAGAGAGAGAGAGAGAGAATTTAGAGTTGAATCATTTCAAACTGAAGACCAGACATATTTGTAAATTTTCTAGAGTAATGATCTCAATTCTGACTATAAATCTTAGATTCACAAAAACTGAGTCTTAGAAATAGAGCAGTTTGCTTTTCTGTTACCTTCCAATTTGCCCAGGGTTAATATCTTTATAATAGGAACATTTTTATTATAAATAACACTATTTGAGTCTCCTACTTTTGAATTCTTTCTCTCAGAATAGAAGAATTGCATTTTCAAGCATACTTTTTGTACTTTCAATATAATTAAGAAACATGTTCAATTTTCCTCAATAGGATGACAATAAGTTAAAACAACCAAATAGAAAAACTTTGAGGAAAAAATACCTCCTGAAATTATACTGTTAAATTGGAAAGTAAACAAGCCTTGTAAAATACATTTAGTGAGATGCTGACATGCACTAAAGATATTCTTTCTCCTTTCCTGCCTTTAGAACAAATTCCATGACAGATAGATTTGAAACTGTACTTAGTAATCCATCCTATCATATTTAATTCATTTATATATGCTATGAATAAAACAAGAATGAAGTTATTAGAAAGTGTGAAAAATGTTGGGGAATAATTCAACATTTGACATAAAAAAGTTTTGTTAAATGTTATCAGTTTAAAAATATTCACTATAAACTCTTCTAAATGTTTTCTGGACATGAAAATAAACTCTGCCTTGTCTATATCATAGCAATGATCATTATGTTTTTATGGGAGATGCTAGCATTTGAAAGTGATTGTTGAAAGTAAATAATGTTCATTAACTAAGAGACTTCTAAGAGATTATGAAGGTTTGCTGATAAATAGACATTGAAGTGTTACTATTTTCATTCTCATAGTTGGATACTATTTTCAGATATGTTAGAATCTAACAGTGAGATTATTTTTTCTTTGGCAGATCTGTAAACTGCTTTGAAATGAGTAGTGGTATATAAGTACATTACAAGTAAACCTAGCGAATTATGATGATTCTGTATCAGTTTAATTTATGTTTTATAGTTAGTTTAGCGTTCTGATTGGATTGCCTTAGTAATGTGAATTGCCTACAGCTGCTGATGATACGGCTTTAATTCTGTTTTAAAGGTCATGTAAACATGTGCCTGTAGCATAAGGAATGCAAATTCAATTCCCTTTTAATGTTTCCTCACTTTCACTTCAGAGCTTTCACCTAGAAAATTAGTGGAATTTAAGAAACTATTTTAATGTTATGATTTCATTAAAATCCTCTTTCAATGCTTTACTTTTCCTTTTGCAGGGTAAAGAAGTCTTCCTCTACTTTGCAGTACATAGTTTTTACAACATCCATCAATCACACTGGAGGCAGAAAAACATTTTTGCAAGATCTATTTACTTTTCTAGCACTTTTACTAAAAAGGAGCAGAGAACTTCATTTCAGGCTCCCTTTAGCCAGAGGTAAAAAAAAAAAAGAAAAAAAAAAAAGAAAAAGAAAAAAGAAAAAAAAAAAGAAAACTAGCTAATCTAGCTATATTTTAGACTATCATATCATAAAAACCGGCTGTTATGTAGGCATGTAGGAAATTCTACTTGCAAACATTTTTACATTATGTGCACAACTGAAAATAAACTGTGGAAAACATACATTGCCAAAATACCATTCACACGGAGTTGACAGAGTATAATGTTTTAGTGTTTTCCAAACTGATGTATAAAAGATACAAATTATGACCTACCAGTTTGGTGTAAATACAGATTGCTATGTGGAGAGTTTGTTCTGTATATCAATTTTAAATATTTCGATTTTCTGGTTGTGCCACTACATCACATTAATATTTATAAAACATACTATCAAATGAGGGTTTTTTTTTTTTTTTTTTACAAGACATAATTTTTAGTGGTAGCTATGCTGTGGAAGAATGAGAGCTGTGGAATGTAAAACAGAAAAGGTAAATACAATAGAAAGTTTAATCTAATTCTTGATGTAGCATCACTGCTGTTTTATATTTATGTCTCTGATCTTCATATTTCATTAAGCTGTAACTTTTTGACCATAAATTCTTCAGGAGATTGTTCTGATATATTTTTCTTAACTAAGATTGACTAAGTAATGAGGTATTGTAAAATTACAAATAAACACAAATATATTTGATAGAACAGAGATAGTATAGTAAAAACAAAACTAATATAATAAGTATAAAGCACACTATTTTTTGATTTGGGGAATAGTAACTAAAAAATGTGGATCGAAACTTTGGAAAATACAGTTGTAGTTTAGTGAGTGTGTTTTATTACAAAATCTTGCAGGCTTATTCAAGTGGTTGGTTTTTCCAAATGGTGCTTCTGAATCTCCGCTCATAGTCATAAAACACTCTGTTTCCCCACTTTTCTTAATAACAGACAACTAACATTCGAAGTTTTATATTTAAATCCTTAAGAAAATGTTAAATTTTCATTAATAATATTGCACTTACAGTTCTTTGATAAAAACTTGCCATGAAAGTAAAGTAAACCTCACCTTTGTATTTTTTTTTATTGCTTTTAGTTTTGGAATTTGGACTTTTGAACAGTAGATTGACATAAAGGAGTTTATATTATTCGCATTCCCTTTAACTTTGGAGGCTTCAGTTCTCTATTCCATTCCTTTAAATTTGAAGTAGATGACAAATAAAACAGAACTTCAAAGCCAGGTGATTTCATAGATACATTTTACATTTGTGCTGCTTGGTCATCACTTCATTTGCTTGGACCAATTTGATGTTAACTTATCAGATGATACTGTATCCACAGGTGTCAGTTTCAATGTACAGATATGCTTTTCTCTGATGGTGATATCAATATCAGTGTAAAAAGATAGAAAGTTGAAAGTGTGTCATTTCATCTATTTGTACCAAATGAGATCACTTCTATTCACTGTGAATAGAATGTGTCTCAGAAAAAGTTTTACCTCCAGTAAAAGAATTTTTTTATATAAAAGATCAAAAATCAATCCTATCTTTATCCTGCTAAAAACAAAAACAAAAACAAAACAACCAACCAATCAAAACAAACAAACAAAAATTAACTCGGCATTTATAATCAACCTAGACTGCCAGACTTCAATTGCAAACACAGTTAACGACTATTTTTCTTTATATCTCATATGTACACATGCATTCTGAAAATAAATCACAATGCTTTTAAATGCAGTTGTTTTCGTTTTCCAAATGCATCTAATTTTTACAATTTCTTAATATAGTATAACTTTCCCCATTGAGCAATGGCACTTACTATTTACGTTCTGAGAATGAATTACTTGAGCAAAAAATTATAGAAGTAATTTGTGGTAGAATCTACTAATTTCACCATTACTACTACCTGACTTCAAATATGTACATATCTAGTAACTTTACTGAAATAAAACAGCATTATAAAACATCTGTGATAGTTTCATTTCAAATCTCTTCATAACAATTACCGATGGAATTTTTTTGTCTATTCAGACAGACTCTGCACATTTACTTAAAACCAACTTCACTAGAATAACTGAGAGAAACAATGTGCTTGAAACAATGAACCACATTTCAACATTTCCTAATAATGTATGTTCTTGTATGTTCTACTATGTGTTTTTCTTCGTTATCTTCTTATATCTGAAGTTCTATTCCCACCTCCCCTTCCCTCCACCCCATGTATTTGATCATTTCTCCAAGTCCCTTGGCTGAACCAATCTCTTTTCATGCAGAGGATAAAAAGAGAAGAACTTCAAAGTAGGTTCAGGTAATTAACAGCTGAGGGGAATATAATCTAAACCATAGGCCCTGCTTTGCACCCAGGCTGGCTCTCTGAGCCAGCCGGCAAGGGAGTGCCTATTCCCTATAGCATCTAAATCGGCTTCCTCTGAACAGCTCTGCCAGGCCTCCAGTTATCACATCTGCATTTCAAACACCATGGCTCTGGCATTAATTATTAATTAGCCTACAGTCACCCTAGAGGATTCAAGTTCCAGTCTGCACATACTTATTCATTGACCTCTATCTTAGTTTTTGTTGAAGGAAAAAAAAACTCAGTAGAATGCTTAATAATTTCCTTTCTATTAGACCTTCTGTTCTAGTTTCATGAAGAGGAAACTGTATATTTTCCAAGTGGGAATAATCACAGAATAGCCTCCAAATTTGTTTACAGTAAAATGCTGTCAAAAGTTGAGAGCTATAAGAAGGAGTGAAATGATTTATAGACAACTGTGAGTGCTGAAAGATACCATTTAGTGTTCAACAAATTGCTTGCCTGTAGTTTCCTCAATATGGGAGATACAAACTTGGGATAAAGCCATTCTTTAATTTTTTAGGGAGAAAAACTACAGATGTTGCAAACTAGATTCTAGCCTTAGGAAATACATGTGATCAGTCAAACTGGTTGGAGTTACAGTTGAAAGCAGAGATGCCCAATGAAACCAGAAATACAGACATTTTTAAAAGAAGAATTTCATGATCTTTGATTTATTTGAAAAAGGAAGTTAATGAAATTCCTTTCTTACTTTTAAATGCTGTGTGTATATTGAATTGTTATACCATTTCTAACAAAACTCAGGGGATAAATATGTAATCTTCCTCAGAATAGCACTGAATGGAATTAAATATGTGGTGGTCAGACCTGGGTTTACATAGCCCTGGCACTCACTAAGAGATTTAAATTTACCATTAAAAAGGGAGGGTGGTATTTGGCTCTATTTCCTGAAATTATGAGAATTAATCGAGAAAATATATAAAACAGTGACAATGGTATCTAATAAGTGTTACTTCTCACCATAAATATTTATGGCATTTTTAGTTCTAAGATTTATTTACTTGTTTGTATTAGTGTTTTTCTCTAATGTATGTCTGTGTACTACATACATATTTGACACTGGGAGATAAAAATGAGAGGATGCTGTAGTCTCTGAAACAGGAATTATGGATGGTAATGATCTGCCATATGGGTGCTGTCAGTTGATCATAGGTACTCTCTAGGAACATCATTTTATTGTAACATTGATATGATTTGTCTTTATTTAAATTTTAATTTACACTACATGTTCTTCCCATGGACTCTTAAAAGATTTGGTAAAACATGGGAAATACCATTATATTATACCTTGCTTTCAACTCCTCTCACTTTGTCTTCATAATCATCCACTAGAAATATACACAAGCTTGTGAAAATGCTCCATGATGAAGTAGATTTCTAAATAACCTAGAGAAAGTGTCTGTTTTCAGCCACTTAAATAATAATTGTGTATATATAACTCATCAGAAAAACAATCAATAGCTTAAGAAATGGAATCTTTAAAACTGCTATCAAAGATTTGTGTGATAATATTACTGTAAACATTTAAATGAACAAGCATGTAAGAATTCTTGGCTTTGAAAGTGCCAAAATAACTATACTCCATGACTCACTATTTTTAAGAAATGAAGGCTTGGTATAATAATAATAGGAGCTCGGAATGTAGAATGAATTATGTTGGGGCCCAAAGTTTATCTTCATAATTAGTTCTAAAGAAATGTCATTCTCTAATATCATTAGTAACAAAATTATATCTGGGTAGTTTTTATAGAACTGTACTTGATGCATGGTATATCACTCATTAAAATAGTTATTATTGTTAATATAACTTTTTATGAGTTTGTGTTCAACAGCAATTCCAACTGTACATGACAATATAATACTCAGAGTTTAGTGATTTAAATGGAAACATTTATATAACATTCTCTGGTTTTTGAAAAATTTAAGTGAACACAAGTGACATGCTTCTTAAATAATCCAAGGTAATCACAAGGATTCTCAACTCTGTGTTCTGCTATCATGTGGTGATGCCTTTGGGCTATTGGTGTGTTAAAAGCTGCAGTTTTTCCATTCCCTAAATTGTCCAAGTTATGTTTCTCCAGATTTTTATCTGACTTTACTAGACTGTGTTTTTAAAGTACATACCTACAGTAGCCTGCTGTTTATTTTTTCCTGTTTCTTTAATCTGCTTTATTCTTAAAAGGAAAAAAATCTTTTCCACTATCACCTCTACAAGTTACATATATATTGAACAATGCCAGAAATCTGCAATGTGATTTACATAATATAATATCCTTTATCAACATGGTTTATTATGGCAATTTAGAGACCTCAAGTGAAAGTATACTCAGTTTATTGATAGGAAAATATAGGTTCAGAAATTTATGAGGCATGCTTAAGGTTTCTAGTCAAAATATGGGCATAAACTTCTGTCTGATGTTATTTAAAACTGTATTTTGACAAATCAAAAATCTTAGATCTACATTTTGTCATAAATTAAAACTCACACACCATATATATGTATATATATTACAAATTCAAAATAATTGTAAAGTAAATTTTGTTTAATCCTTCAAGAAACAAAATACTGTGAAAAGAAGAAAGAAATAACTAATAGGTATATAAAAAATCAAAATCACTAAGCATTAGAAAAATGCAAATTAAAACCACAGCCAGATACCATCTCATCACAGAATGATTACAATAAAAATGATAAAAAATGATAAATGCTAATGCAGACATGGAGAAATGAGAACTGTCATTAAATGCTAGTGGATATGTAAATTAGTTACAGCAATTAGACTAAACAGAGTAGAGGTTACTCAAAGAAATAGAACCATACCAGTGCCAGAAAGGTAAATCAGCATGTAAAGATGTTTGCTGCTAAGGTCCATTTCCTAAATACAGTTCCCAGAGCCCACATAGTAGAAGGGAACTGATTACTATAACTCCTCTGGCCTTCAGAAATTCTCTGTCCCTTTCACACCCACAGAGAGACTAACTCACTAAAATAAATAACTAACTCTCATAAAATTCTCTAATTCTGTTACCTAACATGGCTAATGAAGATGGAATCAGTATGTTGTAGCAACACTGCCCTATCATATTCATTGCAACATTATAAGCAACCATGAGTATCCATCAAAGGCTGAGTAAAGACACAAAATTTAGCATTTTTATATGAAGGAATCGTAATCATTCAAACATAATTAAATTATATCATTTAATACAATAGGTTAAAATATTTATATTATGGAAGTGAAATATATCTGGCTTAGAACAGCAAATTTCACATGATCTTACTCATGTACAGTTCCAATCTTATTGTTATAGAGTTTAAAAGTGTAATATTGTTAACAAGACGTTTAGAAGTGTAGTTGGGAGAGAAGTAAGATAAAACAGTGAATGGCTATTAAGTTACAGTTAGTGAGAAACAAGTTGTGCTACTATTGAACAGTAAGTAGGGTGAATATAGAAAGAGACCATATGTGTCACATTGTTTAGCTGGAGTACAGGAATTCAAATGCTTTTGTCACAAAGAAATATACATTTTAGAAGATAGAAATGCATTTTTTTGATTTGAGTGTTACACAATTTATACATACATCAAAGAGTCACATGTTATCCCATAAAAAATATATACTTATATTTATTAATTTAAAAAGAGAGAAAGAAAGAAAGGAAGGAAGGAAGGAAGGAAAGAAGGAAGGGAGGGAGGGAGGGAGGAATGAAGGAAGGAAGGAAGGAAGGAAGGGAGGGAGGAAAGAAGTCAGGCAGACAGGCAGGCTTCTGTTTAGGCTTACACCTCCACATTATTGTTCATCACTAAAGGAAATCAGGACAGGAATTCATGCAGGGCAGGAACCTGTAAGCAGGAACATTGCTTACTGTGTTGCTTCTCCTGACTTACTTATCCTGCTGTTTTACAGAATTCAGGATCATCAACTCAGCCCCACCCACAAGGAAGGAAGAAAGGATAGAAGGAAGGAAAATAAAGAAACAACAAACATGTAGACAGAGAAAAGTTGAGATTGGGTAGATAGGAGTTTTTGATATAGAAGCTTCAATACAAGGAAACTGAACATATTTATTATTTACAGCTGTAAAGGGAAGTGGGATTATTGTATACATTTGAACACATAGAAAGGGTTATTACATAACAGGAACAATCAGACAAGGGTATTATAAAAATAACGTTCTATTTAAAATTGTTTCATATATTTTGAATATATTCTTTTCCTCTCATATGCTTCTTGGTCCTTCTTACCTCCCTACCCACCCCAATTTATGTTCTTTCTCTCTCAAAAACAACAAAAAATAATTGAAACAAATAAAAACATCAATAATAGAAAAAATGCCAAAACAAAACAAAAATCACATCCACACACACACACACACACACACACACACAAACAAATGAAGTCTGTTTTGTGTTAGGCAATTCCTTCTGGGCATGAGGCCTACTCTGGAGGGTAGTCAATACCTGATAATACTCCATTGGAGAAAATTGATTTATTTTGGGTATTAATTGTAAATACTTTGTTAGAGTGGTGCTTGCTTACACTTTTCCTTCTTTATGCTGAAATTTTGTGTACTAGTGGTGTTTCTTTTTCTTTGAACCTACATGGGATTTGTGAACTTTGTCACAGTCTGAGTTCATATGTGTATCAGGCCTGTTGTGTCTGAAAGATTCCATTCCTTTGTATAAACTCACAAACTCTGTTTTTATTTTTTTAATCCCTATGCCTCCTCTTCTGCATAGATCCCTGAGCCTTTAGCGGATGGGTTTTCTAAACACATCTTATTTTGGACTCTATATATTGTCCAGTTGTGTGTCTCCGTGTTTGTATTATCAATTGCAACAATATGTTTTCTGATGATGGTTGAGTGTTACTCTGATCTATGGGTATATCAATATAACTTTCGTAGTAACTTTATTGCTATTTTCCTTTAGCAGAATGATAATAGTTTCTCCCAGGGCTGGTGACTTAATCTCAGGTCTTGATAATTCACTTTAGTAGCATCAGGTATGGGTTCCATCTTATGTAGTGGTCCTTAAAATCACCTATCCTAGTTAAGGTTTCTATTGCTACAATGAAACACCATAACCAAAGAGCAAGTTGAGGAGGAAAGGGTTTACTTGGTTTATACTAACAGAAGTCAGGACAGGAACTCAAGCAGGGCAGAAACCTGAAATCAGAAGCTGATTTAGATGCTATAGAGGAGCATTGTTTACTGGCTTGCTTCACATGGCTTGCTTAGTCTGTTTTCTGACAGAGTTTAGGACCACCAATACAGAGGGATTCCTACCCACAATGGGCTGGATCCTCCCCCACTGATTATTAATAACGAAAATGCCTTACATCTGTATCTTATGAAGGCATTTCTCAATTGAGGCTCCTTCCTCTCTGATGACTTTAGCCTGTGTCCAATTGAAGTAGTCAACACAGCCAGTATACCAATTCAGAAAAATACACATTTATGCCTTTATGGTACTAGTATAAATTTCAGGCACCTAGATAACTGTTTTAGGTCATTGGATTTGTAGCTGGGTCATTTCAATGATTACATTTCTCCTCCTATATCATGAAAAGTACATTCAATCACCATGAAAGCTAGTCAGTAGAGATGCAAATTCTAGTTGGGCACTTTTGCTTAAATTTCCTTTGTTCAATGACACAAGAAAGTGGTGTCTTTACTAATGGGGCCTTACCATCAGGTTTTGGAGGACAACCAATAACTTCTGCAGTAGGCTGATACTTAGGTGGTGTATGAGATCTTTTTGGCTAAAGGTTCAACAAAACATAATCCAGTCCCAACAGTGAATGTTTTACTTGGTGACATACATAACTTAGTTGGGGCACTGTCTCCCCCCATTATATAGTGTCTCCATTTAAAGTCCTTTTATATGTGTATATATTTTTGGATGCCTTTACAGTAGCAAGTTTCCATATAACTTTCAGAAAAGTTGTTCCTCCTTTACTCTGCTCTCCTACACCACCTTAATTTAATTCTCCCATCCAGTTATCCTTTTATAACACTGCATTCTATTTCTCCTTTCTTAAAAGATCCTCTACTCCATTCTGGTTCTTATCAGCTATCTAAACTCTTAGCTTTATGGCTGTTCTGATTAAAACACACATATATAAAGATTAAAAACAAATAATCACATATAAAGGAAAACATGTGATATTTATCTTTTTTTATATGGGTTACCTCACCCAAGATAATTATTCCTAGTTCCATTCTATTCACCTGAAAACTTCATAATTTCAGTTTTCTTAAAAAGCTGAATAATATTCCATTGCATAATATCCCATTGCATAAATATACTACATGCTCTTCATCCAGTTACTAGTTTATGAACTACTACATTTTTTCTAATTTGGGGACATTATGACTAGAACAGCAATGAACATAAAAGAGCAAGTATCTCTATAATAAGATGTAGAGCCCTTTTGGTATAAGGACTCTTTGTTTAATAGTGGTTGTGTCAGTTAGGTTTTTATTGCTGTTAAGAGATACCATGACCATGACAGCTCTTACAAAGGAAAAAAATATTTGAGGCTGGCTTACAGTTTTAGAGGTTTAGTCCATTATCATCATGGGCAGAAGCCAGACGGTGTACAGGCAGACATAGTAATAAAGAGGCTGCTGATAATATTACATCCAGATTGGCAAGCTGCTAGAAGAGGAGAGAGAGTGGGTAGGGGTGGGGAGGGAGAGAGGGAGATCAAGAGGGAGAGGAAGAAAGAGAAGAAGAAGGGGGAGGAAGAGGAGAAAAAGAAGTAGGTGATGATGCTGATGCTGATGGACTACTTCAAGTGACATATATCCTTCAGTGAGGCTATACCAACTCTAACAAGGACGGACCTCCTAAAAGTGCCACTCACTCATGAACAAGCATTCAAATATATGGATCTCTGCAATCTCTGAATTGTATCCTCCTGTAAAATTAAAATGAAAAAGCAGATTATATACTTCTATCATACAATGTCACAGACCATAAACTAGTGTCTTAGGGTTTTACTACTGTGAACAGACACCAAGACAAAGGCAACTCTTTCTTTACTTTTTATTTTCCTCATTTTTTATTAGATAATCTGTATTTACTTTTGAGATGTTATCCCTTTATCCCCCTCCCCGTCCTGCCCCCATTCCTTCTCCTTCTCCATTTACCTTCACAAAGGTGCACTCTTTTTTTTTTTTTTTTTAAGTATGGCTTTTTAAATCAATATTCTTTTTTTCCCCAAAGGTTTGATAGTGTGCATTAAGGTCTTACTAGTTACAATGAGCAAAAAAGTACATGTAAAACAGGATGTAACCCGGAATTATTGAATTCGGACTGACTTACAGGTTCATCCATTCAGTCCATTATCATCATGGCAGGAGCTTGGCAGCTACCAGGTAGGCTCAGCACTGGAGACAGAGCTGAAAGTTCTATATCTTGTTCCAAAAGGAACAAAGAGACAACTGGGATCCTCAGGCAGCTAGGAGAAAGCTCTCTCAAAGTCCACACCTAGAGTGACACACTCCAACAAGGCCACACCTTAAAATAGTGCCACTCCCTGGGCCATGCAAATACAAACAATCACAACTATCACTACAAAAGAAGAGATAAGTATCAAAGTAAAGATACTCAGCTAAACATCAATTTCTGGATCTGATGTCAAATGGCTCTTCAGATCCCCTGTTCCTTTCAGCTTTGTTGACTACAACCTTCATATTTCTTTCACTTGGGCTTGTTCCCTACTCTGTTAGGGGCTGGTATCTCATAACTCTAGTATCTCAAACATCTTTGGCTTTCCAACACAATACAGATTTCACCTTTACACTTTATAAAAAGTTCTTTTTGGACCTCTAAATGAGGAATCCCTGACTTATGCCTGGCCCTCACTCTATTTAACATTATGTTTTTTTTTTTTTTTAAACATTTATCTCTGAGCTCTGAACTTGACTCCATTATATTTTATGGTATTCATCTTCTCCAAAACTGTAGATTTTGTATTTTTCCTTGCTCATCTTGCTTCTTTACATTATTATGTGTGGCCACTAGTAACCAAGGAATAACTAGCAACACATTCAAACCTAGGCTGCCTGGAAACCTCTTCTTCCAAAGCTTAATCTGTAGCTCTTCAATTTAGTTTCAGGAAAATGTTTTTGGACAATTGCAGAATGAAGCCACATTCTTTACCAAAATATCATGATATTAGTCTCTAGGCCACATACTAACATCCTTCTCTAAAATCTCTTAAGCCTGGTCCTCACAATTTAAATCACCCTCAGCGCCACTCTCTTCCTTGTTCCTACCAATATGACCCACTAAGTATTCAACTGACTTCCTAATTGACATTTCCAAAGTCCACATTCTTTCAAACAGTAGCATGGTCAGGCCTATCCCAGCAATACCCCACTTCTACTGCTAATTTCTCTGTTAATTAGTGTTCTATTACTGTGAAGTGATACATAACTATGTCAACTCTTATAAAGAACATTTAATTGAGGCCACTTTATAGTTGGAGAGGTTTAGATCAATATTATCACAGGGGTGGAGCATGGTGGCAACTAGACAGACGAGATACTGGAGAAGTAGCATCATATCTGTATGTTCCGGCAGAAGAAAAGGGAGGTACTAAAACTCATTTGAGGATTTGAAAACGTAAAACCCACACCCATTGACACAGTTCTTGCAACAAGTCTACACCTACTCAAACAACATCAAATTTCTTGACACTACCACTCCCTGGTGACCAAGTATTCAAATCTGTGAGCCCGTAGGGGTCATTACTATTCATACCACCACAGTAGTATAGCTAGATCTTGAGATAAATCAAATTGTAGCATCACTCACACACTGATTCACATAATGACTATACCAGTTTGTAATCCCACCAGCAATAAATAAGTGTTCCCTACTTTTTGAATCTTTGCCAGAATGGGCTTTCATTTGTTGTTTAATACCTTGAGCATTTTTAATGGAATAAGATGAAATCTCAAAGTAGTTTAAATTTGCATTTTCTGACATAGGATGGTGAACATTTAAAACAGTGTTTTATAGCCATTTGTGCTATATTTTGAGAACTCTTTGTTTAGTTCTGTACCCAGTTATTGATTGTGTCATTTTGGTTTTGATTTTCAGTTTTGTAAAATTCTTTATATATTCTATTAACCCTCTGTTTGATACATAATTGGCAAAGATTTAATTTTTTCATTCTCTAGGCTACTACATTGCCTGAGTGATGATATTCTTTGTTGTCCAGAAGCTTTTCAGATTCATGGCTTCCCACTTATTAATTAGTCGTAGTCCTTGTGTTATGAGTGTCATGTTCAGAAAGTCTTCTCTTATTGAAGACTTAATTGGAGCTCAGTTTTCCACAGGTATATAGACAGGGATTTATTTTATTTTTCTTCATGTAGCTATTCAGTTTGACCAGCACCATTCACTGAAGATGCTACATATTCTTCAGTATGTAGTTCTGGCTTCTTGTCAAACTATCTGGTATCCCTAAATGTGTTGATTTGTGTCTGTGTTTTCAATTTCATTCTGTTGAGCAGCACGTCTGGTTTTATGCCAATACAGTGCTGTTTATACTACTAAAGATCTCTCATAAAGCTTGAAGTCTATGATAGTGATATCCCAGAAGTTTTTTTTTTATTGTTTAGGATTAGTTTAGATCTTCTGTGTGTGTATGTGTGTGTGTGTGTGTGTGTGTGTGTTTTATGATTCCACACAGTTTAAAATAGTTTTGTTTTCAGCCTCTATAAAGAATTATCTTGGAATTCTGATGGGTATTTCACTAAATCTGTATATGATGCAAGATAATTATATACAGCTGAACAAGGAGGTAGGATTATCTAATCTCTGAATGAGTAGTCTTTGTAAGGAAGCAGTCTTCAGACCATAACATTCCAGGGGCAAGGGTGAATGCTATGCTGAAAATTTTCTTCATTAGCTGTCAATATTCACACTCAAACCTGAGTGAGACTTTGCCATCCCTCTGAGCCTTACTAGGGGCTGAAGAGGCTTTTCTGTTGCCATGGTGCTGAGGTCTGAATACCTGACAGTCTCACACTCATGTCAAACAGTATACATTCACTCAGGACTTCATTTGACCCATACAGTAAACATTATAAATTCTCTAAAAGTTCAATCTACTTTTTTTCCCTAAATGCAATTTATTTTCACTACAAAGAACAACTCTGATATTTTTTTGATTTGTATTCTAGTTTTACTGCTCATGTAATTCCGAAAGAACAAAGTTAAATTTGAGCTATATTTAAAGAGTATGTAAATAGTACTTTATGTTTCATCCATATGTCAGCATTAGTTGTACAATATTCATTAACAATGTCATAACATTTGTAAAAACAATACATTTTATGTATCATGTTTGTGTGTGGGGTGTGCCAGGGTACACTTACTGATCAAATTATAGCTTGCCAGATTCAGTTCTATCCTTCTACAATGTGTGAAGAGATGTATGTATTCAGGTTATAAGACATAGCAGCAGGCGGTTTTACTCAAAGCTATCTCACTAGTCTAACACTTGCATGAACATACTGTCATTTACTTATTTTTTTATTGATGCTGGACATATATGTTACTTTTGGTTTTGTTGATGAGAATTAATTCTATTATATTACTATAATTTTAGGTGGCTTTTGGTACACACAATCTTATATTAATATAATATATATGTTAATTATTGAATTATATACTAGATTCAGTTTTACTACATTATTAAAATTATTATCCAAAATTGTGTGTCAATTAACAATCTTATCATTTTATGCTCATTTAGTAAATGTGGTTTCTTATGGTTCCAATGTAGAGCCAGTATTTAATGTTTTCAGGCTTTTAAAGTTTAGTAAATATTGTGGTTATGTATAGGTATATAATGGTTTTGATTTTCTTTTTATTTCTTTTTATCTCTTTCTTATTAGATACTCTGTATTTACATTTGAGATATTATCCCTTTATCCTGCCCCCTTCCCATCCCCCCAATCCCTTCCAGTTGCCTTCACAAAGGTGTACTTCCTCCTGATTCAAATAGATAATTGTTAATAAGGATAAGCATTATCTATTCTATTTTGTAGGCTAAAGTGATCTCTTATATCTCAAAATTCCAGTTAAGTCATTTTCAAGTAAATATCAGGCCTCATTATTTTTCTTTTGCTAAAATAAATTTTATGTTGGGGTGTATTTTGCATGTGTTCACTTATTTTCGTGGATGCATACTTCCTTGCATACACATATGCTGTCTCTGATAAAATCTCTCCTTATATTTGGCACTTTTGGCTAAACTAGCTACCTAGAGAATTTCTTGGATTTACTGTCTCCACATCCTAGCCCTGGGAGACTGCCTTGTATTTCTTATAGATTTGTAATAAGTTGATTCTTGTTGTTCACAAAAATAAACATTTTTGGCTGTATTTCTCCATCTTTGTCTTCTTTGCCATATCTTGTTACTTTCATTTATTGTCATTTAATTAATATAAGTTCTTAATTTGAAGATTAAATCTTGCTCATATTTTTTTCATATAAATTTTAAAGTAATTTTGCCAATTTTGTAAAAAGCACACTGCACTAAAGACTGGAATTTTATTGAATTTATACATGATTTGACTTATAGGATGTTTAAACCTGTAATCATGACAATTCTTTCTATATTTAGGTATCTTAACCTGCTTGTTAATAAAAAGTTTGCATAAACATCTTGTACAGTATGTGACAACTTTTAGGTTGGTACTTTCTTACAAATGTCATTTTACATTTCCTTAGTTGCCTAGAGTTAAAGATAAATTTGTAACTTGTTTGGCTTCTAAAGTTTTGGTAGACAGTTTATTAATTTTAATATTATCTGCAAAGATTTTATTGAATTTTTTATGAACACAATCATGGAAGTTATTATTAATAATTTTTTAAATATTTATTTTAAGTCTTTAGAATGCCAACATATTTTTGTAGTAACTATTAATACTTCTTTGCAATTATAGTCCATATTATTTTTCTGTGACTTATTTATAATATATAATATAATATAAAAACAAATATGACTCATGTCTTACTTAGATTAAGAATGTAAAGCTTTTGTTCTATATTATGCTTTCTTAAATTTGTATATGTTCTCTCTGAGGAAGAGTATATACCAGCTGGAGCTGACTTAAGCCAGTATCAAGAACATATATTAAGTCAAGCACTGCTGTACAAAACAGCAGCCAGCCTATAACCATCATATAATGCAAACAATAACTAGCTGGTGCTGAAATATTTTCAGATAAAAGGAAAATATTAAAAGATTAATTAGACTATTATCACTTTACCTTTTATTTTATGCTACTTATTACATAACTTTCTGTATCTCTATTATAAATTCATCCTACTTTACTCTGTGCTGTGGTGCTAAAACTCAAGCTCCTAGTAGCATATTTCTTTTTTCTAACTGGACTTTACATTAGATTTCTCTAACTGTGGTCTCTACAACTTCATGTGTTTGGGAGAAAATGTAGAAATTGGTATGTGTTCTTGCTTCCTATTCATATAGTATCACTCCAGAAGTGGGCTTTTTCCCTCAGTTGTCATGTTTGGTTCCCTGCGGTTATTGGTTTTAGAATCTATCATTTCTCCATATTCATATGTTGTGCTTCCTTGGAGGCCCTAGTATAAACCTCAGTTACTATCTCTAACTCACCTCTCTATTTTGAGTCTATGAGCAAAGAATTGATTCATTTGCCAAACTCCTAAGTACTGCCATTACCAGCTATTATCTCTCATGAAGAATTCAACCTTCACAGGCTTGTCCTTCAATTTTGTATGATCTAATAATTCTAACCTCTTCTTTCATATTCTTCCCAGACCTACTTTACCTTTCATGGTATTCAAGATTTGAATTTTCAGTCATTGTATGCCTATTGATAGAATTCATGTTATAGGTTTTCTCTGGTAAATTAAACACTTTAAAATTTATAATTTTATCTTCTTCCCCACCTCAAATGAGAAAATTCAAAGTGTCATCATTACCTGTGATTTTGTGGTATGTTTTTATAGTTAAAAATACGTTAGGAGTTTTCTTATTCATAGTCTGTTTAGCAAGGTTTTATCAGGAAATTAAGTTGACATTTACTAAAATTGTCTCCGCATATTTTAATAATTATATATTTTTCTTCATTCTCATATTGTAGAGTTCTGAATATTAAACTAATCAGCAGTGTACTCTATGGATAGAATTGAATGTGATAGATAATTCTTTTCATATATTGTAGAAATTAATTTGAACATGTATTGTTAGTACATTTCTACATGAGTTCGGTTTCCAGTTCTTTTATTTTTGTTTTATTGTGGTGAGAAAAAAAAACCCTACATAGTATTAGAGCTAGTCTGTTAATAATGATAAAATGTAAGTCAAAGTTATATAGCAAGTCTCTACTTCTCATTTTATTTTTTATGACTGGAACTCTGTACTAAATCAAAAAGCCTTCTTTCCTCACTAGCAGGTAAATATTTTAAGAAGTTCACTACTTTAGATGCAGAATATTCTTTTCCAACTCTACATATTGTTTATAACTTGCCTACATATATGTGAGTATATTACCAGGCTGTATATATATACATATATAATATATATAATGTTTTGATTAATAGATCTTCAAGTAATTTTTAAATAGTGAAACATGAGGTTTTAAAATTCCCTGTTAAAATTATTTTGACTGTTCCTCATTTCTTATAAATTATTAGGAATCTTCTATTTATCTAGAAATACCAAAAATTCTGAAAGGCAATTCTTTGAATCTGTATGTATTTTTAAATGGAGGAATCTTTTAATAATGTTGTCTCCCAATCTATAAACATAGTATTTCATTAGATTTAATTTATTCAAACTGTTGGTATTTTTTCACTATACAAGACTTTTGCCTCCATAGTTAATTTTGCTAATGTATTTTATTCTTGCTGAACTTATAGTATGTTCTTTATTACTTGATGTTTTTTTTCTAGATTATCCACTGTTGAAATATACAGAAATAGAAATGATCATTGAATGCTGACTCTTTTATCCTAAAACATTGCTGAACCATTTACTAGTTTTGTTGTATACATTTGTGTACCAATTTATAAGATCATATACTATCACACAGACCAGAGAAAAATTTATTGCTCTTAAAATATATAATTTTACTTATTTTTATTAATTATTTGTTAAATATGTGTCTACAGTGAATGTATGTATGTATGGCTGTGTGTGGGTGCATATACCACAGCTCATATATGCAGGTCAGAAGACAACTTGGGGAGCTGGATCTTTTTCTTGACTGTGGTTTCTGGAAATCAAGAATGGATCATGAAGTTTATACAGCAAGTGCTATGGAGCTATCACTACAGCCTGAGAAACCTTTTTTTCTTGATTTAGATATTTTATCATGTGAAATTTATCTCTCAATATATAAATGTAATACAGTTTCATAAAATGATTATATCTTTATCTATTTTAAACATGTTGAATATGATCCTTTAATATGCTATTCAGCTTGTTTTATTAGTGTTTTGCAATTATCTAGCAACGATAATGGAATTTTACTTTATTTACCACCACTTCTAGTGGTTAGCCCTATGAAATATGTCTGGTAATTCTCCCGCTTTAATAATTTTGGAACAATGACACAGTCTGAAAGTTTCAGTGCCTAATATTTTTCACAATACAGTATTAGCATTAGGATATAGAAACAAGGAAAAAGAAATTCTATCTCAATGAATAGATTGATGTAACCTTTAGAATATGTTAAATATTGTGAGTATGAGCATGTTTTAAAAGATAATTTGGCAGTCTGTTTCTTTGTTTATTTTCTGTTTTGCCCTAAAACCACCATCTATTTATTTATTTATTTATTTATTTATTTATTTATTTATTTATTTATTTATCTTTTTTTTTACATATGACCAAAATTATTATAGGTTTACTAATTCAACTTTTTTTTTTGTTTTCTTTTTTTTTTTCTTGGACTTCACACAGTCTGTGAGTTGTTTCTGGGGCAGTGCGAGCCTCTGGGGTTAGCATCCCACTATCAGTGACTGTATATTATGTCTGTTCTTTTGTGACTGGGTTATCTCACTCAGGATGATATTCTCTAGATGCAGGCATTTTCTTAAGAATTTGGTTAAGTCATTGTTTCTGGTGGCTGAGTAGTATTCCATTGTGTAAATGTACCACAATTTTTGTATCCATTCAACTACTGAAGGACATATGGGTTCTTTCCAGCTTCTGGCTATTATAAATAGAACTGCTATGAACATTGTGGTGCATGTATGTTTGTTGTACATTAAAGTGTCTCTGGGGTATATGCCCAGAAGTGGAATAGCTGGGTCTTCAGGTAGTATTATGTCCAATTTTCTGAGGTATCACCAGACTGATTTCCAGAGTGGTTGTATCAGTTTACAACCCCACCAACAGTGGAGAAATGTTCCTCTTTCTCCACAACCTCGCCAGCTACTGCTGTCATCTGAGTTTTGGATCTTGGCCAATCTGACTGGTGTGAGGTGGAATCTCAGGGTTGTTTTGATTTGCATTTCCCTGATGGCTAAGGATGTGGAGCATTTCCTCAGATGTTTCTCAGCCATTCGATATTCCTCAGTTGAGAACATTTTGTTTAGCTCTGTACCCCATTTTTAATGGGGTTGTTTGATTCTCTGGTGTCTAGCTTTTTGAGTTCTTTGTATACCTTGGATATTAAGCCTCTATCTGATGTGGAGTTGGTAAAGATCTTTTCCCATTCTGTTGGCTGCCATTTTGTTTTCTGGACAATGTCCTTAGCCTTACAGAAACTTTGCAATCTCATTAAGTCCCATTTGTTGATCTTTGACCTTAGAGCTTGAGCCATTGGTGTTTTGTTCAGAAAATTTTCTCCTGTGCCTATGTGTTCTAAGGTTTTCCCTACTTTCTCATCTAATAGTTACAGTGTATCTGGTTTAATGTGGAGATCTTTGATCCACTTACACTTGAGCTTTGTACAAGGAGATAAGAAAGGGTCTATTTTCATTCTTTTGCATGCTATTTATTTATTTATTGTCAATGATTGAATGGAGTAATAATACGAACTTACCTTGGCATTATACTTCTCAGTATCTTGAATACTGAAAAGTCCTCTTTTGATTTATAAATGTCCTTTGCTTTACAGAAAGTTTGAAATTTCCTGACGTCCCATTTATCAATTCTAGATATTAGAGTATAAGCCATTTTTGTTCTGTTCAGGAAAATTTCCTTCATGCCTATGTGTTCTAAGCTCTTTCCCACTTTCTCTTCTATTAGTTTCAATGTACCTGGTTTCATGTGGAAGTCATCAATCTACTTGGACTTCAGCTTTATACAAGGAGATAAGAAGGGATAAATTTGCATTGTTTTGCATGCTGAGTGCCAGTCAGCCCCTCACTGTACCTTCTCCAAAAGTGACCATATAGTTGGTCACAAAACAGGTCTCAACAGATTCAAGAAAGTCGAAACAATCCCATGCATCCTATCAATTCACCACGGACTAATACTCATCTTCAATAACAACAAAACCAACAAAATATCTACATACATATAGAAGCTGAACAATGCTCTACTCAATGAAAGCTTGGTCAAGGAGTAAATAAAGAAAGACATAAGGATTTGGTTTTAGAATTTAATGGAAATAAATGCACAACAAAACTAAACTTATGGGATACAATGAAAGTAGTACTAAGAGGAAATCTCATAGCTCTGAGTGCCTCCAAAGAGAAACTGGAGAGAGCATACACTAGCAGGTTCACAGCACACGTGAAAACTCTAGATCAAATTCAGAGCTGAAATCAACCAAGTAAGATGAAAAAGAACTATACAAACAATCAACAAGATAGAAAATCTCTTAGCCAGACTAACTAGAGGGCACAGAGAGAGTATCCAACTTAAGAATATCAGAAATGAAAAAGGAGACATAACAGCAGAAACAGAGAAAATTCTAAAAATCATCTGATCCTACTACAAAAGCCTAAAATTAACAAAATTGAAAAATCTGGAGGAAAAAAACAATTTTATAGACAAATACTAAGTTAAATCAGGACCAGATAAACAATTTAAGCAATCCCAATACCCCTACGGAAATAGAAGCAGTTATCAAAAGCCCCCCACTCGCCCCTCCCAAAAAAAAAGTCCAGGACAAGATATGTTCAGTGCTTAATTCTATCAGGCCTCCATAGAAGACCTAATTCCAATACTCTTCCATCTATTCCACAAAATAGAAACAGAAGGAACACTACTCAACTCATTCTTTGAAGCCACAATATGCTCATACCTAAACCACACAAAGATCCTGAAGAGCTGAGGGGGGGTTGCAACCTCATGGTAGGCGCACCATTATCAACCAACCAAACCCTCCCATGGATTTCCATGGAATCCCATGGACTAAGATACCAACCATTGAGTACAAATGGAGAGAACCATGGCTCCAGTTGCATATGTGGCAGAGGATGGCATTGTGTGTCGTGGGTGGGAGAATAGGCCTGTGGTCCAGTGAATGCCCGATTTCCTAATGTGAGTAAATGCCAGTGAGAGTGATTAAGAGATATACCTTCATGGAAACAAATTGAGGAAAAAGGGGGTGTGAGAAAGGGTAAGAGGGGATTACACTTGAAATGTAAATACAGAGAATATTCAATAAAATAATAAGAAAAAATTCTTGCAAATGGAATCCAAAAACATATCAAAATGATTGTTCACCATAGTCAAGCAAACTTCATCCCTGGAACGCAGGGATGGTTAAATATATAGAAATCCATCAATGTAATCCAGTGTACAAACAAAATGAAAGAAAACAACCACATGATCATCTCATTAGGTGCTGATGAAGCATTTGACAAAATTTAGCAGCCAGCCCTTCATGTTAAAAGTCATGGAAAGATAAGAACTTCAAGGCCCACGCTTAATCAGAGTAAAAGCAATATACAGTAAACCTGTATCCAACATCAAACTAAATGGTGAAAACTTGAAGCAACCCCACTGAAATCAAGGAATAGACAATGCTGCCCATTCTCCCCGTACATATTCAATATAGTACTGGAAGTACAAGGCAGAGCAATCAGACAGCAATAGGAAGTCAAAGATAAACAAATTGGAAATGAAGAAATCAAAATATCACTGTTTGCAGATGATATGACAGTATAATTAAGTGACCTGAAAAATTCCACAAGAGGACTCCTACAGCTGATTAAAAAAAAAAAAAAAACTAAAAACAAAACAAAACAACAACAAAACAAAAACTTTAGCAATGTGGATGTATATAAAATGAACTCAAACAAATCAGTAGCCTTCTTTTACCCAAAGGATAATCTGGCTGAGAAATAAATTAGGGAATAGACACCATTCACAGTAGTCACAAAGAATATAAAATATCTTGGTGTGACCCTAACCAAGCAAGTAAAAGATCTGTATGATAAGAACTTCAAATCCAATATATACAAGGAATTCAAGAAGCTATACCTAGAGAATCAAAGAATCCTATTAAAAGTGGGATTCAGAGCTACACAGAGACTTCTCAATAGAGGAATGCCAAATGGCTGAGAAGCGCCTAAAGAAATGCTCAATATCCCTAGTCATCAGGGAAATTCAAATAGAAACAACCCTAAGATTGCACCTCACACCTGTCAGAATTTCGAGGATCAAAAACTCAAGTGACAGCAGATGCTGGCAAGGATGTGAAGAAAGAGGAGCACTCCTCCACTGTTGGTGGGGTTGTAAACTGGTACAACCACTCTGGAAATCAGTCTGGAGGTTCCTCAGAAAATTGGACATAGTGCTACCTGAGGACCCAGCTATAACACTCCTGAGCATATACCCAAAAGTAGTTCCAATATCTAACATGGACACATGTTCAACAATGTCCATAGCAGCCTTATTTGTAATAATCAAAAGCTGGAAAGAACCCAGATGTCCTTCAACAGAGGAATGGATTCAGAAATTGTAGTACATATACACAATGGAGTACTACTCAGCTATTAAAAACAATGAGTTCATAAAATTCCTAGGCAAAGGGATAGAACTTGAAGCTATCATACTGAGTGAGGTAACCCAGTCACAGAAGAAAACTCATGGTATGTACTCACTTATAAGCAGATACTAGTTGCTCCCCCCATGCTAAATACCAAAGAAACCATCCACAGAACTTATGAAGCTCAAAAAGAAGGAAGAACAGAATGTGGATGCCTCAGTCCTTCATAGAAGGGAGAACAAAAATGGGAGGAAATACAAGGTCTACAGCTAACTATTGCACATAAGGCGAAGGAAATATTGTATAACAGACAGTGGAATGGCTGTAAAAGTCATTGGAACAGCAATTCTGTTGTGAGATTGTGTCTTCAGGGAATATCAATGAAGCTATAGCCAGAAAGGCTCAACAATATGGCTACCTAGATAAGAACTGAATAATGACATCATCAGTAGACACGGCACATAGAATGGAAAATCTCAGATGGCCCCAACACTAGACAAATAATTATAGACAACCAAAAAATGCTCAAAGTAGAAGAAATAATCTCTCTCAGGTAAGAGTTTCCCAGTTGGTTATCCAATATCGAGTGGTTAGCTCTGAACTCATGTTCCTGGGAGTACATGATGCCAGTTTAAAAGCTTGTATTAATATATTCAGACATATGTACAGACATATTTATACATGTAAAAACAATTTTAGAGCACTGTTGTGTATTTGAGGGACTGAAAGTAGGAAATATGGAAAATGATGTTAAGTATAAATTCAAAATTAAAATTACTTAGGTTAACAATTATGTAGAAAAATGAAACTTAAAGATCACAATAAAGAAAGTACAAAACCCAAAGAAAAACAAAACTTGAAAAAATGTTCCTAATGTTACTAATAAAACAAAAATTATGTAAATTTACACAGGTGTCATTAGACATGGTCCTCGAAAACTTGTGTATTGTAAAAACAGAAGAAAATCTTTACAATGTGAAGGATAAAGATATTTAAAATTGATATGTTCTGAAAAAATAAGATGGAAAAAGAATAAGTATCAATGAGGGCACTGAAAAAGAGCACTCGTGTTCACTGCAAGTGCAAAGGTAACCTGGTACAGTGTCAAAATCAGTATAGAGAATTTTGGAAAAGACACCAAAAGTTATGACTACCATAAGACCCAGTTATACTCTTTTTGTAAATACCTCAAAGGTTCTAAGTCAATGTCCACTTAGATTCTAATGTATCTTAATTTATTGTTGCACTGTACATAATATCTAAGAAATGGAGCCAATCTAGATATTCATCAACAAATGAAAAAAATAATATATAGTACATTCACAAAGTATAGTTTTATACAATAATTGAAAACTAAATCATGTAGCTCATGTTTTGACTCACTAGCAGTGTGTCTTCTTAGTACTTATGGGACCCTTAGTTCAGTTCTAGACACAATCAATAAAGAGAAAATAATAAAATTGTGACAATTTGTAGAAAATTTACAGAACTGGAAGTCAATGTGTTAAGGAAAGCATCAGAATCCACCTCTCTCTGTTTCCGGAGTGTAGATCCCATGATATTTATTTAATTCCCTTGTAGGATTCATGCTATGGGGGCATGACAGTACATTCAAACTGTAACCCCCCAAGAACATAAAATAAACACCTTTTTTTTTCTTAAAGTTATCATTGCCAGGTGTTTGAACACTGCAACAACAAATGTAATTAATACCATCCCAGATGATGTCTTGTTGTTTTCTGAGTCTGAAATTTCATTTCGGCTATTTGGGACTTGTGGTGGTATTCTTTAATTAAATTTTTGGTACTTTTTCTTAATCTTTCCCCCTGGTTTTCATATACTGTTCAATTTGTTCTTCAGAATTCTGCAGAATGTTTCATTACACCTTCATTATATTTCAATATTAACATTTTTCTTCTGTTTGATCAAGTTTGTTGATGTATTTCATAAGGAGAGTGCTTATTTCATCTGTATTAGTCAGGGATTTCTAGAGTCACAGAACTTATGGGTAGTCTACATATATTAAGGAAACTTGTTGATGACTTATAATCTGTAGTCCAACTTCCAAACAATGGTCAGCAGCAGCTATGAATCAAAAGCCCAATAATCTAGCAGTTGTTCAGTCCCATAAGACAAGCAGGTGAAGAAGAGTATATCTTCCTTCTTCCAATATCCTTATGTAGGTCTCCAGCAGAAAGTATGGCCCAGATTAAAAGTACATAGCACCATGCCTGGATCTGGAACTTGTTTTGTCCCAGATGACATTGAGCTCAGAGATCTCCTTTCTTTATTCTCCTTGGTTTAATAGTCACTATACCTCAAGATCTCCATTCCAAGATCAGGTTAGAAACTTGTATCTCCCAGCCTCAAGATCAGGATCACAGTTGAACCTTCCAATTCTATATTGTAATTCATTGCAGACATAGTCAGGCTGACAACCAGGAATAACCACTACAATCCAACCATTGTCAACTTGACACAAGTAAATCTTATGTCCACATTAAACAATAACAAGATCATAAATACGCCTGCCTAACATGATATAACTATTCTCCATATAATTGCAAATGCACTTGTAAATTTACAATGGATCAATGTTCCTTGGAACCATTCTTCTAGTATTTCAACTTAAATTGATGTTAAAGAAATTGAAAGAAAGACAAATGTGTTCTTAGCAAAATAAAATGGAAGCATTTATATTACTTTATAATTATTATGCAACTGGTTATATGGCTTTAACCAGATTTATCTACCTTCCTCTACTACCCATTCTGTATTTCCTCTACACTCCGCAAGCACATCAGCAGGTCTTGGCTCTTTTTCTGGAGGAGTGACTCATACCTTCATTCCTGATGGTTCCTGGTCTTCTGTCATCTTGCTTGGATTAGGCTTTTGTAGTTTTGCATTGACTTTAGTCTCTGGACATGGTAGTACTGTGTGGAATTTCATGACAATGAATAAAGTATTCTGTAAGTCCACAGATGGTGGCTTTCATAGAAGCATTACATGTAAAAACGGCAAATATATAACTTGAATAAGTATCTACTTCAGTAAGAACAAAATGTCCTTTCCATGGAAGAATAGGGCCAATGTAGTCAATCTGCCACCAGGTTGCTGGCTGGTCACCTCAAGAAATGGTGCCATATCTGGAGCTCAGTGCTGTTCTCTGCTGTTGGCATATCTGGCACTCAGTAGCAGCTGTAGCTAGGTAAGCCTTGGAGTGAAAGTTTGTGTTGTTGAGCCCAAACATTACTTCTATCTCAGCCACCATGTCCACTTTGTTCATGTGCCCACTAAGCAATGAGGAGAATGGCTCAAGGAAAAGGCTGACTGTGCACAGAACAGGACATCTTATGCACTTAATTATTGAAATTATTCTCAGGTAAAGTCACCTTTTGGTGAGCATTTACATGGAACACAAATATTTTCACATCCTTTGAACATTTGGAGAGATGTATCCACATACTTCTTCCCCAGATGTCTTTCTCATGAGTATTTTCAATTGTGATCTTTCCTAATCCCTGACCATCCATAGCCCAGACATGAGTCAGTGAACAATCATATATCTTCTGGCCATTTCGTTTTCTAAACAATCTGTAATACCATAGTCTGAAGTTCTGCTCACTGTGAAGATTTTCCTTTACCTTTGTCTTTCAGGGTTGTCCTGGAAAGGAGTTGTAATGCTGCAGCTGTCCACTTCTGAATGGTGCCTCCATAACATGCAGAGCCATCAGTAAACCAGGTCCTAGTCTTCTCTTCTTCAGTCAGCCCATCACAGGGAACACCCCATGAAGCTATAGGTGCATGCCTGGCAGCAGTTGGCATTGTAACAGGAGTAGAAACCATAGGCCCTTGAGCAACTTCTTCATGTAAATTGATTGTGTCTTCAGGACCTTCTTAGGACCAATCATGTATATACCACTTCCATTTGATAATAGGCTGCTGCTGTGTATGTTCTACTTTAAGACTTGAAGTTTCTGATAATGCCCAGCTCATGATGGGCAATTCAGGCTGCATGGTAACTTGATGTCTTATTGTCAAACATTCAATTTCCACTAAGGCCCAATAGGAGGCCAAGAGCTGTTTTTCAAAGGGAGAATAGTTGTCTGTAGATGATAGTGGAGCTCTGCTCCAAAATCCCAAATATCTCTTCTGTAATTCACCTACAGCAGCCTGCCAAAGGCTCTAAGCAGCATCCCTATCTGCTACCTTTAGAACCATAAGGTCTGCTGGATCATATGGTCTAAGTGGTAGACCAGCCTTGCTGAAGAGCAATCTCCTCTTCCAAGTCCCACACAAAGATAGCAGCTTTCAGAGTCACTTGGTAAATAGTCCTGAGTAATACTCCCATGTGAGAGATGTGCTGTCTCTAGAATCCAAATTGACCCACAAACATTCTCTTTCTTTCTAGGTGGTGGGAGGGGCTTGGTGCAATAACTTATCTTTCACTTAGAATTCATATCTCTCCATGGCTTCCACCACTGGACTCCTAAGAATTTCACTGATGTAGATGGTCCTTGAATTTTGGTTGGATTTGTTTACTATCCACTGATACACATATTTTACCAATGAGACTAAAGTGGTTGCTACTTCCTGCTCACATGGTTCAATCAGCATAATGTCATCAATACAGTACACCAATGTGATATTTTGTAGGGGATAAAAACAATCTAGATCCCTTCTAAGTTATGACACAAAGCAAGAGGGTTAATATATCTTTGATGCAAAACTATAAAGGTATACTGCTGGCCTTGCCAACAGAAAGCAAATTGCTTCTGGTGGTCCTTACGGACAGGTAGTGAGAAGAAAGCATTTGCTCGATCAATAGCTGCATATCAGAAACCAGAAGATGTTAATTTGCTCAAATGACAAAACTACATCTGGTACTGCAGCTGCAATCAGAGTTACTACCTGATTCAGTTTTCAATAGTCAAATGCCAAGCTTCATGATACATCTGTCTTCTGCACTGGCCAGATAGAAGATTTAAAGGGGGAATGTGTTGGGAACTACAACCCCTGCATCTTCTAAGTCCTTGGTGGTAGTGTTTTACCCAATTCCTCCAGAAATATGATACTGTTTTCAATTCACTAGTTTCTTTGGCAGAAACAACTCTAAAGGCTTCCATTTAGCCTTTCCAACCATAATAGCCCTCACTCCATAGGTCAGGGAACCATGTGAGAATTCTGCCAATTTCTAAGTATATCCATCCCAATTATATATTCTGGAACTGGGAAAATGATCAGAGGCTGTTTTGGGGTACTTACTGGACTTACTGTGAATCAGACATGAGTAAAAACTCCATTAATCACCTGTCTTCCATAAGCGTCTACCTTAACTGGAGGGCCACAATGTTTCATGGGATTGCCTGAGATCAGCATCATTTCAGAACCAGTATCCAAAAGACCCTGGAAAGTCTGATAATTAACTTTCTCCCAGTGTATAATTAACCCTTGTAAAAGGCCTTAGGCTCCTCTGGGGAAGAACTGGAGAAAGGGTAACAGCAAAACTTTTAGGTGTCTTATCAAGATCCTTCCTCAGGGGAACCTGGTCACCCCTTCATTCAAAGAGTTCTTCTGGGCCTTCAAACTAGCTCAAGTCTGAAGATTGATTTACTGTTTTTCTGTTGTGTTGGAATATACACTACTTGTGGTGGGAGATCTGGGTTCTGATGTTGCCAGGTTGTCTTGGTTTATGTTGCTACATATCTGTGCTTGCCTATTGCCCCCTTCTTATCTTTGTTGTTAGTTGATCTTGTTTGCTATGAATGAAGATTTTCTCTCCTGTGCATCTGTGGGCTGTGGGCTCCAGAGGGAGACTTTTCCTGGGCGTTCAGCTCTCTGTGGGCAGTCTGTGAATTCTGATGTGATGGACCTCCTTTAGCTTTGGATACAGATGGAGGCCCGAAGGGTACAGACCTCAAGCAGTATGGTGATACCTGCATCCTGAGAGTTCCATATTTGCTTTCAGGTAGTCAGTGGAGAGAGAATGTGAGCTCACCCATGGGCTCAGGAGGGAGAGTGCTCCTTTGTCTCCTCTGGGTGCTCAGCTCTCTGTGGGCAGGCCACTAGTTCTGATGTCTGTGAGCAGGCTCTGCCTATTGCTCTGGACGCAGATGGAGGCTGGACTACTCTGATCCCAAACTGCACTGTGATCCCTGTACCCTGAGAGTTTCAGGAGGTCTCTCCCCAAATAGTGAAGAGAAAGTGTGGGCCCACGTGTGGGCTCAAGAGGGAGAGAGAACTCCTGTGTCTCCTCTGGTTGATCAGGTCTCTGCAGGCAGGATGCTATTCCTGATGACTGTGTTGGCTCTGCCTGTGTCTGAGGGCTTTATTTATTCTTTAGTCTTTTTTTTTTTTTTTGTTTTTAACAGTTGAGGCTTTATTCTCTCCCCCAGCCGCCCCCAGCCCAGCCTCTGACTATTCCACATTCCATATTCTGTCTCCAACCCCAATGTCTAAAAGAGAATGTCTTATTCCCTCAATGCCCCCTTCCCAACCCACCAGACATTTCACTCCCTGGGGTCTCAAGTCTCTTGAGCATTACATGCATCTTCTCTCACTGAGTAAAGACCTGACAGTCCTCTGCTATATCTATCTCTATCTATCTATCTATCTATCTATCTATCTATCTATCTATCTATCTATCTATCTATCCATCCATCTATCTATCCATATGATGAGGGCCTCATATACACTTGTGCATGCTGCCTGGTTGGTGGCTCAGTGTCTGAGCAATCTCACAGATCCAGATTTGTTGAGGCTGCTAGTCTTGCTATAGGGCCGCCTTCCTCCTCTGGTTCTCCCAACTTTTCCCTAATTCAACCACAGAGTCATCAGATTCTGTTCATTGGTTGCTTGTAAATGTCTGCATCTGACTCTTACAGCTGCTTGTTGGGCCTTTCAGAGGGCATTCATGATAGGATTCTATTTGTCAGCACACCATAATATTAGTAATAGTGTCAGCCCTTGGGGGCCCCTCTTGAGATGGATTCCAATTGGGCCTGTCACTGGACCTCCTTTCATTCAGGTTCTTCTCCACTTTTGACTGTGCAGTTCTTTCAGACTGAAACAAATCTGACTCAGAGTCTTTCACTGTGCAATAGCAACCCCATTACAACTTGATGTCCTGTCTTCCACTGGAGGACTCTACAATTACCCTTCATCTATTGTAGGACATTTAATCTAAGGTCCCTCCTATATACATCTGAAAGACACTTACCTCCCAGGCCTCTGGTAACTTCTAGAGCCACCCCTTATCTCCTATCTCCCGAGGGTACCTCTTTCCATTCTTTCTGCTGGCCCTCAGTGTTTCAGTCCTGCCCCACCCATACCTGATCATGTTTCCGTCTTCCCCTCCCAGCCCACTTTCCAACCCAAGTCCTTCCCACACCCCTATAATTGCTTTCTTCTTCCTTTCAAGTGGGATTGAGGGTTCCTCACTTGGGCCCTTTGCTTTGTTAACTTTCTTGAGATCTGTATGCTGGGTATTCTGTAGTTTTTTGGCAAAATCCCCTTATTAGTGAGTTCACGCAATGCATGTCATTTTGTGTCTGAATTACCTCACTTAGGATGATATTTTCTAGTTTGATCCAGTTGCCTGAAAAAAAAATCATGATGTCCTAGTTCTTAATAGCTGAGTAGTATTTCATTGTGTAAATAAACCACATTTTCTGTATCCATTTTCTTTTGTGGAAAATCTGGGTTGTTTCCAGCTTCTGGCTATCATAAATAAGGTCACTATTAATCCAGTGGAATACATGCCTCTGTGGCATAGTCATATCCCTGAGAGTGGGATATAACTATTGGTTATGTCCCTGAGAGTGGAATAACTGGGTCTTCAGGTAGATCTATGTCCAATTTTCTGAGGAACCTCCAGACTGATTTCCAGAGTGGTTGTACCAGCTTACAACCCCACCATCAATGGAGGAGTGTCCCTCTTTCTCCAAAATATTGTCAACATGTACTGTCACATGAGTTTACAAAAGCCTATACTCAACAAAACTAGAAACATAGATCAAATGGAAGATTTTCTAGCCAGATACCACATACCAAAGTTAAATTTAGAGCAAGTAAACTATCGAAACAGGCCCAGATGCCATGGGGAAATAGAAGTCATTAACAAAGTCTCAACCAAAAAAATCTCAGGGCCAAATGACTTTAGTGAAAAATTCTATGAGACCTTCAAAAAAGACCTAATGCCAATATTCCTCAAACTATTCCATAAAATAGAAATAGAAGGAAGACTACCTGTTTCATTCTATGAAGTCACAATTATTCTGATACATGAACCACACAAGGAACCCTCCCCAAAAAAGAATTTCATACCAATTTCAGTTATTAATATTGGTGCAAAATATTCAATAAAATTCTTGCAAATCAAATCAAAGAACTCATCAAAACCATCATGTAACACAATCAAGTTGGCTTTATTGCAGGGATACAAGGTTGATTTAGTAAATGAAAATCTAATAATGTAATTTACTATATAATTAAACTCAAAAGAAAAATAATACTATCATCTCCTTGCATGCTTAAAGATCATTTGACAAAAGACAACACCTCTTCATGTTAAAATTATTGGAGAGATCAGGGATTCAATGCCCATATCTAAACACAATAAAAGCAATTTATTGCAAACCAACATCTAATGTCAAATTAAATGGAAGGATACTTGAATCAATCCCACTAAAATCAGGTACAAGACAAGGCTGCTCATTCTTCCCCTATTTATTCAAATTAGTACTCCAAGTTTTAGCCAGAGAAATAAGACAGTAAAAGGATATCAAGGGGATATATATATTTGCAAAAAAAGTCAAGGTATTGGTCTTTGTAAATGATAAGATAGTATACATAAGTGACCCCCAAAATTCTACCAGATAACTTCTACAGATAACAACTTCAGCAAAGTTGCTGGATATAAAATTAGCTCAAATAAATCAGTAGCCTGATAAACAATCTGAAAAATAAATTAGGGAAACTACTTTGAAAAATAAATTAGGGAAACTACTTCCTTCACAATAGCCACAAATAATATAAGATATCTTGAGGAAACACCAAACAAGCGAAATATCTTTATGACAATAACTTCAAGAATCTCAAGCAAGAAATGGAAGATCTCAGAAAATGGGGAGACCTCCCATGCTAATGAATTGGCAGAATTAATATAGTAAAAATGGTCATCATACCAAAGGTGATCTACAGATTTAATGTAATCCCCATTAAAATTCCAACACAATTCTTAAAAAACATGGAAAAAGCAATTCTCAAATACATCTGGAAAGGCAAAAATCCCAGAATAGCGAAAACAATTCTCAACAATAAAAGAGTGGTTGTATTAGTTTGCAACCCCATCAACAGTGGAGAAGGGTAAGGGCATAACATCTTCAATGTAAATATAGAAAATATCAAAAAATGGGGTACAAAGAATTTTCAACTGAGGAATACTGAATGGCTGAGAAGCACCTAAAGAAATGTTTGCCAGTCTTATTCATCAGAGAAATACAAATCAAAATGACCCTGAGATTCCACCTCATACCCAAGAGAATGACTAAAGACACAAACTTGGGGGACAGAAGATGCTGGTGAGAATGTGGAGAAAGAGGAACACTTCCTGGCTGGTGGAATTTCAAGTAGATACAACCACTTTGGAAATCAGTCTGGCTGTACTTCAGAAAATTGAACATAACGCTACCTGAGGACTCAGCTATACCACACCTGGGCATACTCTGAAATATGTTCTAAAATATAACACAGATACATTCTCCACTATGTTTATAGCAGCCATTCTTTTTTTAAGAACCAGAACCTGGAAATAACCCAGAATTCTCTCAACAGAGGAAGAAATACAGAAAATGTGGTACATTTACATAATAGTGTACTACTCAGCTATTAAAAACAATAACTTCATCAACTGCACAGGTAAATTGCACTGTCTAGAAAATATCATCCATAGTGAGGTAAACCAGTCACAAAAGAATTACACATGCTATATACTAACTGTAAGTTAATAATAACCAAAAAGAAGCTCGGAATACCCACAACACAACTCACAGACCATATGAAGCTCAAGAAGAAGGAAGACAAAATCAACACTATGTGTGTTGTAAAGAGGGACTGGTAACTAGGGGTAGCCATCAAAAAAATTCTCAATACCAGGAAAGTTAGATAATCTAGTTGGTGAGTATCAGAGAAAACTTTGTGAAGCAGAACGTTTCCTAAAGTTATGTCTCTCTGTGTTTTTCTCTGATGATGCATTATGGAATATAAAGCAGATTATTCTGCTGCCTCTGCTTGGTGAAAAAAAAAAGAAAATCTGATAAGTATGTTCTTCAGTATTATCCTAAATTATGAACACACAATACACTTACCAAATAAATAAATAAGATGTATAATCACAAATAATATTCAATTGTAAATACCAACTAATAGGTAATATACTCTAAATTTTAGCTAAAATTAAGTGAATATATAATTAATTTTATATTATGTTTTTATAATTCCTCTCTCATCAATTGAATAAATTGAGCAAGAGGGCAATTAAATAAGTGTTTCATATTCATACAATGAGAATTAACAAGATATATAAAATGATAAAAAGTCCTTCTCATATAAATTTAGTGCATATAATATATTACTTTGAATGCTAATTCATGAAATCTAAGCATACTGACTTTCTTGATTCATATATTTTTAATCCTTCAAAGTATTCTTTTTGCTTCACCTAAATAAAATTATATAAAGATGGTTGTATAGGGTTTCCATTAAGCCTTTATTTCCTAGATACTTTCTGAGGCACAGTAGGGTTTCCTAGAAATTAATTTGTCCTGACAACAGGGTTACAGATTGGAATATAATGATCAAAGAAGAAAAATCACTTTAAACAAAAAAAATAATAATAATAAATAGAAAACTGAGAATCACAGTCCTAGATGACTACACAGAAAAATAATAGACACACACAAACACACACACACACACACACACTCACACACACGCACACACACACATACACACATCTATGTGTGTGTTTATATACATATGTATATATGTATATATGTATATATACATATATGTGTAAATATTTCTGTTGAACTAGTGTTCTGAAGCTTTATGGTTATTATGGTTTGTACCTAATGTTTCATGTGTATTTTTTCTATATCGCTTTTCGGAGATCATATAGATTTCCATTTCATATAGATTTACTTCAAGCACAAGTAATATCTTCTAATAATATCAATAATAATGAGTCATCTGATAACAGTTACTAACTTTTAATTGTATATTTTTTCTGAAATTTCTGTTATGCTCTCAATTCAGGGAAATATGAATATCTTTATTTGGAAGATTTTAAATAAAATTTGATGTATTCAAGAATAAATCATAACATTATTTAATCATTTAAAATTATAATAGTGAAAAGAAATGCTTCATATGTCCATTATATAATTTACTATTCTACTTTGAGCTTGCCATGAATAACTTCTAAAGAAGAGCTCACTGAATATTGGAGAAGGTTGAAATACCTTATTTTATTTTACATTGTTTATATCTTGCTAATATCTTGATGGAATCAGTTCTAGTCTTTTTTTTATTTATACCTCATTAATAATTTTCCTATTGCATTACTTTTTGTTTCTTATTTTAATATGTAATGTGAAGTAGAAAGAAATAGTAAAATTGATGATGTTAAAAGTATGTAGCAAACCAGAATATGAAAGAAAATACTACTTTGACTGCTAATGATATTACAAGTTATTATATGTGATAAGAACTGTCTAAGAATGTTTATTTTCATCCTGAATACAAAGTAAGTGATGAAGATTCAGTGATGTGGACAATGAGTATTTGAAAGTAAAGCCTAATTTTTATTTGTGACTAGGATATTCTCTGAGTCATACTTTCAATATGCACAAAGGGATATGTGATTATATTATTAAAAGCAAAGTGTAGTGTTTGACAAGTGTAATGAAGTTCTTAATTGCAAAAGTCATATATGATTATCTCTACCATATCAGGTTTTTATGTAGAATAAATTGTGGCTCTGTTCTTTAACATAGTCTTAAAAAAACATGTAACACTTCTTCACATATATGCCTCAAGTAAAGCATATATGCAATTGTGATAAGTAAATATATTAGTTGTAAATCTTAGATCTTAGGGAAAAGAATTGTTTAACAAAGCTAACACACAAGGACAACTTGTGAGGAAAAGTTAGGTTGTGTGAGTTGCTATATCACTATGCCAGTGTGGCAGGTTGCCAGATCTCTGTAGCAAAGGTATTGAAAGGATCATTTATGACATTTGAGAAGCATCAAATTTTAATTTATTTTAAAAACTCTCTACATTATTCTAGTATAAATATTTTCTATATATTAGTAAATAATTAATTGTCTAGCAAATTTCAGTGTTTAGAATTAATGTGTCATCTTTGAGAAAACTAGAAGATGGAAAGGTTAATAAATGAATTATGTTGACAAGCTAATATATCTTGTTTCATTTATATTTTGCAAGAATTTAAGTGGTACCATTCATGTTCATACTAAAATACATATATAAAACAATTTATGGGCTTTCTAATTGATTATTCTATATTTCTAAAGAATTTTTTTTTTCAAATTTAATTTGGTATATTATTTTAATGTTCTACTTAGCACAAGGTGTAGTATTATAAAACTCATACTAAGAGTTCTGGTTTATATAGTAAATCATATCTTTGGGCACACAAGACACTAGATATATTTTTCTTTACTCAACAAAAGTCAATAAATGTTTCAGTTGCACTATTTCCACAGATCTACTTATCTGCTTGAAGAGAATCTTGTATGTTAACTGGTTAAAAATAGTAAACTTTTGAATATTTTCCATATATGTCTGTGTCCAAAAAGCTGATTTCCCTAGGGAGTCATTATCATGCGACTCACATTGTCACTCACCTACACTGTTGAACTTGCTTATCAAATTCTCTGCAAAACAGTGCAAGTTATTATGTGTCATAGGGCAGATTTGTGATAAACTATGTTAGAAACAAAGTAATGAATTCTTGACATTTATCCTGTTTGTAATAATATGGCTACTAATTTAATCAGATTTAATTTTAAGCCAGGAAGTTACATTTCCTTCTTCTATGTCATATAGAAATTCATCACATATTTTCTAGTTGAATCAGATTCATAGCTATATGCATCCCTATGCAAAATAAAAACGAAAGAACATTTCTTCCTTAATCTACCAAACTAGTTACCTGAGGTCATCATGATCCTGTGTGCACATTAACTTTAAAAGCAATTTCACTCTGTGCAAATTAAAATAAAACTACCTTCTAACAGCTCCCAGAGACAGTAATTGTCTAAAAACTATTAGAGGTTTTTTTTTTTATGTTTGTACATAATGCTAATGGAGTACACATTAAAATATAGTCTGTACCACGGTGAAGATAAACAAAGATCAACAAATCACAAGCAGAAGTATTGGTATTTAAAAGCTTTTGGTTGCTATACACCTTCTGCTCTTTATTGAACTAGGTCATGGTAAATGTTTGTTTTTAAAGTGAGGGATGGTTGTTAAATATTGTTTCTGTAAACATTTTCCAGAAAAAAGAAATTTATTTTAACATTTGGTCGCTTTTCATCTTAGAGTAATGAATGACATAATGGAAGTTCAGTATCTGAGGTCATGAATAAGGAGAATATTTATTATGGGCTGAAAAAATAAATCCTTTACCATTTTCAATGATTCAATGTATGAAATAATATCATTTTTTATTGAATCTTTTTTTGAACGACTTTATTTTACAAAACAAAGATAAATGTACAGATTTTAAAAATATTTTGCTTAAAATTATACATTTTTGACAGTACTGTTTTTTCAGATATTAAAATAATTTTTACATAAAACTATGTGAATATATTTTTAGTCAGTACTTAATTTTTTCAAGGGCTTGACAGTATGCATTGAAAACCTAATAGTTACAATGAGCATAAAATACATGCAAAACAAAACACAACATGGAAATTGTCAAAGTCTTCTTGTTTTGTAAATATATTTTATTTGTTTTCTTTATTTCTTGGACTTCATACAGTCTGTGAGTTTTTTCAGGGGGAGTGCAAGCCTCTGGGGTTAGCATCCCAATATCAGTGACTGCATATTATGTCTGTTCTTTTGTGACTCGGTTATCTCACTCAGGATGATATTCTCTAGATGCAGCCATTTTCTTAAGAATTTGGTTAAGTCATTGTTTCTGGTGGCTGAGTAGTATTCCATTGTGTAAATGTAACACAATTTTTGTATCCATTCATCTTCTGAAGGACATCTGGGTTCTTTCCAGCTTCTGGCTATTATAAATAGAGCCGCTATGAACATTGTGGTGTTCATATATCTTTGTTGTGTATTAAAGTGTCTCTGGGGTATATGCCCAGAAGTGGAATAGCTGGGTCTTCAGGTAGAACTATATCCAATTTTCTGAGGTATCGCCAGACTGATTTCTAGAGTGGTTGTATTAGTTTGCAACCCCACCAACAGTAGAGAAGTGTTCCTCTTTCTCCACAACCTCACCAGCATCTGCTGTCATCTGATATTTGGATCTTGGCCAATCTGACTGGTGTGAGGTGGAATCTCAGGGTTGTTTTGATTTGCATATCCCTGATGGCTAAGGATGTCCAGCACTTCCTCAGATGTTTCTTGGCCATTCAGTGTTCCTCAACTGAGAATGTTTTGTTTAGCTCTATACCCCATTTTTTAATAGGGTTTTTTGATTCTCTGGTGTCTAGCTTTTTGAGTTCTTTGTATACCTTGGATATTAGGCCTTTATCTCATGTAGAGTTGGTAAAGATCTTCTCCCATTCCGTTGGCTGCCGTTTTGTTTTCTTGACAATGTCCTTAGCCTTACAGACACTTTGCAATCTCATTAAGTCCCATTTGTTAATATTTGACCTTAGAGCTTGAGCCATTGGTGTTTTGTTCAGGACATTTTCTCCTGTGCCTATGTGTTCTAACGTTTTCTCTACTTTCTCATCTAATAGTTTCAGTGTATCTGGTTTAATGTGGAGATCTTTGATCCACTTACCCTTGAGCTTTGTACAAGGAGATAAGAAAGGGTCTATTTTCACTCTTTTGCATGCTGAGTGCCAGTTGGACCAGCACCATTTGTTGAATAGGCTGTCCTTTTTCCATTGAATGTTTACTGCTCCTTTGTCAAAAATCAGGTGACCATATACATGAGGGCTCATTTCTGGATCTTCTATTCTATTCCATGGATCCACATGCCTATTTCTGTACCAGTACAATGCAGTTTTCAGCACAATTGCCTTGTAATATAGCTTGAGGTCAGGGATAGTGATTCCCGCAGATGTTTTTTTGTTGTTGAGGATGGATTTAGCTATTCTAGGTCTTTTGTTATTCCATATGAAATTGCACATCGATCTTTCCAGTTCCATGAAGAACTGGGTTGGAATTTTGATGGGGATTGTATTAAATCTGTAGATTGCTTTTGGTAGGATGGCCATTTTTAAGATGTTGATCTTTCCAATCCATGAGCATGGGAGATCTTTCCATTTTCTGAGATCCTCTTCAATTTCTTTCTTTAGAGGTTTGAAGTTCTTGTCATACAGGTCCTTCACTTGCTTAGTTAGAGTCACACCAAGGTATTTCATAGTTTTTGTGACGATTGTGAAGGGTACATTTTCCCTAATTTCTTTCTCCACATGTTTGTCCTTTGAGTACAGGAAGGCTACTGATTTGTTCGAGTTAATTTTGTATCTAGCCATTTGCTGAACTTGTTTATCAGCTGTAGGAGTTCTCTGGTGGAATTTTTGGGGTCACTCAAGTACACTATCATGTGATAGGCAAAGAGTGATGTTTTTATCTTTTCCTTTCCGATTTGTATCCCCTTGATCTCCTTTTGCTGTCTAATTGCTCCAGCCTGGACTTCCAGTACTATGTTGAATAGGTAGGGGGAGAGTGGGCAATCTTGTCGAGTCCCTGATTTTAGTGGGATTGCTTCAAGTTTCTCGCCATTAAGTTTGATGTTGGCTGTTGGTTTGCTGTATATTGCTTTTATTATGTTTAGGTATGGACCTTGGATTCCTGTTCTTTCCAGGACTTTTAACATGAAGGGGTGTTGTATTTTGTCAAATGCTTTCTCAGGGTCTAGTGAGATGACCATGTGATTTTGATCTTTGAGTTTGTTTATATGGTGGATTACACTGATGGATTTCCTTATATTAAACCATCCCTGCATCCCAGGGATGAAGCCTACTTGGTCATGATGAATGATTATCTTGATGTGTTCTTGGATTCGGTTTGCAAGGATTTTGTTGAGTATTTTGGCATCAATGTTCATAAGTGAGATTGGTCTGAAGTTCTCTTTCCTTGTAGGGTCTTTGTGTGGTTTAGGTACGAGGGTTATTGTAGCCTCAAAAAATGAGTTAGGTAGTATTCCATCTGATTCTATCTTTTGGAATAGTTTGGAGAGTATTGGTGTTATATCCCCAATAAATGTCTGATAAAATTCTGCACTGAACCCGTCTGGACATGGGCTTTTTTTGGTTGGGAGACTTTTGATGACTTTTTCTATTTCTTTAGGTGTTATAGGGTTATTTAGATGGTTTACTTGGTCCTGGTTTAACTTTGGGATCTTGTATCTGTCTAGGAATTCATCCATTTCCTCCAGATTTTCCAATTTTGTGGAGTATAAGTTTTTGTAGTAGGACCTGATGATTTCTGGAATTTCCTTAGTTTCAGTTGTTATGTCCCCACTTTCCTTTCTGATGTTGTTAATTTGTATACTCTCTCTTTGCCCTCTAGTTAGTCTTGCTAGGGGTTTATCAATCTTTTTGATTTTCTCAAAGAACCAACTTTTGGTTTTGTTGATTTTTTCAATGGTTCTTTTTGATTCTATTTAGTCTATTTCTGCCCTAATTTTGATTATTTCTTGTCGTCTACTCTTTTTGTGTATATCTGCTTCCTTCTGTTCTAGAGGTTTTAGCTGTGCTGTCAGGTTGCTTATGTCAGCTCTCTCCAGTTTCTTTTTGGAAGCACTTAGGGCTATGAGTTTTCCCTGCAGTACTGCTTTCATTGCATCCCATAGGTTTGGGTATGTTTTGTTTTTGTTTTCATTGAATTCTAGAAAATTCTTAATTCCTTCTTTTTTTATTTCTTCTTTGACCCCGCTATCGTTTAACAGAGCATTGTTTAGTTTCCATGTGTATGTGGGCTTTTGTTTTCTTTGTTGTTGTTAAAGACCAGGCGTAGACCATGGTGATCTGAGTGGATGCATGGGAGTATTTCAATCTTCTTATATTGATTGAGGCTCGCTCTGTGTCCAATTATGTGGTCAATTTTCGAGAAGGTGCCATGGGGTGCTGAGAAGAAGGTGTATTCTTTTACTTTAGGATAATATGTTCTGTATATATCTATTAATTCTAGTTGGTTCAAAGTCTCTGCTAGTTTTGCAGTGTCCTTGTTCAGTTTCTGTTTCCATGATCTGTCCATTGGTGAGGGTGGGGTATTAAAGTCTCCCACTATTATTGTGCGGGGTGAAATGTATTTTTTGAGCTTTAGTAGGATTTCTTTTATGAATGTGGGTGCTTTTTTATTTGGAGCATATACGTTAAGGACTGAGAGTTTCTCCTGACAGATTTCCCCGGTAATGAGTAAAAAGTGTCCTTTCTTATCTTTTTTGATAACTTTTGGTTGGAAATTTACTTTATTCAATATTAGAATACCCATTCCAGCTTGCTTCTTGGAGCTGTTTGCTTGGAAGTTTTTTTCCCACCCTTTAACTCTGAGATAGTGTCTGTCATTGTCTCTGAGATGAGTTTCCTGTATGCAGCAAAAGGCTGGATTTTGTTTATGTATCCAGTCTGATAGCCTATGTCTCTTTATTGGGGAGTTGAGTCCATTTATGTTAATAGATATCAAGGAATAGTTGTTTCTGTGTCCTGCCAGTATTGCTTTTGTGGGTTGAGTTGTGTCTGTGTCTTTTTCTTCTTTTAGTTTTCTTGTTTAGGTGTTTTCTTGTTTTTACTAAGCTGTATTTTCCCTCATTGTATTGGGTTTTCCACCTATAATTCGTTGTAGTGCTGGGTTTGTGGTCAGATATTGTGTAAATTTAGATTTGTCTTGAAATATCTTCATCTCTCCATCGATGGTGATTGATAGTTTTGCTGGGTATAGCAGCTTGGGCTGGCACTTGTGTTCTCTTAGGGTGTGCATGATGTCTGTCCAGGCTCTTCTAGCTTTCATAGTCTCTGTTGAGAAATCGGGTGTGAGTTTGATTGGCCTGCCTTTATATGTTACCTGACCTTTTTCCCTTACTGCTTTTAGTATTCTTTCTTTGCTTTGGGCACTTGATGTTTTTACTATTATGTGTCGGGAGGTATTTCTTTTCTGGTCCAACCTATTTAGAGTTCTGAAGGCTTCTTTTATGCTCGTGGTCATCTGATTCTAGAGGGTAGGGAAGTTTTCTGCTATAATTTTGTTGAAGATATTTGCTGTGCCTCTTAGTTGATACTCTTCTCCCTCTTCTATTCCTATTATCCTTAAGTTCGGTCTTCTCATTGTGTCCTAGATTTCCTGGACATTTTGGGTTAGGAGATTTTTGTTTTTTGCATCTTCTCTGGCTGTTTTATCTATGTTTACAATGTTGTCTTCTGCCCCTGAGATTCTCTCTTCCATCTCTTGTAATCTATTGGAAATGCTTGCTTCTGTGATTCCTGATTTCTTTTTTAGGTGTTCTACCTCTAGGGTTATCTCTTTTTGTGTTCTCTTTATTGTGCCAATCTCTGTTTTAATTTCTCTCTTCCATTCCTTTATTTCTTTGGTTCTTTTTTCCTCTAGTTCTTTGAGTTCTTTGAGTGTTTTTCTTTTTTCCTCTTTAAAAGCTTCTGAATCTTTTTGCTTTTCCTCCCGTTCTTGTTTAAGTATCTCTATCAGCATCTTGAGGTATGATTTCACGTCTGTGTCTTCCTTTTCTGGAGTGTTTGGAATTCCGATGTTTGCTGTTATGGGAGAGCTGGGTTCTGGTGTTGCCAGGTTGTCTTGGTTTCCTTGGGATATACTCTTTTGCTTTCCTCTTGCCATTTTGTTGTCAGTGATATGTTCTTGCCTTTCCCTTGTATCTGGTCTGTATCCCTGGATCTCCCCTGGTCCAGGTGTCAGATTGGTGGAGCCCTTTTCTATGCCTCAGAGTTGTCGGGTGGGAACAGAAGTTCCAAAGTTCTATTCCTGGTTGCTTGATCAGACAGTGCGGGGCAGGGCAAGGCAGAGGTTGCACTTTCCATGTTCACTCAGCAGAGATCTCTCTGCTCCCTGGCAGCCCAGGTCTCCCACCCACCAGTTGCTCAGCCTCTACTAGCGCTTATTGAATCTCAAAATTCAAGTGGAGTATAGTTTTGAATTTTTGTACTATGACAATGTATTATGTTTTCTTAGTTGATGAAAACAAATGTATATAGTTTTATATCTTTATTTTAAAATAACTACTTAATTGTAAAATCTTGTTAAATATAGCATGAAAATACACACACAGAGACACATAATTTATAATGAAAAATCGGGATAGTCAACATTTTTATATACTTAAGCTTTAAAAATTTTACTAATTTGCAATAACTTTGCATTTATGGGATTTAGTCTGATCTTTTAATTTATGTATATAATATTTACTAAATGAATCAAGGTAATTAAATTTTCTGTGTTGTTAACATTAGAGGTGAGTTTGGAGACTTTGGGGAATAAAAATAGTCATAAAATAAATAAATGCAGAATAATAACCCATTGTGCTGCAGAACACTAGAAGTAATTATTGCTATCTATTTCTAGATAATTGTTAACCATCTTTTCTCTATTTTGTTTATCCAGTATCCATTTCCGTAGTAAATTATACCACTTCTCTATTCAGATTAGTATTTCTGTCAGCTACATATAGCAGAGAACTTAAAATATTTAGTTTTCTGTGTCTAAATTATCTTGCTTAATATGATAGTATACTACTTCATCCATTTTGCAACAAATGAAGGGTAACATTCTTTCCATGACAGAAAATATTGTAATGAGTGCATACAAAACATTTTGATACTTTCATCAGCTATTGGGCACTCAGACTCCTAACATATCTTAATTATTGTAATAGATTAGTTACAATAATTATTGCAAAGAAATTAACATAGATATGAAGATATTTCTTTTATATAAAACACAAATATAAAAAGTAGTATGCTACCAATAATATTTACTCAATGTACTTTAAGTTCATTAACTTATTTTGTTTTTCAAATTTAGAATTATAAGACTATCTTTTTATTTAGACTACTAGACAAGATTTTAAGTGTGATGTTTTTTTCTTTAGTTGAAGCAGACCATGTGAGAGTAAAACCACAAAAGTGCTTTACGGATACTGTTTTTATTCAATTCTTTTCAATATTTTTAGATTGGGTACTTTGTACCATTTACATTTTTGGTTGGATACATAGCAATATAAAAACAGGGATGAACCCAGCCCTCAAGTTTTTGTTGAGGCCTGTTTTGTGATCGATTATATATTCAGTTTTGTAGAAGGTGCCATGAGATGCTGAGAAAAAGATATATTCTTTTGTTTCAGGCTGAAATTCGATAGATGTCTGTTATATGCATTTGGTTCATAGCCTCTGCAAGTTTTGCTATGTCTCTGTTCAATATCTGCTTCCATGATCTGTTCATTGATGGGAGTGGGGTACTGAGTCTCCCACTATTATTGTTTGTGGTATAATATATGCTTTGATCATTAGTATGGTTTCTTGTATGAATGTGAGTATCCTTGCATTTGGAGAAAAGATGTTCATTCAGAATTGAGAGTTCATCTTGGTAGATTTTTCTTTGGTGTGTATGAAGTGTCCTTCCTTATGTTTTATAATAAAATTTAGTTAAAAGGTTTTTTTTTTATTAGATACTAGAATGGCTAGTTCAGCTTGTTTGTTGGGACAATTTGTTTGGAATTATTTTTTCCAGCCTTTTACTCTGAGGCAGTGTCTGTCTTTGTTGCTGAGGTTCCTTTCCTGTATGCAGCAAAATGCTGGGTCCTGTTTAAGTATCCACTTTGTTAGTCTATGTTTTTTTATTGGGGAATGAAGTCCATTGATGTTAAGAGATATAAAGGACCAGTGATTGTTGTTTCCTGTTAGTTTTGTTGTTAGAGTTTGAATTATGTTTATGTGGCTAACTTCTTTTGGAGTTTTGGAAAGATTACTTTCTTTTTCTAGGGTATATTTTTCTCATTTTACTGGAGTTTACTTTAGAAACAGGTAATGTATATCATGAAAATTCTCTTGTGTTTTATTGTAATTTACATGTGTATTTACAAAAGAAAACCCCATAATCTTGGCTGTTAGGGTCATTCCGGATTACAATCCAGAGTCAGGCACTGTGATGCACAGCTTTAATCTCAGCACTAAGGAGACAGAAGCAGGAAGATCTCTGTAAATTCAAGGGCAGTCTTTTCTACATAGTGAACTCTAGAACAGCAAAGACCTTTTACAAAGTATCTACTTCCCCCTCAAAAAATCACCATCTAAATATCAGCACCACATGTGCAGAGGATCATTAGTGAATTAAAATCCCTTAATTGTGATTTAATCACATTTAGTCATGCAGTAAAGTTGGTCATTAATTAAGAATAATTAAGACGTTAGGTACATGACTAATATTATGAAGGAGGAAGTTCAAATGACATGAGTAAAAACAAACAAAACAGAAAACATGACTGTGTCTGTGTAATGGAGGATAAAAATCGCACACTGGGTCAGAATTCAAGTCTTAAATATCCACTGTATCGTCATGAAGAAGAATGAAATTAAATTCTTATGACTTCAAGGGCAAGAATAAATACAATAAGCTAAAGGAAGGCAAATGTAATTTAAATTAAAAAAAAATTTCTGTACCAACTGACCAAAATTGGAAGGATCATCTCAGGACATGAGAAGTTCTCTGTCATATAAGCTGTTCAAACCTGTGGTTAATGACATGAAGTAGGTGTTGCATGAGAGACAATTAAGATGTTGGCATGATAAGAAAAGCATGGGTAAATTGAGCAAATTTTAAAGGGGCTTTATTTTATTTGACTTAATTTTTCTTATAAAGTACTTGTTCTCCTTAAATATTACAAAACTCAAAATATTCTTATTCAGTCTAAGATGTTGGCAAATCCATACTGTTCTTTTTGTAAATGTGTACAGATAGGTGAACTGGAATGTTTTAATGCAGGAAGAAACACAAAGTGAGAGATTTATTGGAATAGATGAGTCCTGAGGTTTCTTTCTATGTCCAGTCTCTAGAATTAAAATTTTGACAGAACAAAGAGGAAAGAGTAATCATTTTTCACAATCACTATATGTTGATGTGAGTAAAGGTAATATATTGTTTCTTGTCCTAAGGATATTCTCACCTCTCTTGTGTAGATGGGGGATATCACAAATACAACTCTACTGTACCCTTAAAGTTATCTGGACAGTTGTGGATCATAGACATCATAACTCAGTGGGATTTTTTGTTGTTTCCCTTCTTTTGAAATTTGTATTATGCCTTTGGTAGCATGAAAATTAATTCTTAGAGAGGAGACTTACAGATTGTATCTAACCATCCAGTATCAGATCTTCTTCCTCTGAGTGTATTATTTCCTCAAGTATTCCCTGTAATACTGGCTTGTTTTTGGGTAAAATGCCCCATGTTTTACTCTTTGGAAGTGTTCTTGCCTGGGGTTTAGGATTGTCATTCAAAGACATTTGATGTTTGCCATGTTTGTGAGCTGGTACCTATCCCTTACAGCGTTTAATGTTGATGCTCTCCTTTCTAATTTTGACATTTTGACTATTAATTTGCTATGTTGATGTCTTTTTCTGTTCATGTGTATTTGAGGCCCCTAAATTTCTCTTTTACTTGAAGATCTGTTTCTTTCACTAGGATTGAGGAAAAATTACTACAATACAATGTTATTGAATGATGTATCTATCCCTTTTAGATTTTATACCAGCTCTATCTTTTACAAGATTATTTAACTTTCTCTTTCTCTCTCTTGAATGCATTTTATGCTGCCTGGTTAGTGTCTCAGTCTCTTGAATGCAGTTTATGCTGCCTGGTTATTGTCTCAGTCTCTGAGAGACCTCTGTGGTTCAGGTCACTTGAGACTGCTAGTCTTCTTTCCTCAGCTTCTTCCAGCTTTTCCCACTAATTCAAACACAGTGCTCACCAGCTTCTGTCTATTGGTTGGATGCAAGTATCTGTATCTGTTTCAGCTGCTTGTTTGGCCTCTCAGAGGACATCCATGCTAGGGTCCTGTCTATAAGCATACCATAGCATCAATAATAGTGCCAGGCCTTGGAACTAAATCCCTCCCATGAGCTAAATCTTACTTTTACCTGTCACTGGACCTCCTTTTCCTGAGGCTCTTCTCCATTGTTGTCCCTGTCGTTCAGACAGGAACAGACAAGTCAGAGTTTTTGACTATGGGATGGCAACCTCATCTCTTACTTGATGCCATGTCTTTCTGCTCGGGGTGAGCTCTACAAGTTCCCTCTCCTCAATGTAGGACATTTCATCTAGAGTTCCTTCTCCTCCTTTAGTCCTAAGAGTCTCTTACTCCCTAGGTCTCTGGTACAATCTGCAGGGCTCCCCCTACCTCCCACCTCCTGAGGTTGCCTGTTTCTCTTCTTGCTGCTGGCCCCCATGGCTTCAGTCCTGCACCCCTATTCCTGATCATGTTTGCATATTCCCCCCCGTGCCCTTTCCCACTCAGGACCCTCCATTCCCATCCTGTGATTGCTTTCTTCACCCTCTGAAGTGGGATTGAGGTATCCTCACTTGGGCTTTTCTTGTTGTTAACCTTCTTGAATTATGTGGATTGTATCCTGGGTATTTTGTAGGGTTTTGGCTAATATCCACTTATTAGTGAGTATATACCATGCATGTCCTTTGGTGTCTGAGTTACCTCACTCAGGAAGATATTTTCTAGTCCTATCTATTTGCCTGAAAATCTCTTTTTTTGAGAATCTCTTTCCTTAATATGTTGCATTTGCATCATTTTGCACCCCTGCGTTTTCTCCCTCACACTTCCCTTATCTCTTCACTATTGCTTGGATTTAAGAATGTATTTTCTTAACAGCTGAGCTATTTGTCCAGACACTACATTAACTTCTTTCATATAAAATGATTTTTAATATTATTGTGCTTGTGTTTATGTGTACACATGGTATATGTGGGAGAGAGCCTGCATGTCATGACATGCATATGGAAGTCAAATGAAAACATGTTTGGAGTCTGCTCTCTTGTCTCACCTATGCATTGCTTATGGAGTTCACAGTAAGGTAGCTAAACTTGCTCCTCAAGCAACTTTATCCTCTCAGCTATCTCTCCAGCCCAGAGCACACTGATTTCTAGAATTTATCACAGTGGCTGCTTTAGTGTCCTAATCCACTATCTCTTTCTCAATATATTATGTCTTATTTTGTTCTACAATTAAGTTTTCATGATATACCATTAAGAAAACGTTGCTTCTTCAGCTTGTGAGACATCTCGGTTAACCTATAAAGACACCAGTGTCTTAATTATTGATATTTCTCCGTTGCTCATAATTCTGCTTTTCCTAACAAAATAATTCTTATTTAGAGATCTTTATAACCTCCTAGTTTATTTTTATGGAGATTACATTGAGTTTATTCACTTTGGTAGGCCCTGACACTGAGCATGGTCAGTCTTTTTTTTTCTTAAAATTTTATTTAAAAAAAAACAGAGATACATGTACAGATTATTAAAAACATTTTAGCAAAAATATATATGAATATATTTTTGTTAGTACTTGATTTTTTAAAGGTTTGATAGTATGCATTGAAATCTTTCCCCAAGCTTCTCAGAAGCACAAGGCATTTCTGCTGTCAAACCTCAAATGTGATTACACAATTATTAAAAACAAAAATATGAACGATTTTAGTGAAATAATCAATATAAAAGGAAATATATTTCAATTAATGATGAGATGAATGCAGATATAGTCTGTGCTTTTAATAATGAATATATTTTTAATTGTATTCCTCTTTCTGTTTACTGGTACTAGAGATTGAATATAGGGCCTGTGCATGCTAGGCATGCACCTTTGTTACTATAATTTCTATCTCCTAAATATATTTTCTATGTACATATCCATAAAATGAGTTTTTAAAATTTTATTTAGCATGAAACAATTAATGCAAATATTTAATCAATCACTGTCAACTTTTAAGTAGGATCCTGGAAAATTGTTTCTCATATTGCCATTCTATTTTCACATTCTAACTTTCCTTAAAATAGTCTGATTTCAGGTAAAGTCATGGATGGTTTCTCAGTAGTATATAGACTGCCTTAGGTACTTCAGTTTTCTATGTATGAATATACACAATTATTACTGTTATACGAATTAATTAATTAACCAAATAATCTGTTGATGCTGCTTAAGCAGTATAGAACAAATCAAGAGCATAATGTCTTCTTTATAAGCACTCAATTTCAAATGATTTTAAATAATTTTTCTACACTTCTGTTTAATTTCTTTTGTTAACTGACTTATTCCATCAGAATGAAAGAACTCAGAGTTGAGAATACATTTCATTTTAATGCAGTTACATGGCATGGTTTTATTTATTTGTTAGTACCATTTGTTTCCATAGGCATTACCATTAAGAAAAAAAATATCAAGAATAAAGTAGTCCTTTCAACTGTGTGTAGGGGACAGAGAAAAGCATTAAAGAACAGCGTCTACTGGTTCAGCATTTCCTGAAAGTTCTGCGAATGCAGACAAATTTCTCTCTTTTTTAATCTTTTCTGTCATGATTATTTTCCTATTAAGAAGCAAATTTAAATGACAGAAAAATAGCATTTACCTTTTTTTAGCCATCAAATCTTTTGGATTACTCACCAAGTTTGTCCAAGAAAAGAGAAGTGATGATAAATATGAAAGTTGAAATTTTGCCACTTGATAATTTATCTAAGGATATATGAAGTTGGTGACTAATCAAGTATTAATTATCATTATTTTTATTTGTCTGTCTACAAAGACAATAAACATAACCTGAGGCTCTCTCATGGCTGGAGAAATAATATGAAATTCATCATGCAATTATAAATTAGCTCTCAACCAGAATTTTGAAATAGAATTAAAAATTTATATAAGCCAAAAAAATGAAGACCAACAGTATTTGAAAGTATAATAAAAGACTGTAATTGCTAATTTTCAATTCAGTCTTCAGTATGTATTATAAATATACACTTGATGATTCTTCAGTTAGCAGAAGATGAGACAAGTCATAATATTACTGCCATGAATCAGTAACATTACTTATAGTCACTCGAATAAACCATTTGTATTTTTAAAAATTCTACCCAACATTGTTCATAATTAGGAAAATCTTTTTTCCACAACTGAACTACATTCTTGTTGTGTAAGTGCTCCAGCAGAGGGAGCACATGCTAATTAATGCATGAATATTAGGTGTTGATACTTCTACGGGTATCAACAGCAATGTAGGTTTATAAGTAGTTACAGATAATTTAACTAACAGTATATATTAATGAAGAAATTGCTATGTAAAATTATTCATAAAAAGTAATTTTATTTCTTTCTTGTTTTAGTAAAGCTTCTCCTAATTTTATATATTTAATTAAATGGGGCTTCTATTAGAAAATTCCTTGTGAAATCTCAGGGAAGAGTGAAAAATTTCTGTTACATACTCTTCTTTATCTGTTATGACAGTGGCTTTTTCCCCCGCGTGATTGTTTACTTTTACAATTTTGCAAACATATTCCTGGTATGAAATAGTTAATCTTCTGACCTTTCCTTTATAATTATCAACTATATACAGTAAGTACTAAAGCCTATATGTAAATCTGAAGGAAGGAGGGGAAGAAATACTAATATCTATCCTATTTATTTTAGAATGATGGTTTTGGTTCTATGGTCTAGAGTACATATTTGTAGTATCACCAAAGATGTATTATAAATAAAATAACTAAATATAATAATACCTTTATGAATAATTTATTTTCTAAATTAAACACATCTTAGTTTCTTATACATTTTATAAAATATATGAAAGAAAACTATATTGAAACTATATTGCCACTTGCTGGGTGATGGTGACAAATAACTTTGACCACAGGAGAGGCAAGCAGATCTCTGAGTTTGAAGCCAGTCTGGTCTATACAGTGAGTCCCAGGACAACCAAAGTTACACAGAGAAACTCTGCCTCAAAAACAAAATAAAGCAAAACAAAACAGCCAAAGGCAAAGACACAAATATTCCTTATGTGTGCAGGTTGAAATAATTTCTCAAGCTATAGGGATACAACACACACACACACACACACACACACACACACACACACAAATATTTATATGGTACCTGAAATGATATATAATATTACAATATAATATACAAATAATATTGCATATTATTTTCAAAGAAATATATTATTTATAGATTTTCATATTAACTATAAATTTATATAATCATAAGTGAATGTATTTTCATAGGGACTGATTACTTCTATATTTATAAATGTTTTGAAAAGTTTTAATTTACTATATTACAAATTTTCTTCTAGTGAATAGTACTGGTCCATGTCTTTAAATATTTTCTCAGGGTAAAAGTAAGAATTTAGAGTAAAAAATGAGAGTATTTAAAATGTTTTCACATAAATTTATCACATAAAATGCATAATTGTACTAAAACTATGTATGAGAAAGTTTTTCAAATACATTTCACACTATCATGGTACTTTAAAAAAATGATATTTTCGTTCCACTATGCAAATATCCACATTTTATTTATCCATTCTTCAGTTGATAGACATCAAGGTTGTTCACATTTCTTGCTTATTGTGAAGAAAGTACATTAATGAACATCAATGTCAGGGTATCAGGTCTTATATCCAGGTCATTTATCTACTTGGAGTTGAGTTTCATATGGGGTAAGAGATAAAGAGTTTTCCTATCTGTAGTTACATAGTTGGAGTAGATTAATATGATTTAACATGCCATCATTTATCCAGTGTGCATTGCTAAATTTATGAAATTCACAGGTAAATGAGTAGAACTGGAAATGATCATTCTGCAAGAGGTAATCTAGTCCCAGAAAGATAAACTTCCACTATATTCGTTCATATGTGGATGTTAACTTAGAATATTCAGATATCTATATTTTATTTGGAACATCTATATAACCTAAGGAGTCATAGGTGGCAGGAATTTTATGAGAGGAGAGATATAATGTAGTGTTATAAAGAATTAAAACAAAGTAACAGAACATGTTAAATTGGGATGGGGGAAGAGAGGGCAAGGTAAAAGACAGGATATGGGAGAGATAATTAACTTTAAAAACCTTTCAAAGGACTTTAATAGAAATATACTACTGATAGAAGCTTCTTGAAAATTGAAATAAGCTAAAATGAAGCTACCCTATAACAGGAAAACAACATCCCTACTAGACACTACAGGCTAATAAATAGAAAGTTCCATTTCAGGAATCTGTTACCTGCTTTGAAATTTCAGACCATTAAAAACTGTATAAACTATTTCTCATACTATTTGTTATCTTCCAGAATTTGAAAAATCCTATTTTTTGAAGACACCACATACTTGAGTCATATAACATAGACTGATACTGACCTGGAAGCTTCTTTCCCACTGTTTGGCTTTGATATTGATTGAAGTTCTGTGCATACAACAGAAGAAAAGTAATTGTTAACCATTACAAGCTTTGAACTCTGTGGACAACTATAATGACTGCCTATTATTATAATAGTGGGAAAAACTAAGCATTTTCTGCTTAGATTCCACCACACATAGATCATTATTATATTTTTGGATTATATATCTAAAATTAATTTCTGTTATTTTGAAATGTGTGCTTTCTATTATTTAGCACAGTTACAAATCGTTATACAATCAGCAATATTTAAATTGAATTTTATTCATCTAATTAAAGCTGCGTATTTTTGAGGAAAAATTCCCATTTCTTTCTTAGATTATGTACACAGGTCTGTGGGGAAAATAATTCTTTCAGAAATATTCTTGAACGTGATTTAATTTTGTAATATATATATATATATATATATATATATATATATATATATATATATATATATATATATATGTATATATACATATGTATGTGTATATATAGTTTTCTTTATTTATCCCTTGATGGGCACAGATTAAATGTCTTAGTTGTTTTTATAACATTACAAGTAACATAGGAATACTGATATTATGTTAAGTAAATTGATTTCTGCTCCTTTGGATATTTTCTCTAAAGTAGAATTTCTACATAATACAGTAGTTTAATTTTTGATTTTACAAAACCACTTATTTATCTTTGAAATTGGCAATTTTATCATAGTGGCATCAATTCTGATTTTAAGATACAGCATTTAACCTTTTGTTTTGCCAAGTTTTTTATATTATGAGTATAGCTATAATTTATATGCAAATCCATGTGAAAAGTAAAGGGCATTAATTGTGTAAAGCAAGGAAAATATAACTATTAACAGACTGGAAATTAAAAGCTTCTGTAGATGCTTCTATACAGATATAGTTATATTGCTTGTTATTATTTGCTTGTGCTTGTTTCTTGTTTTTATGCTTGGGGATATATCTATATTTAAGACACAAAACGCATTTGCAATTACCTCCAATAGTTTTAATCACAATTTTAATTATACCAGAAAGCTATAAGAGATCATAAGAAAATATGCCCATGGATAGGCCATATTCTAAGTCATTTTCATATTTGACTACCATAATTCTGACTGTAATTATATGAGATTCATATTCATTATTAGCATTATCTTTGAAAATATTTCAATACAAAAAACACAGAGTGTACCTGTAATCTTACCAAGGGAATTGTTTCAAAATCACCAGAATTGAAGACCAGGGTCATTTGATTTTCATGAATACCTGCTCAATAGCTGGAACTGAAAACTATGAATCCTATTTACTCAAGAAATCAATTGACGACCTGTCAGTTTGTGCATGTAGAAAACAATGTCCCAGAAAAGGGTCACCTTGAATGTTTTAACAAATAGTCACCTATATTTCATTAAGATTTGTATAAATAATTCCTGAATGCAACACAAATTAAAAAATCTATAATCTTACTGTGGTTCTGGAAAAAAAATCAAAAACATTTTTATTCAACAAGGGGAAACTTGTGTGCATATATGAAAGTGATCAAATGACTTCCTAGTAAAATTTGCAACTCCAGCAGAGCCTGAAGGAAAGGCTATCCAGAGACCACCCCACCTAGGGATCCATCCATTCTGCAGACACCAAACCCAGTCACTATTGCTGATGCTAAGAAATGCTTGGTGTCAGGAGCCCAATATTGCTGTTCCCTGAGAGTTTCTACCATCACTTGACCAATACAGAGGCAGATACAGCCAACCATTGGACTAAGCCCAGGAACTATCCAATGGAAGGGCTAGAAGAATGACTGAAGGAAGTAAAGAGGATTGCAAATGCATAGAAAGAAAAAATATCAACTGGACAACTCAGAAGTCCCAGGGACTAAACCACCAACCAAAGGGTATGTACATGGAGGTATCCATGGCTCCAGTTGCTTATGTAGCAGAGGATGGCCTTATCTGACATCAATGGGAGTGGTGAGAGGCTTGATGCCTCAATGTAGGTTATGCTAGAGTGGTAAGGTGGAAGTGGGTAAATGGGTGAAGAAGCACCATCATAGAGGAAAAGGGGAGTGGGGAGAAAGTGCATGGCATGGGGAGTTGGTAGAGGGATAACTGGGGAGAAGAATTCAATTTAAATATAAATGAATAAACTTATTAATTAAAAATAATATAAAAATTGTTCAAAGCCATAAATAAAAATATTTAGAAGATACTCACTATTGCTTTCTATAGCAATTATACCAACTTAACATTCTATCAATAGTATATACATATTTCCTTTTTTGTACACAATCATTCATAGTTATGCTTTATGAATAATGACATATGTTTAGTGATATTTTGTTATCTTTCTGATGTGTACTTCCTTAAAGGCTGGTGACACTGAGCAATTTTTTTATGTATTTTTTTTCAGTCATTTTAATGTTTTCTTTGTAGAGATCTCGCCTGGGCTCACTTCCCCACTCAGTTTTATATTTATGGGTGTTGTGTATGGATGTATGTCTGTGTACCACCTGCATGCCTGATGATTTAAGAAGCCATAAGAGTGTATTGGATCCCTTGAACCTGAAATTCCACATGGTTATGACTCATATATACTGAGAATTGGAATCAGGTCTTTGAGAAGAACAATAAATGTTCTTATTACCACTGAGTAATCTCCCTCAAGGTTCACCTTACCTACTTCTAATTTGTTCTTTATCGGATATTTTATTTATTTATATTCCAAAAGTTATTCCTTTCCAGGTTTCCCCTCTGTAAACCTCCTATTCTTTTCCCTCTCTGCCTGCTTCTATGAGGGTGTTTGCCCTTTAAACCACGAACCCACTGCTGCATTACCACCATGGCATTCCTCTATGGGCTTTCCACTGGGGCATCAAGCCATCACAGGACTAAGGACCTCCTCTAGGATTGATGCCAGACAATGCCATCCTCTGCTACATATGCAGCTGGAGCCATGGGTCTCTCAATTTGTACTCTTTGTTTAGTGGATTAATCCTTGGGAGTTCTGTGGGATCTGGCTGGTTGATATTGTTGTTCTTCTGTGGGGTTGCAAATCCCTTCAGCTCCTTTAATCCTTTTTCTAATGCCTCCATTGAGGACTCAGTTCTTAGTCCAAGAGGTGGCTAAAAGCAACCATCTCTGCATTTGTTAGGCTCTGGCAGAGCCTCTCAGGAGCTCCTGTCAACATGTGCTTCTTGGCATCCACAATATTGTCTGGGTTTGGTGAATGTACATGGGATGGATCGCCAAGTAAGACAGTCTCTCGATGGCCTTTCCTTCAGTCTCTGCTACAAACTTTGTCTCTGTATCTTTTTACCACTGTACGGTTTTAGCTCCTTTATCAAAGATCAAGTGACCATAGGTGTGTGGGTTCATTTCTGGGTCTTCAATTCTATTCCATTGATCTACTTCCCAGTCTCAGTACAAATACCCTACACCTTTTTATCACTTATGCTCTGTAATATAGGCTGAGGTCAGGGATGGTGATTTCCTAAGTTTTTGCTATCCTGAGATTTTTTTTGTTATTCCAAATGAATTTGTGAATTGCTCTTTCTAAATCTATGAAGAATTGAGTTGGAATTTTGATCGGGATTGTACTGATTCTGTAGAATGGTTTTAGGAAGATGGCTATTTTTACAATATCAATCCTGCCAATCCATGAGTATGAAGATCGTTTCATCTTCTGAGAACTTATTTTTTGATCACGTAAGTATATTATCATATAATATACAAATAGTGAGATTTTGACTTCCTCCTTTCCAATATGTATTCATTTGGCCTCTTTTTGTTGTCAAAAATCTCTCTGGCTAGAACTTCCAGTACTATATTGAATAGGTAATGGGAGAGTGGGCAGCCTTGTCTAGTCCCTGATTTTGGTGGGATTGCTTCAAGTTTCTCACCATTTACTTTGATGTGGACTACTGGTTTGATGTATATTGCTTTTACTGTGTTTAGGTATGAACCTTGAATTCCTGATCTTTCCAAGACTTTTAAATTGAAGTGCTATTGAATTTTGTCAAATGCTTTCTCAGCATCTGATGAGATGATCATGGGTATTTTTTATTTAGTTTGTTTATATAGTACATTACTTTGATAGATTTTTGTATATTGAACAATCTCTGGATCCCCAGAATAAAGTCTACATGATCATTATAAATGATTGTTTTGGTGTGTTTTTGGATTCGATTTACAAGAATTTTATAGAGTGTTTTTAAATCAATGTTCATGATAGAAATTGGTCTGAAGTTCTCTTTATTTGTAGGGTCTTTGTGTGGTATAGGTATGAGCGTAATTTTGGCTTCTAAGAATTAGTGGGGAGTGTTCTTTCTGTATTTATTGTGTGGAATAGTTTGGAGAGAATTGATATTAGGTCTTCTATGAAGGTCTGATAGAATTCTGCACTTACCCCATCTGGTCCTATTTTAGTTTAGGAAACTTTTGATGAGTGCTCCTAATTTTTTAGGAGTTATGAGACTGTTTAGATAGTTTATCTGATCCTGATTTAAGTTGGTTATCTGGCATCTGTAATCTAGAAAATTGTCTATTTCATCCATAGTTTACAATTTTGTTAAGTATAGTCTTTTGAAGTAGGGTCTGGTCATTTTTTGAATTTACTCGGTTTCTGTTGTTAGGTCTGTCTTTTAATTTCTGATTTTGTTTATTTGGACATTCTCTCTATGCCCTCTGATTAGTCTCATTAAGGCTTATCTACATTGTTGAATTTCTCAAAGAACCAGATCATGGTTTTCTTGATTCTTTGTATAGTACTCTTTGTTTTTACTTGGTTGGTTTTATTCTTGAGTTTGATAATTTCCTTCATTCTACAAATCTTGGTTGTATTTTCTTCTTGTTGTTCTAGAGATTTCCAGGTTGCTGTTAAGCTATTGGTGCATGCTTTCTCCAGTTTCTTTTTGAGGCACTCAGAGCTGAGTTTTCCTGTTAGCACTACATTCATGGTGTCCAATTGATTTTAGTATGTTTAGGCTTCATCTTCATTAAATTCTACAAACTTTTTAATTGATTTCTTTATTTCTTCCTTGATCAAATTATCATTGAGTAGAGCATTGTTTTTGGTCTTATCCATGGTGATCCAATTGAATGCATGAGATTATTTTAATGTTCTTGTATTAGTTGAGGCCTGTTTGTGACCTACTATATGGTCAATTTTAGAGAAGCTACCATGAAGTTCTGAGAAGAAGGTATATTCTTTTGTTTTAGGATAAAATATTCTATAGATGTCTGTTAAATCCATTTGGTTAATGATTTTTGTTAGAAAAGTCCTAGAATAGCGAAATCCATCCGCAACAACAAGAAAACATCTACAGGAATCACTATCCCTAACCTCAAGCTATATTACAAGGCAATTGTGCTGAAAACTGCATGGTACTGGTAAAGAAATAGGCATGTGGATCAATGGAATAGAATAGAAGATCTAGAAATGAGCCCTCACATATATGGTCACCTGATTTTTGACAAAGGAGCCATAAACATTCAATGGAAAAAGGACAGCCTATTCAACAAATGGTGCTGGTCCAACGGGCACTCAACATGCAAAAGAATGAAAATAGACCCTTTCTTATCTCCTTGTACAAAGCTCAAGTGTAAGTGGATCAAAGATCTCCACATTAAACCAGATACACTGAAACTATTAGATGAGAAAGTAGGGAAAACCTTAGAAAACATAGGCACAGGAGAAAATATTCTGAACAAAACACCAATGGCTCAAGCTCTAAGGTCAAAGATTAACAAATGGGACTTAATGAGATTGCAAAGTTTCTGTAAGGCTAAGAATACTGTCAAGAAAACAAAACGGCAGCCAACAGAATGGGAAAAGATCTTTACCAACTCCACATCAGATAAAGGCCAAGGTATACAAAGAACTCAAAAAGCTAGACACCAGAGAATCAAACAACCCTATTAAAAATGGGGTACAGAGCTAAACAAAATGTTCTCAATTGAGGAATATCGAATGCCTGAGAAACATATGAGGAAGTTCTCAACATCTTTAGCCATCAGGGAAATGCGAATCAAAACAACCCTGAAATTGTACCTCACACCAGTCAGATTGTCCAAGATCCAAAACTCAGATGACAGCAGTAGCTGGTGAGGTTGTGGAGAAAGAGGAACACTTCTCCACTGTTGGTGGGGTTGTAAACTGATACAACCACTCTGGAAATCAGTCTGCAATACCTCAGAAAATTGGACATAGTACTACCTGAAGACCCAGCTATTCCACTTCTGGGCATATACTCCAGAGACACTTTAATATACAACAAAGATACATGCACCACAACGTTCATTGCAGCTCTATTTATAATAGCCAGAAGCTGGAAAGAACACAGATGTCCTTCAGTAGATGAATGGATACAAAAATTGTGGTACATTTACACAATGGAATACTACTCAGCCACCAGAAACAATGACTTAACCAAAATCTTAAGATAGTGGCTGCAACTAGAGAATATCATCCTGAGTGAGATAACCCAGTCACAAAAGAAAAGATATAATATGCAGTCACTGATAGTGGGATGCTAACCCCAGAGGCTCGCACTGCCCCAGAAACAACTCAACTATATATATATATATATATATATAGTTGAACTTCACACAGTCTGTGAGTGTTTTTATGGTGATCAGAGCTTTCAGGGGTTAATATCCCATTGTCAGTGACTGCATATTATGTCTGTTCTTTTGTTACTGGGTTATCTCACTCAGGATGATATTCTCTAGATGGCCAGTTTTATAATGTTGATCCTTCTAATCCATGAGCATGGGAGATCTTTCCATTTTCTGAGATCTTCCTCAATTTCTTTCTTCCAAGATTTGGAGTTCTTGTCATACAGGTCCTTCACTTGCATAGTTAGAGTCACACCAAGGTATTTCATATTGTTTGTGACTCTTGTGAAGGGTATCTTTTCCCTAATGTCTTTCCTTGCATGTTTGTCCTTTGAGTAGAGGAAGACTACTGAAATTTTTGAGTTAATATATATCCGGCCACTTTGCTGAACTTGTTTATAAGCTGCAGAAGTTCTCTGGTGTGATTCTTACAGGTCTGCCTTTATAGATTGCTTGATCTTTTTACCTTATTACTTTTAATATTCCATCTTTGCTTTGTGCATTTGGTGTTTTGATTATTATGTGGCTGGAGAATTTTCTTCATTTTGTCCAATCAATTTGGAGTTTTGTAGGGTTCTTGTATGTTTGTGGACACCTCTTTTTTTTAGGTTAGGAGGGTTATTTTTCTATAATTGTGTTGAAGTTATTACTGTCCCTTTAAATTGGGAATATTTGCTCTCTTCTATACCTATTATTCTTAGTTTTGATCTTTCCATTGTGTCTTAAATTTTTTAGACATTTTGGGTTAGGAACTTGTGCATTTGGCATTTTTTTTTTACTGTTGTGGTAATTTATATAGATATATATTCTGCTCTCGAGATTACATCTTCTATCTCTTGTATCTTGTTGGTGATGCTTGTGTCTTAGACTCTTGATCTTTTCCCTAGGTTTTCTATCTCCAGGATTGTCACCCTGTGTGATTTATTTACTCTTTCTATTTCCATTTTTAGATCCTGAATGGTTTTATTCAAATCCTTTATCTGTGTGGTTGATTTTTGCTTTTCCTCCTTAAGGATTTCTACCTGCTTATGTGTCTCATCCTGTATTTCTTTAAGGGGGTTATTTATGACCTTCTTAAATCCATCTAACATCATCATGGGTTGTGATTTTATATCAGAGTCTTGCTTTTTGGTGTGTTGGGGTATCTAGGACTTGTTCTGTTGGGGAAACCGGGTTCTTATGATGCCAAGCGGCCTTGGTTTCTGTTGGTTGGTTCTTGAACTTGCCCCCTGCCATCTGCTTATCTCTGGTGTTAGATGGTTTTGCTTATTCTGACAGTGGCTTGACCCTACTGTAAGCCTGTATGTCAGTAGTACTGGAGAACCAGCTCTCCGCCATTAGGATCTGGGTACAGATAGCTGTGGCACAGCCTCATCACAGGGCAGACAGAAACTCGAAGTATCCTGTCCCAAACTACTTCTCAATTCCTGTGTCCTGAAGACTCTGTACGGACCGTTCAGAGCAGAAATGGGGGTCTTACCAGAGTTTTCATGTGTGTCAGCACTTCTGGGAGATGAGCTTTCTCCTAGCAGGTGGGTATAGAGAGCTGTCGCACAGGGTCAGCTCTAGGCACAGGTGAAAACTGGAAGAATCCTTTCCCAGACTGTTCCTAAGTTCCTGTATCCTGAGAGCTCTGGGAAGGTTCCTCTTGGGCCAGGAATTTGAGCAGAAGTGGTGGTCTCACCTTTGCTGTCAGGTGTGTCAGCACTCCTGGGAGACCAGCTTTCTCTCAGTGGGGTCTGGGTAAGAGAGCTACTGCTCAGGGTCAGCCTCAAGTGCAAGCCCACCTTAGAGTTTTTGATGCAACTAATTAGGACTTTATATTTACATGATCATGAAATTAGTAAACAAAGGCAGTTTACCTTTTTAGGTTTTTTTTTTTCAAATTTGAATAGCTTTTTTAAATTTCATTGGTCCAATAGCTTTGATTAAAATTTCTTCTACTCTGTTGTAAATGGTAAGAGTAGCCATCTTTTTCTTTCTCTAGATCTTAAAGGAAAAGCTTTTCAATATTCATTAAGTATGATGCTCATTGCAGATTTCAAATGTGGACTTACTGGGATTATATTTATTCCTCCTATCCCAATTAATACCAAGAATATTATATATAATTGTGGTGAAATGTGTCAATTATTACACTGAATCTGTCTGAGATGATCATATAATTTTTGTTTCTACTCCATCAATGAAATTCATAACATTTATAAATTTTTGTGTGGATAACAAGGTGCTATATGTCTCAAATAAATATAATTTATCATAAGGCATCTTTTAATTATTGTTAAATTTGATTATTATTATTTTGCTGAGTATATTTACATTATGTCCATTATAAATAATAACCAGTAGTTTGACTCTATAACTAATATAGTGATTTTTAAATTTTATTTTTATTAACATTATTTTAATAATTGTTCTATGAATAATGATAAATCTATTACCAATGACATAAATGATGATTTTTAAAATAAAATATACATTTTCATACAACAGAAGAATGTTATGCATAAAATAATGTTTATATTATTGCAAATCGTATTATCTGTTGAAATGTCTTGCAATCGAAAATGTATATCTGTTTTTTAAATTTAGCTGTTGATAGCTTTAAAGTTCCAAACCTGTCCCCATTCCACCACATCTGTGGCAGCTCATAATCAAACTTGGACACTCACTTTTTCTTGGCACCAGTAGGGAATTTCAAAGCATAAATCCTCTCATAGTCCCAATCCCACAAGCAAAACAAAATTCAAGCCCTTCACCAGTCATTGCCCTCTGAGAATACTTTTAGAATTGGTCAGAAGCCTTTTTCTGTTTTTCTTTAATGTTTCATTATGTAAGTAAAAATTTTTACAAAGCTTTTGGAGCACTATGACTTCAGCAAACTCAAAATTGTAAAAGAAAATGAAATCATTGAAGGGTTTACTGCATCTCTCTTCTGATAGTGGATTTCTAGAAGTATATAAAGAAAATGCAGCCTCACATAAATATACCACTGAAGAAAGAATGGTTCTAATAATTCATAAAACAGATAAGTAGGTTTCATTTTAAGAGTATATCCAATCTTAGAAAGTAATACGTACAATAGATATGTAGTTGTCATTTAGAATTTGGCATTTGGAAAATGTTCCCTAATTTTCACATGTATTTATTTAAACAGCTTGTTCCATATTTTAGCACTCAATAATCAAAATGCCTTCACATCATCACACAGGTTATAAGATGAATATTCATTACTGGCTGACTACTAAACAGAGATATGTTTTTAATAAGAATTGTATATTTTTGAAAAATTAATTTGTTATTAGCATGAAATGATATCATTTTTCCATTTAAGTAACAATATTGATTGTTTTTTTCTCATTTTATTTTTTTCCTTTTTTTGAGGAAATCATTTTCCAAATATCTGATTAATAGAAATACTTTGTAAGTTATTTAAGTTTTTTTAAAAAAAATTTTACTTCTTTTGAGACAGGGTATTACTGTGTAGTCTTGGCCGACTTAAAATTTACAGATTTATTTGCCTGTCTTTGCCTCCTGAGTGCTAGAAAAAAAAAGTCATGTGCTACCATGACTAGCTAAAAGCATTTGCCTTTATATGTCTAGCAGCTTGTACTTTAAGCAATCACACAACTGCTTTGCCTGAAGACTTCATATTTCATTATTCTGATGAAAGAATTTTTTATTTCATCAAAGAATGTGTTGCACAGTTGTATGTTCTAAAATTTCAACTAAAAAAACTGACAGTTTTTTACTTTTTCACTAAAATACTTAATGTAATGGACTTATGTATACTTGCAAGTGAATAATTGTTATTGTTTTAATATATGCTAAAATACAAGTGTTTTAATCATTATTTTAACATTACATCTACATATTAAAAAAAGTCTTTACTTTTTCCAGATGAATAATTTGAAGCCATAGATTCCTTGACAGAATCTTTTTAATATCAAAGGTCCTCACACCATTATTTGCAGACCACATGGAAGAGGTAGACAATAGAAAAACATGAGTGAGTTAGTGTAGCTGAGGAAGGATTTTGTAGACCAAATATAGCAAGCTGAAGTCATAACACTTAAAATCTGGGAGGCTGGTTTTAAGATAAAAAGACATCCCAGGTGAGACACTGGCATAGAATTAGAACAGCATTTGATATTTAAAAGGGAAAAATATGGAGGAAAAGTACTTGAGCAAAATGGAGTACAAGCAAGAAATCCAGGAAGGTAAATAGGAAAGTCATGAAGATAGAGAGGTAAAAACTTCTTAATAGGAAGAAAAATCTTAGCAATTGCTGGAAATAAAAGTGCTGAGTAAAATGTGCCCCCCCTTTTTTTTTTTACCAACTCACTCAATTGCATTTTCAAATTTATTAGAAATTAAGTAAAAATATAAATGTGATTTGAATAAATAGGAAGTATAATTATAGGCAGGCATTATACCAGCCATACATCTTATTATGCATTACTTTAGCAGTTTAATTGGTAGATTTGCTCTTATTAATTTTATTCGGATCATTTCTCAATCTTGTGAGTCATATTCACGAAGAAATGTCATTGAGACAATTGTTGATGTATTATCTTCTTCACTTGAGAGGCTTATTTGTGTTGATTGCTTCCACATTGTGAATACTCCAGTGAAAGGATCAGTGCTTCATCTGAACAAGCTTAATGTATTGAATGCTATGACAACAACCATGTATTTCCTTTGCTGAGAATGAATGCTAGTTTTGGACTAAACAAAATGTCTAATGGCACTAAAACACACTTGAATATACTAGTCAAGTTACATTATTTTTTGAATCACCTAATCTTCATCTGCTAAAATGATAGGTTCATTGAATACAATAAATTATTTGTTTGGACCAAACATGGCTGTTACTGGAACCCTTTCCTTTTATTTCCTTCTGCAAGAAACCCACTGAAACATATGTAGCAGTAAAACAGTTCCAAATAATTTTAGGCTCTGTTTATTATTTTGAGTTTTCTTCATAGACTTTGTTTAAATTCTTAGGAGTTTTACATGTTTGGAAACATTTATGCTTTTATTAGAAGGAAGGAAAATACCTCTGTAAGTGTCCTTGTGAGAATCTGTACATCTCTGACTGTACCGTGTGCATATCTCCATCATTGTTCAGACATAGGATATTCTTATAAAGCATAACTGAGTGGGTTTCAAAAAATGTATGGATAATCCAAATTTAAAACTTTCTTGAACATGGATAATGAAGTTAATCCCATATGGGCTGTTAAAACAGCCTACAGTTGTTTTGCAGTGATTATTTTAAAAATTTAGGTTCACTATGTTAAGGTAGCAATCAATTTATTTTAAAATCACAAATGACATATATTCTTAGGAAATTGTACTTATTTATTACAGAAATCTTCCATGTACTTCCATAATACTTCCATTCAATCTGATTTTATGAAAGTTAAACAAATAATATTTATAAAGCACCAGACATTTTGTTAGCTAGTTTCTTCTTCAGTCAAATAAAAATATTATATCTAAAAATGTCTTTAGTGCAAATACTCAGACAATTATATTTTAAAGTTTTATTTTCATGGTCAAATATATACAAAATTGAAAGAACAGTAACAATGAGATTCAAAGTATTTGTTACTCATTTTGATGATCACGAATATTTTTCTATTTCCATCTTCCAGTTTTCTTTGTGGAGAATTTAAAATATATTCCATAAAGTGTAATTTTTCCTGTGCATATTTCTACATATATTAGAAAAATACTCAAGGAGAAGGTTTAAACTACTTTACCAAAAATAAACAGGAAACTAAAATTGCCTCCCTGATTATTCCAATCTTTCAGTTAATTAGAGTACCATGCATTACAAATTGCTTGTCCAAAATGAAGATAGCAGAGGTAGGTACACTTTTAGAACTTTAAATAGAAGTATGTACCCTTAGAGTAAAATTATGAAGTAGGAGCTCATAGAAGGATGCTGCAAGCTGATGTGCTCTAATTGTGAAAGCCTTCAGTATTTCAGACTGAGTTTTACCTCATAATAAAATGAATCAAACTTCACAAAAATATTTGCTGATAGTTCTTCTAACTCTATTTTTAATCTATATATACAAACTCAATGATAAGTATATCATTGTTGACTGTAACAATATAAATAAAATAAATTTCTATAGCAGTAAATTTAAAATGAAATAATACACATTTGCAAATGTTTAGTTAGAATCTGAAATTTTCAAAAATTATGAGATCACTAAGATTTTTGTAGAGTCCAGTGGTAATATAGGGTATTGAGAAGAGAAGAAATTGAGCCAGAGAAGACCTGGAGTAATTCTTCAAGTTCTACCATTAACTTGTTAGATAAGAACAAAAATGAATGAAGACAAATGGCTCCTATTGTTAAGCATTATATACAATATAGTGCTTTTATTATACACACTTAATTGATTTTTCCTGTGAGAAGGATTTTCATGGCTTTATTGAAATAGCAAACTGCCAGGTGACTTAACATTTAGCTCTTTTTCGTCTAATATATACAGGAATGTAAATATGCATACAAGTTGAAGGTATGAATGCCTGAGAGCAGCATACAAACCTACTGTTAATTTCAGCATCTATTTTCAGTATTTGTGTAGTTTTACCAACAAAGAGAGTCAAAGACAAATGCTTCCCTCTTAGTCCTTCTTTTTCATCTAACCTGGCATAGGCCTTTGCACTCTTCTGAACCTCAGAGGTGAGGTGATAATGGAGCCCGACCAGGGGAGAGTAGAAAGATTGATGAATTTCCCAAATAAACCTAATTGAAAAACAAAGCTAGCTGAAATTTATCCTTTGTTGTAAACATTCCTTAAGCCAAGTGGATCTTTTTCCCTTTTAAAATCAATGAATGCTTTGTACTTTAACTGGGAATTTATTAGCGTCTCAATTCAATAGATTTGCATCACTAATGTGAGTTAAACCATTCCAGTCTGCTCAAACACTTCTGATTTTGGCTTCTATGCAGTTTTGCTGGGATGTGTGTTCCATACATGCAGGTTATTATAGAACTGGAGAGGGAAACCTTCCCAGATGGGAAAGGATCTCTTCTCTACTCCCAGTCTCCAGTTTCAAGTTCAATAACTGAAAGAACCAAGTACAATCAGTGTTTTATTTAAATATGTAAATTTCTTAAATTTACACCAGTGAGTTTTAGAAATGGAGCCTTTATGAAACCTCTTTTCCTACTTGCCTCTCCTCTTTACTTAAAAATTCTCTTCTGAAGTTGTTTCCCCTTTACTGAAGTGCTTGGGTTTTGCAAAGTAATTCATGAATGCAGCTAAAAGGAGAAGCCTTTAACAGCTAATCTGCATTTTTGTTTCAGCACAATATCGATCTGACAGTAACAGTTTTGATAAGGTGCACTTTTTGCCGGGTGGAACAAAGAGTACTAAATTAGTTTTGAACTTTTGTGATCTTGTATTATAAAGAGTCTACAACAGACGCTGAATTCAAATCAATTGTCAAAGTGAAGAAGGATTAATAACTGTTGTACTATCTAACCTTTTACATAACTGCAGTGGGAGGAAGGGCATACTTGAAGATCTACTGCCATATTTCATTATTGTAATTCTTAATAGAAGACCTTTATTCATTACAGAAAAAAAGAGAAAACGAAGCAGCTTAGTTTGTAGGTTTGTTTATAGAGCCTACATAAATTTTAATAGAGTATGCCTAGTTTTCACTTGCATGATTGACAGATAAGGTTGAAAGACGTAACAAAAAGAACATTCCCAAGAACAATTTTAGATTATGAGGTCAAATGACACATTAAATAGGAAAGGTGTTGTTTTTCAAGAGAAAACATATTAGACCGTAGTCACTTCTGTTGCTTTATAACCTTTTGTCTGAACACTCTCGCCTTCCAAAATAAAAATTGTTATGGGTCACAATGTCATTTGTATGTGATTCTAAAACTGGAATAATTGTTTACATAGGAAAAAAACAACAAAAAAAAAAACCAAAAAAAAAAAAAAAAAAACTGAGCCACAAATTGATTAAATAGCTGCCTGAAAACATTTACTCAGCTCACTGAGTATGTCCTGTATTTTAGTGACCGAATGAGAATGTAATCCAGACCTTCAGACTCCACAGCTTAACCACCCTATTTTACTTCCCTTTTCCTTTTGTTAGTGATTATGACACTTTCATAGGCATTCTAAAGTAAAATGCACTTCAAAAATGAAGATGTTTAGCAGAATAAGGACAAGAGAAGTCTATTTGAGAGTGAAAACCACTAGAATGTGACACAAGGTAGCAAAAGTAAAGGGGTTCTTTGTTTTAAAGTGAGGCTAGGCTATAATGCTTTGAAAGTATTCAGTCTAGATCAGATAGTTCTCTCAAGATGAGTTAGCCAAAATTCACTACCAGGATAACGCTTATGTAGACAGGATGACCAGTTTCAGAGCCAGGATAGAAGGCTAGAAATTAGAAAGTTCTAATTTAATTAAAGTAGTCCATCTGCCAATGAACTATAAGGTTGGGAAAGTTCCCTTTCTACTAGTTGGCCTCTGCTAGGTCATCCTAGGTTTGGAAATGTCTTTGGAAGGAAGAAGTTGAGCTAGTGACTGTCCATAAGGAGGCATAATGTTAGAAATTATGAAAGTTCCAAGGAAAACTATGGATGCGAGAAATCAACGACGAGCAGTTGAAGAGAGTGCAGAGGAAGAAATAGTGCTTCTAATCTAATGCCTACATGATGCAGAATATCACTAGTCCATGACATTTTAATCTTTTAAATCCCCCTTCCCTACAAAGTAAGTTGGAAGCAGTCACATACAGGAAGCTAGGCAAGGAACTTTATGCTCTGGATAGTGAATATGAGTAGGAGAAAGGTTGAAAGCTACTTAAGTTTCAAGGCCAGACAAGAGAAAACAGGAAACTGGTGGCATTTTAAGACTTCAGTTTATGTTAGGTACCTTCTAGGAGTCTAGGTGTGTGCTTTAAAAATATTCTTTATTGCAAGACTTTTCAAACCTACAGAAAGCTGAAAGAATCATAATATAATAAAGATGCATATACCTATCTAAATAAAAAGATACACAGAGACTCATTGCATACAGACTCATTAAATATGTTCTTCGATTTAAAGAATTAATGTTTTGTATATTTGTATACAAAATTACAATTTTTTTGTATATTTCATTCAATTCTATCTAAACTATTTTAAAGATAATTTTGGACATCATATTTTAACTGTATTTTTATTCCTATATTGTTTTTTAAAGCTATTGTTTTTTCTATATAATGACATTACAATCATACTTTATAGTGGACAATTTTTATAGTTTATCTTCTATTTCATTAGGATATCTTATTGTCAGAAATATTTGTAATAGCTTATTCAAATCAAGATTCCATCAAATATCATCCACAGTTTTTTTGTTTGTTTGTTTTGTTTTGTTTTCAAATCTAACAAACCTTCAAGGATTCTTTTCTTCTTCTCAACTTTACAAACTAGAGTTGTTAAAAAGATGAGCACTGTGTGCTTCTACAAAATGTTTGATCTTCTGGATTTAATTACTTCCTTTCTTGTGGTATTTAATTCATACTTCACGTCTCTGTATTTCTGCTAAACTGAAAGTTAGGTCAGAAAGCTGCATAAGATTTTTGGCAAGTACATTTCCTAGGTACTGCTTAATGCTTCATGCTGCATTTTATCAAAAGAAACATATTGTCTGGTTCTCCATTATTCACTATGATGGTGAGTGACTGTTGGTTAGAGTGGTCGAACTTGTTTTGTCTACTATAAGATTTAATTTCTCTTGCAATTAGCAAGTAGAATTAAACTTTAGTCATGCAGTTTTTGAGGGATGAAAGAATAAGGATAAAAAGCATATGAAATGAACCACCAAGTGTGATTTATTGTCTTTTTAATTATTTTCAAAGGACAGTTTTTGGTTTTAGTGTTGAAGCCTATTTTTCTCCTTATATTAATACATATAGGCATTCCATGTGAAATATTGGCAAGCAACTGATTTTGTGCTATTTTAAGAAACGCAATTATAATAATACCCAAAATATTTGACTTTAAGAACTAGTCTTAGAAAAATCACATAAAGAGTTGTCATTTGGGGCAAATATTTTAACAGAAAATAGTAGATTTCAGAACATAATGCTGGGAAGAAATTACTCTAGGAAAAACAGTTGCACATTTTTAAAGGTACCCAATTTTTCTTTTGTATACTGTAGAATTAACTTGTGTGTTTTTTTTCCATCTCAGCTGTATCAGAGCACTTTGCGTGACTGTCACTGTGCCTTTTCTCTGCTTATGTTGTACTTGTACAGTAAAAATTGCTATAACGACAGAACTGCCTAGGTCAGCTTCCTATTAAGTGAACAGAGTTCTCCTTCCAACTGAATAGTCATAAGTAGTTATTATATATAATGGTAAATAATCTCATTTTTACAAAAAACATCTGTGAAAAATAAATAATGCTTCTGAGGAAATTATTTTAATGACTGATTTTTAATAAATTCGACTGCTTGACTGAAGATGTGAATGTAGAAACAAAGGAATCTGAAATTGCCTTAGGGAGTAAGGTCAGGTGAAGGTTAATCAAAGGAAGTGACAGTGAAATGGCATTCATGGCTTTTGGTAAATTTTTAATCATTATATATGCTCACACACAGAGCATCCTGTCAATGAAACTTAGAATCTGTAAATACAATTTTATGAAATTTGATGACTATCTTGCTTTTTTTCTCATTATATATATTTTCATTTGTA